>NC_044550.1:110243135-110559708 GCF_007565055.1 Rhinopithecus roxellana | reverse complement strand
TCCTTCTTGGAGTTGTACTTCCCAGAGGTTACCACTGTTGACAATTTGGTGTATGTCCTTCTAGCTATTTTTTATGCAATGTGTGTGTGTTAGTGTTATTTGAAAGAGTTATACAAAAATGGGGTGATAAAGATAGATTGTTCTGAAATTTGCTTCTTTCCCTCAGTTAATTCTAATACTATGTGATGAATAGCTTTCCATATTAGCAAATGTTACTGTAACTCATTATTTTAATACATTCATTTGTATAGCTGTATCAGTTATTTAATTATTCTAATAACAATTTCCCAAATGTTCTATTATAAACAATGTGGAAACACACACTTTTATGCATATTTTTTGCACCTTTCTGGCCACGCTAGTATTCCTAAAGCATAAATTCTTAGTAAGAGAATTGCTGATAGTATCAGTTTGGCTGTGAAACATAGTCAAAGATCTTGTCTTTGTCGTGTCTCTTAAGCCTGAAGACCTTGTTTGATTTCCTGGCCTTAAAGGTGTCTGAAACAGTGGATGCACGTGGAATGACAAGGTCCTTAATTGCCCTTTTTGCCAGCACCAGTCTTACTTCCTTCTAATGTTTCTAACTGCTTAGTTTATAACAGAAGCAGTTGGCTTTTCAAGTCTGGAAGGATCCCAATTATGGGACTGTCCATCAACTTAGATTGCAGGTGCAGGCTACCCACCACCTTTAGACCTTTACCTAAGCTGTTTTCTCTTCTACCTCTGTATGTCAACTGCATAGTTCTGACCTGAGTTGATGTCGATCTCTCTCTCTCTGTCTCTGTCAGGTACAGCAAGAGGCAGCTTCTCAAATCATTGCTGGTTAGCTAGTTTCCGCAACATCCCCAGTGAGAATTGGGAGGGAAAGTGAACAGGAAAGTTACCGTGTATTCACAACAGAGATTTTGCTTAGAATATGCCTTCTCCTAAAGCAGCTTTCCAAAAAATTGACGGAAGCCAACTCACTTATTTATAAGGCCCCACTGTCCCTCAAGACACAAATCAACTAAATTAAATTAGATTTGTTTATCTGTCAGATAGCAGCTGGGTGCAGTGGCTCATGCTTGTAATCCCAGCACTGTGGGAGGCCGAGGCAGGCAGAATACTTGAGGTCAGGAGTTCAAGACCAGCCTGGCCAACATGGTGAAACCCCATTTCTACTAAAGATATAAAACTTAGCTGGGCATGGTAGCAGGCGCCTGTAGTCCTAGCTATTCTGGAGGCAGAGGCAGGAGAATTGCTTGAGCCCAGGAGGTGGGGAGGTTGCAGTGAGCTGAGATCCTGCCATTGCACTCCAGCCTAGGTGACAGAGCGAGATTCCCTCTCAAAAAACAAAAACAAACAAACAAAAAAAAGGATTTGTGTATCTGTCAGATGGAGATAACAACTGTTTTTAAGTATGTATTGGCAAGACTGATTTAAGACGAGACCACTCCCCCTCGTTAAATGTATATGTATTATATAATGAAGTCTCCAGCCATTTGATTTAATTAATTCCTTTTGTAAGACAACGTTGCAAGTAACTTCTGCAAATATAGGCAGTTGTCAGAAATAAACTACTGGTTCAAAAATTGTATTGAGCACTTGAGCCTTTATGAATTATGTTAAACAGGCACATCCTTTGCCCTCCTGAAGCTTTTGGGCCCAGTCTAAACATCTCAGCCACCAAGGCAAACCTGGAGCCATATCCTAAGTGAATAACTAGGCAGCCTCTTAGCATACCTACAAGAGGGAGTCAGTGCCTTGGGTGAAGGACAGCAAATGGGGAACAGAGTCATCATGGCCCCTTTACCGCATGACGACAGTCCTCACTGTGAATTACATGACTTTCTAATATGAATGTAGGAGGAGTAACAAGTCACACATTCATATTTAAGCCTTATTTTCGGTTTCACAGTTTGTTTACATAGCTAAAGAATTGTCTTTTTAATACTTACTAATAAATAAATGTAAGTTTGGATTTTATATCAGGGAAGCTTTATTCAGTATTTTACAATATTAGGTGTTTTTAAAACTCAAAGTACAAATTAACACTAGTTTTTCCCTGATAATGGAGTAATATAAACAGTTATATGAATATACTGATGTAGGCTTATTGTGGAGAGTTTTTTAAACTATGTAATACATGCCTGCATTTATTTATCTCCAAATCTAATATAGCCACATGTTCACTTACCAAGATTTTTAAATGTCAAATCCCACTTGAATGAACACTGCAGCCTAGAAATAATTTAAATAGGTAATTGTAGAGGGTTCGTTAAGATAATTAAGCTGTAGCTACTAAGTGGAATGTTATAAAATCATTAAAAGTTACAGGCTTCTGGTTTCTGGTCCAACATATAAGGAGTTTGAAGTCTTCAATCTAACAGAAAATAAAAAATTGAACAAAATGAAAAATCAATTCTTCTTAGATCAGTCAGAGAGGTGAGGTCATAGGGCAAACTACTATCCCCAGAACTGGAGAGACAGGCAAGCAGAACGAAGAATCACAACTTACTGGAGCAAGAACCTATGAGCAGTGACCTCTGCAGGAACCAATAATGGGGTAAGAAAACCTAAACTGTGATGAACATACTGCTGGAGGCTCACTACAGAGAAGTCTGAGAGTTAAAAACTGCAGGAGTACCCGGTCATGAGAAGTCAGGGGCTCTCCACGCTTGTGTTAGTTTTACTTCCAGGACCTTGACTGGGTCCTCACAATAGATGTCGAAGAAAAGTCTTCTCCTGATTCTGGCAGAGGAAGGAAAAAAGTAGCCAGTTGAAACATACAAAAGCATTCTGTTCTTCTTAGCAAGGCCTGTCCTCAGGAGAAACCATGTTCTCAGAACTTAACTGACTTAGATGAGGGAAATACTCAACTCTAGCCCCCTCTAGTCTTCCATGTGGAAGAAGGGGAATACCCAACTCCAGCCCATCCTAGATACTCTGTTCCACCTCAGGAAGGGAAAGACTGAGAAGCACTTGTGAAGCTCATAGTCCCGGAGCACAGGCCTACTCAAAGACTGAAACCTGTTCACAGAGCTATAGAACACTTTCCTTCTTTACCCCCATCTTGCCACCACAACACTAAAGGCTGTTTACCAGAATTTCTTTCACCTAGTATATTACGCCTGGGTTTGAACTGAAAATTACAAGGCATACTAACAGGCAAAAAACAGAGTTTAAAAGGCAAAACAAGCATCAGAACCAGACTCACATATGGCGGGGATGCTGGACTTATCAGACCAGGAATTTAAAATAACTGTGATTAATATGCTAAGGGCTGTAAGGGAAAAAGTAGGCAATATGCAAGAACAGGTGGACATCATAAGGAGAGAGATGGAAATTCTAAGCAAGAATCAAAAAGAAGTTCTAGAGATCAAAAACACTGTAACAGACATGAAAAATAACTTTGATGGGCTCACTAGTAGACTGGACATGACTAAAGAAAGAATATCTGAACTCTTGAGGATATGTCAATAGAAACTTCCAAAACTGCATAGCAAAGAAAAAAGAGACTGGATAAAAAAGAAGGAACAGAACATCCAAGAACTGTGAGACAACTACAGAAGATGTAGCATGTGTGTAATAGGAATACCAGAAGAAAGAGAAGGGAACAGAAGAAACATTGGAAGGAATAATGACTGAGACTTTCTCCGAATTAATGTCAAACATTAAACTACAGAGCCAGAAAGCTCATAAAACACCAAGCAAAATAAATATATACACACAGAGAACATTACACCTAAGCATATCCAAATTGCAGAAAATTAAAAGATTTAAAAATTTTGAAAGAAGCCAGAGGGGAAAAACTTCCTTCTAGAAGAACAAAGGTAAGTATTATATCTGACTTTTCCTGAGAAATCATCGTACAAGCAAGAAGAGAGTGGGATGCAATAATTTAAATTGTTAAGAGGAAAAAGAAATCAACCTAGAATTCTGTACCCAAACACAAAATTATTCTTCAAAAGTGAAGGTGAAATAAATATTTTCTCAGACAAGCAAAAATTAAGGACATTTGTGCTCAGTAGACCTGCCTAGCAAGAAATGTTAAAAGTTCTTTAGAGAAAAGGAAAATGATATGTTAGCAACATGAATCTATATAAACAAAGGAAGAGTATTGAAAAGGAATAAATTAAGATAAATAAGACTTTTTTCTTATTCTTAATCACATAAATAATTTGTTCTAAGTAATAGCAACAGTGTATTCAGTTACATACACTTATGTGTGTGTATGTTTATGTATAAGTGAAATGAGTGGCAGCAATGATGCAAAGCACAAGAGGGAAGAATGAGGGATATTTTGTTATTATAAGGTCCTCGTACTACTCGTGAACTGGTATAATGTTATTTGGAAGTGGATTTGGATAGTATAATACAAACTCCAGAGCAACCACTAGAAAAAGTAAGAGAGAAATATAAATGACATGCTAAGAAAGAAGAGAAAATTGCATTATATAAAGTTCTCAAAACCACAAAAGGCAGTGAAAGAGTAGAAGACAAACATAGGAACAAACAACAAGAGCAGCAAATAGAAAACAGTAACAAATATGGTAGATATTATTCCAGCTATTTCATTAATCACTGTAAACATCAGTGGTCTGAATACACCAATTTAAAAAGTTTGTCAGAGTTGATCAAAAAAGAACCAACTGTATTTTGTATACAGGAAGCCCACTTTAAACGTAAAACACATATAGACTGAAACTAGACAATGCTAATACTAATCAAAAGAAAGTGGGAATAGCTATATTCATTTCAGATGGAGCAGACTTCAGAGCAAGAAAAGTTACTCAGTTTAAAAAAAAAAAAAGCATGACATAATGAATAATAAAGAGATTAATTATCCAAGAAGGGATAACAATTTTGTTTTTGTTTGTTTGTTTGTTTTGGAGATGGAGTCTCGCTCTGTCACCCAGTCTCCCAGGTTCAAGTGATTCTCCTACCTCAACCTTCTGAGTAGCTGGGATTACAGGCGCCCGCCACCACACCCAGTTAATTTTTGTATTTTAGTAGAGACGAGGTTTCGCCATGTTGGCTAGGTTGGTCTCAATCTCCTGACCTCTGATGATCCATCTACCTCAGCCTCCCAAAGTGCTGGGATTACAGGCGTGAGCCACTGTGCCCGACCAGAATAACAATTCTTTTTTTTTTTTTTGAGACGGAGTCTCGCTCTGTCGCCCAGGCTGGAGTGCAGTGGCCGGATCTCAGCTCACTGCAAGCTCCGCCTCCCGGGTTTACGCCATTCTCCTGCCTCAGCCTCCCGAGTAGCTGGGACTACAGGCGCCTGCCACCTCTCCCGGCTAATTTTTTTTTTTTTATTTTTTAGTAGAGACGGGGTTTCACCAGGTTAGTCAGGATGGTCTCGATCTCCTGACCTCGTGATCCGCCCGTCTCGGCCTCCCAAAGTGCTGGGATTACAGGCTTGAGCCACCGCGCCCAGCCAACAATTCTTAAATATCTGTGTGACTAACAGCACAAAATATATGAGGCAAAAAAAGAAATAGGAGGAGAAGTGAATGAATTCATTATTATCCTCTGTCAGAAATAAACAGACCCAGCAGGCAGAAAATCAGTAGACATAGTTGAACTCAACAGCACTATTACTTAACTGGATATAATTGACATCTATAGACTACTCATTTAATGACAACAGACGACACACTCTTCTTAAGCTCCCTTGGAACATTCACCAAGATACAGACCATAGTCCAGGCCATAAGATATATATTTACACTGTCTGCTTTTACCACAGTGGAATTAAACTAGAAATCAATAACAAAAGTAGCTGGAAATTTCCAAAATACTTGGAGATTAAACAGCATACTTCTAAATAACAAGTGGGTCAAAGGAGAAATCTTAAGAACAATTAAAAGATATTTTGAGCCAAATGAAAAAACAATCAAAATTTGTAGGATTTTGGAGGACAGCCACTGAGTCTGTGGACACTGCCCCAGAAGCAGGAACTATAGCATCCTCTCGTCTTCCACTTCTCATTACAACCAGTAAAGGCTGTTCCTATCATAAGAAAAAAAAATTTGGGGATGCAGCAAACACAGTGCTTAGCAAGAAATTTATAGCATTGAATGCATATACTAGAAAAAAGGAAAGAACTAAAATCAATCAACTAAGTTTGCATCTTAGGAAACTAGAAAAAAAAGAGCAGACTAAGGTAAGAAAAGAAATCATAACCATTAGAACAGAAATGAATGGAATTAGAAACAGGAAGTCAGTAAGCTGTGTCTTTCAAATGATCAATAAAATTGGTAGACTGGGCTGAGCACGGTGGCTCACACCTGTAATTCCAGCACTTTGGGAGGCCGAGGCGGGTGGATCATGAGGTCAGGAGTTCGAGGCCAGCCTGGCCAATATGGTAAAACCCCATCTCTATTAAAAATACAAAAATTAGCCAGGTGTGGTGGCATGCACTTGTAGTCCCAGCTACTTGGGAGGCTGAGGCAGGAGAATTACTTGAACCCGGGAGGTGGAGGTTGTGGTGAGCCAAGATCGTGTCACTGCACTCCAGCCCCGGGTGACAGAGCGAGACTCCATCTCAGGAAAAAAAAAAAAAAAAAAAAAAAATTAGTAAACTGCTAACCAGGGTAAGGAAAAAGGGAGAAGACACAAATTATATTACATCAGAAATGAAAAAGGAGACATCACTACAGGTCCTGTGAACATTAAAAGCATAATAAAGAAATACTGTGAACAACTCTATGCTCTCAACTCTGATAACCAAGATGAAATGGATCAATTCCTTGAAAGATAGTCTGCCAGGAAATAGTCTGAATGGGCCTATCTATATTATAGAAATGGAATCAATAATAGCCTTCCCAAATAGAAAGCATGAGGCATAGATGGATTTACTAATAGATTCTACCCAATTTTTTTTTTTTTTTAGACAGTGTCTTGCACTGTCGCCCAGGGTTGAGTGCAGTGGCATGATCTCAGCTCACTGCAACCTCCGCCTCCCAGGTTCAAGAGATTCTTATGCCTCAGCCTCCAAAGTAGCTGGAATTACAGGTGCTCACCACTACACCTGGCTAATTTTTGTATTTTTAGTAGAGACGGGGTTTCACCACATTGGCCAGAGTGGTCTCAAACGCGTGACCTCAGGTGATCTGCCCTCCTCGGCCTCCCAAAGTGCTGGGATTACAGGTGTGAGCCACAGTGCCCGGCCTCTACCAAACATTTAAGGAAACAACTTTATCAATTCTCTGCAATCTCTTTTGGAGAACAGAAGCAAAGAGAATGCTTCTCAGCTTATTCTGTGAGGCCAGCATTATCCTAATACCAAAACCAGGCAAAGACAAGGAAACTACAGACCCATACCTCTTGTGAACATAGATGCAGAAATCTTTAACAAAATATTAGCAGATCATACCTAACTATTTAGAAAAAGAATTATATACCATGACCAAGGGAGATTTATCCCAGGTGCGCAAGGCTGATTTAACAAATTCAAAATCAATTGTTGTAATTAATGACATCAACACCTGCTCATGCTAAAAATAACTCCCAGCAAACTAGGAATAGAAGAGACCTTAAAGAACATGTAGAAAACTCTACAACTAACATCATACTTAATGCTGAAAAACTAGAAGCTTTCCTGCTAAGACTAGGAACAGGGTAAAAATGTCCCCTCTCACATCTTCTTTTCTGTATCACACTAGAAATCTCAGCTAATGCAATAAGAAAAGAAAAAAACAAAAAGAGGCATACAGCTTGGGAAGGAAGTCAAAATTTTCTTTGTTTACACATAAGATGGTTGTCCATGTAGATAACCTGAGAGATTTGACCAAAAACAAAACAAACAGAAACAACTCTTGGAACTAATAAGTGATTATAACAAGGTTGTAGGATACAAGGTTACTATACAAAAGTTAATCACTTTTTTATATACCAGCAATGCACTAGTGGAATTGGAAGTTAAAAACAATGCCATTTACATTAGTATCCAAAAAGTGAAATACTTGTAAATCTTAACAAAATACATATAAGATCTATAGAGGAAAACTACGTAACTATGATGAAAGAAAATTTAAAAGAAACTAAATAAATGGGAAAATATTCCATGTTTATAGGAAGACTCAATATTGTCAAGATGTTGTGCTTCCAAAATCAATCTATAGATTTAATGCAATTCCACTCAAAATCCCATCAAGTTATTATGTAATAGTCAAACTGATTCTAAAGTTTATATGGAGAGGCAAAAGACCCAGAATAGCCAACACGGTATTGAAGGAGAAGAATGAAGTTGGAGGACTGATGCTACCTGACTTCAAGACACTATAAAGCTATGGTAATCAAAGCAGTGTGGTATTAGTGAAAAAATAGACAAATCAAAATAGAGAGCCTAGAAATAGATCAACTCTCTTCAATGTGCAGTCATCCTTCAACATCCATAGTGGGGATTGGTTCCAGGACTCCCCATGGACACAGATGCTCAAGTCCCTTATATAATATGATATAGTATTGGCATATAACCCACATCCTCCCATATACTTTAAATCATTTCCAGATAACTTATAATACCTATTATAATTTAAATACTATGTAAATAATTGTTATACTGTATTTAATGACAGTAGTAATACAGTATAATGTAGTAATAATAATGTCATTAATGGAATAATGATAAGGAAAAACAATGTCAGTACAGATGCAACCATCCATTTTTTCCCAAATATTTTTTAATTCATGATTGGTCGAATCCATGGATGTGGAACCCACAGATACAGAGGGCTGACTATATTCAACTGACTTTTGACAGAGGAACAAAGAAAATAAATCAAAAAAAGATCCTCTTTTCAACAAATGATTTTGGAACAACTGGGTATCTATTCACATGCAAAAAAACATGAATCTGGATATAGATCCTTCTACACCCTTCACAAATATTAACTCAAAATGATCACAGACCTAAATGTAGAATGTAAACTATAAAACTCCTAGAAGTTACCCTAGTTTGAGAAAATCTAGATGACCTTGGGTATGGCAATGACTTTTCATATACAACACAACATCAGAGGCGTGATCCGTGAAAGAAATAACTGATAAGCTGGACTTTGTTATAATTTAAAACTTCTCTGTGAAAGACACCGTCAAGAAAAAGAGAAAACAAGCCACACATTGGGAGAAATATTTGTAAAAGTTATATCTGATAAAGGACTATTATCTAAGTTACAAAAAACTCTTAAAACTCAACAATACAAAACAAACACCCAGTTTAAAAATCAGCAAAAGACCTGAACAGACACCTCACCAAAGCAGATAACAAATAAACACATGAAAAGATATTTAGCATCATATGTCAATAAGAAATTGCAGAGTAAAACAACAATGAGATACCTCTACACACCTGTTAGAGTGGCCAAAATCCAAAACACAGACAACACCAAATGCTGACAAGGATGTGGAGCAACAGGAACTCTCAGTCATTGCTGATAGAAATGCAAAATCATACAGGCACTTTTGAAGACAGTTGTAGATTTCTTATAAAATTAAGCAGATTCTTACATACTATTCAGCATTTGTGCTCCTTGGTATGAGTTGAAAACTTATGTCCACATGAAAACGTTTGCATGAATATTTACAGCAGCCTTATTCATAATAGCCAAAACTTGAAAGCAGTCAAGATGTCCTTCAGTAGGTGAATGGTTAAATAAACTAGTATATTCAGACAGTGGAATACTCTTCAGCACTAAAGAGAAATGAGCTATCTATCAAGCCATGAAAAAGACATGGAGGAAACTTAAATGCATAACACCAAGAGGGAGGAATAGGCAGAGCACAGGGGAATTTTAAAGCAATGAAACTCCTCTGTATGACATTGTAATGGTGGGTACATGTCGTTACACTTTTGCCAAAACCCATTGAATGTACACCACCAAGAGTGAAGCTTAATATAAACTATGTATTTGGGGTGATAATGAAGTGTCAATATGAGTTCACTGATTAACAGATGTACCATGCTAGTGGAGGATGCTGGTAGTGGGAGAGGTTATACATGAGTAGGGGCAGGGAGTAAATGAGACCTCTACTTTCCAACCCATTTTGCTATGAAACTAAAACTGCTCTAATAAATAGACTGTGTTTTTTAATGTTATGTGAGGCAGGTTTAACTTGAGAAAATACAATATATGGTTGATTTTTAATAATTATTAAACAATTTCTGTTCTTTGCTGTTGTTTTTCTCTGCCACTGGTCTTCACCTGTTTTTCTGTTTGTTTTGGTTTTTGAAACAGGGTCTTGCTCTGTCATGAAGGCTGTAGTGCAGTGGTAGATCATAGCTCACTGCAGCCTCAAACTCCCAGGCTCAAGTGATCCTTTCACCTCAGGCTCTTGAGTAGTTGGGACCACAGGCACATGCTACCGCGCCTAGTTAATTTTTTTTTTTCGTAGAGCCCTATGTTGTCCAGGCTGGTCTCAAACTCCTGGCCTTAAGCAATCTTCCCACCTTGGCCTCCCAGCCTGGACTTCACCTGTTTTGTTCACAACTATAACCCTGCCACCTACTACAGAACCTGGCATACTGTTTAAAAAAAAAAAAAAAAAAAGCAACAGTAATAGCTTCATTCTGAAATAGTATATTCAATGATGTGTTGGGTACTGCTCTAAGTACTTTACATGTGTATGTACTCATTTAAACTTCACAACTTTGAAGTAAGTACTTATTCCCAGTTTACAAATGGAAAAACTAAGACACCAGGAGGTCAAGCAACTTGCCCAAATTTACATCGCTAGTAAGTGGTAGAAATGAAATTTGACCCCAAGCCATATATCTGAGTGTTTGCTCTTCACCCACTTATGCCACCTTTCCTTAAAAGGCAGTCCACAAATATTTGTTGATTGAGTGAATGAATGAGTGAATGAATATGAGTGAAAGAATGAAATGAAAAGGCAACTTTTAATATAGTATCATTAGTACATTTTTATTTTAAAACATGTTCATGCACAGTACCCAAATGTTCATTATTACTAACAGATTATACATTGTAGTAAAGTCATATGGTGGAGTATTATACAGCAGTGAGGAAAGTGAGTTACAACTACATATAACAGTGTGTATGATTCTCGTGAGCATAATGTTGAGCAAAAGAAGCCAGACCCTAAAGAGTATCTGTTTACTGTTCCATCTGTACCAAGGACAGAAGAGGCACGTTAGAAGTCAGAATGCTGGCAACCCTGGGCAGAGCTGGAAGGGCACCAAGGGGGGCTTCTTGGAAACAGGAGTGTCCTCCCCTTCATCTGGTGCTGGTTACATGGGTGTGTTCAATTTGTAAAAGTTATTTGAGCTATACACGTATATGTGCACATTTTTTGATTGGTAAATTCTACTTTAATAAACAACTTTTTAAATGGCTAAGTTAGAAAAAAGGATCAAAATGATAAATAAGAGGTTGAAAGTGTATTTGCCCAAAACACTCTTTAACTATAGGTGTTTTTGGAAACAGTGCTATGAGTAATTTTCAGTTTCATTTTTAGGAGTTCTTAGGTTTTTCAGATGTAATAAAATTGCCACATATTACCTGTGTAATTCCATTTCTAAAACGTGATTAAAATGAACTTACCCCAAAATCCACATATGCTCCCACTCAGCATGAGTTGGTCGTGTGGGTGTTGGCCCCTGACGCGTGATGTGAAGGACACCAGCCCACTGGCTGTCCTGCTTGCCCTCCTGACTTTAGTTACAATCTTTCAGGCCTCATAGGATGTCTCCAGGGATTTCTAATCAGTGTTTTGTGTTTTTCTTACATTTTTGTTCCCTTTTCCAGGCTGAACAGTCCAAAGAAGAGCAGAAGCAAGGTTTGAATGCAGAGAAGTTGATGAGGCAAGTCTCCAAGGACGTGTGTCGGCTCCGGGAGCAGAGCCAGAAGGTGCCTCGGCAGGTGCAGTCCTTCAGGTGAATAGCCCCATCCAGGACAGCTTTTGGGTTGTCCTCATGTGGTCTGATTGTGTAGGAATTCACCTCAGTGCAGTGAAAGTTTATACTAGGATCTGAGACAGAAATCCTGTGTTCCCTGCCTTGAATATGCAATTTCTCATTTGCACCTGAGGTGATAAATGTGACTGGCAGAGTTAAAGGCTGATGAGAGCCTAACTCCCCTCAAGAACCCAGGGTGTCCCCAGCTCTTAGTAGCTGTTAGCACATCTCATTGGACTATTCTGACCCAGGATACAAAGGTACAGAAAACTCGGGGTTTTATTCACTCATTTCACAGACATTCCTTGGGCAGCCCCAGAAACCTTGCATCTTGTCAGGCCCTGAGATGCGGAGGCTAAGAACATGTGTGTTCTGCTCTTCTCGGGGGCTCTAGGCTGTAGTGGGGACAGGCAGGTAACCAGGTCATTGCAGTGCATGTGGAAAGAGCTCACTAAAGGTATGGATAGGGACCTGTGAGGGATGTGGGAGGAGCCTCAATCCGTATGGGGCAGGTGCTGGGGCTGCGGGCACCAGCGGAGGAGATTATAAGAGAACTCATCATGGAAGGATGGCTGCAAGCTCCTTAGGCACATGGGGTGGCAGTTTTGAGTGGGACATGGAGGCAGGAAGAACAGCACGGACAGAGGCACAGACCTTAGAAGTCAGTGCCAAGCTCTGGCGCATGGGGAGTTGCCAGCTGGTGAGCCTGTCTGGGAGAACTGTGCTCAAACTGCACAGGCCTTGGAAGCTATGCAGAAGAGGCTTCCACCCGCGGTTTCTGATGGGGCAGCCAGCAGGGCTCTCCATGCACAAAACCACATGATGGGAATGGGTTCTATGTGGGGCAGATATCAGGCATTGTGGAGAGTGGGCTGGGGAGAAACGGGTTAGGGTGGCCTGTGAGGTTCATGGGAGGTTCATGGGGGGCAGTGGCTGTCCTATGATGCCAGCACTTGAGATGGAGAATGCTGGGGAGCAGGGGTGTGGGGAGGATGCTGACCTCCGCCATGGCACACCAGGCAATGCCAGCAGGCCAGCAAGGTAACCATGACCAGCAGATAAGTGAAAATAAAAATCTAAAGCCAGGGTTAGGGGTCAGGATGGAGATGAAAAAATGGGAGTGCTCATCTTCAAGGCACTGGTCTCATCAGTGGAAATGGACCAGACATCCCAGAAAATGTGAGGTGACTGGGAAAGGAGGCCTGGTGGGCACCAGTCACTGAAGGGCTCACCCCAAAAGAGATACTAGAAGGAATGGCTGAGAGGTCAGAGGAGAACCAGGAGCCTGGGGCTGGAGGATGGGGAGAGGAGATTGATGGAGAGAACTGAAAAGTACACCTGGGATCCCTGGTGAGCACAGCAGATGTTTTCAGCCCCGTCGGAGGGAGCTCAGCAGAAAGGTTTGCTCCTATTGGGTTTTTATTTGGTTTTGGTTGAGGTTTTGTATAGATGAGTCTTTGGAAAGCGTTTAGGTGTAAAGGGGAGAAGCCTGGAAGAAGTGAGTGTTTTTGAAGTGTGGGGAAGCCAGGTCACGTGGTGGAGCAGGGACAGCTATGGCACACGGGGGTCTAGTGCCAGGCAGGAGGGCAGGGCCACGCACCATGTGGCAGCAGCAGTGTGCCTTAGTGGGCTCACAGCTCCTTCATTTTTATGCAGCATCTTGTAGTGGAGAAGTTTTTCCGCCCTCTTTTCTGCTAAATAATCACATTTGTGACTTTCAGAGAGTGCCACTCCTTGGGTTTTAGAACTGCAGGTGAGGGGAGTCCATCCATGCCCCTAGTGCTGTGGTCACTTAGAGAGTAAGCAGCATTGCCTGGCATGGAAAGTCACACAACTAGCAGTTGTTGCTGAAGCCCGAAGCAAAGAATCCATGAACATTCCCAGCTTCCCTTAAGATACGAAGCCATTATATCACCAGGCAAGTGATGAGAATGATGAGATGGACAGAGTGAGACACCGCGCTGGAAGCGTGGGATTTGCACGGCTGCCAGTGCCTGGCCTGGGGTGGTGAGATCGGGCAGCGGTGGGGCCTGGGGCGTTCTGCCCAGCACCACCCCAGCTGCTTAATTCACCTGGAATCAGGAGCCTGATGGTCCCTGGCCTTCTAATTTTTCAAGAGAAGTTAGAAATCAACAATTTTATGTGAAATATCTCAAATGCAGGCACTGGCAACTAGTTCGGGTATTTTTAAACACCGCAGTTACCAACTGCGCCTTACGGCCTCTGCTGACATCATGCCCACACTCGGGCGTTTTTCATTCTTGTTTCCCTCTTTTGGAGGTGAACAGATGTAAAGGACACTGCTCGCAGCAGTAGCTCGCTCCAGTGTCCAGGGTTTCCACTCCTCCTCTTCTCCTCTGTCCTTCCTTAGTCTTCAGAACATCCTCACCTCAGCTCTGGGTTCTAGACCGCGCCTCCTCCCCTATCTAGACTGTTCTTTCACAAAGGAGGGCCAGTGCTTGATGCTTCAGCTACCAGTGTGCCCCTTGCACGTCCTATGCCCTCAAGAAGTATGCACTGACGGCATAAATGTACGGTGTGAAATTCTGTAGGAAAATAGACGTGCTGTTTGTCTCTCTCCTCACCTGAAAACCACTCTGCCCTGTCTCAGCCTCTCTGCTGCTTCGGGACCAGGGCAGTTACTGCCTTTCAGATAGTGAGTCCCTCCTTCTCCTTTCATTTGAGTCGTGGTGTCACTCATCAGGTTGTCCCTGCCTCAGCACGGTATCGATTTTAAAGAATTCCTGGTAGTATGTACTTTTCTGTGAGGTTACTGAGAAGTTTCCACGTAGGATTTTGGGCCTTTTGAGTCTTCCACTGCCTAGTTTGCAAACACCCACCCTAGACCAGACCCTACTGGTTTAAAAACTGTCTTCTGTTGGGAGTTCCCTGAAGGAAACTTGCTGGCTTGGTCTATAGGTGACTTCCGTGAGCCAGAGCTGCTGTTCTCCTTGATACCGTCCCTTTAGCAGGCAGAGACTCTCTTGATTTTAAATGATGGAGTTCTGCTTAAGGAAAAGAGCTTCTGCCTGTGCTTGTAGAGACATCACTGCCACTGCAGGTCCTGGGGACTGTTTTAATGGTCCCAGAGTATTTTTAGCATCATATTTAAGTCAATTTATTTCTCACCCCAACTCTAGGGAGAAGATTGCCTACTTCACCAGAGCAAAGATAAGCATCCCGTCCCTGCCGGCTGATGACGTGTGATTACATGGTTTCAGAAATTATTTTGTCATCTGTTCACTTTTTTAGGGAGGGTAAAAGACTGAAGATTTGTTTTTTTGTGTTGGTGTTTGGTTTTTGGTAACCTAACTGTCAACTCTTGAAGAACTTTTATTTCACATCAGATTTTCAACATTTTAATTTGTAAAGTATCTTGAGTGTAATTTTTATGTGCTTAAACAAGAAAAAATCAGATTAAGAAAAATGGGATAATCTGGTACACAAGTGTTGCCCAGAATGTGCGCATTGCCAGTGGGTTTTATTTTGTGAAAGCGGAATGGAGGCAGTACTGCCCCACGTGGGTGCTGTTGAGCCGACTGCTGAGAGACAACTTGGTTCAGCAGGTGGTCTTGCTTCTCCTTTGTGTTCCTGTGAGTAGGCCGTGCCGATGGCAGCAGCGCCACGTGGTATCTGTGCGCTGGCGAGGAGAAGAGCGCTTTCCATTTGGAGGCAGTGTGAGCAGTCGCTGGGGTGCAGCGTTCCACAGTCCACCCAAAATGGATGCTGCGTTCATGGCCATCACCTGTGCGGGAACACCTGGTTTCCTTAAAACAATTTCCTTTTTGTCCTTTTATATTTTTCTAAAGAAAACAAAAATATAAACTACCAAGTGCTCTTAAGAATAAGAATACAAAGGAGCACTGCTCTTGGCTACACTAAAGATCGTGGGATTCATGACACTGAGGGCCAGGAGAAGAACACCAGCCATGTAGAGATACAAATAAGCTCATCAAATGAGCAGCTGGTTTGTCTCACTCAGCCTGAATTTGCATAAGTGTTCAAATGTGAGTTTCTGGCTTGCACCAGTGTTTTGCCCTAAATCTAAGGATGGTGCTAAGTGGTGGCCCTGTGTTCTAAGGACAGAGAAAGCTGGAGGTGTGGAGAGAAACGTATCGGCACTCATTTGGTATAACCAAGAAGAGGGGAAAAGATGTCTTGATAGAATGAAAGTTGCCAAAAACAAACGAGTTTATCAAGAGATTTCTAACATTTAGTAGAAATTACTTCATAGCTCTCATTTTTAGGGGATTCTATCTATAATTTATGGTAAATAGTTTGGAGGCAAAGGGAAGAATGTGACTGGGGGGATTATTAATTTGAAGTATAAGCTAAATTGTTTATAAAACGACTTTTGGATGAACAAGTTTAGAGAGAGAAACTGACTAATGTGTCCTCCAGTTTAGAATTTCACCTTATCCAACCCAGGCACGTCTTAAAAAAACATATCCTCAGTGCAGCTCTGCCAGCATCAAGCTTTTAAAATATATAGTATTTAGACCATTTAAACCATACTTATTACTGAGAAACAATTTGGGGTTAGCCATCTAATATAGCAAATAAAATAGATTTTTTTTACAGAAATCCAAAATTGTCTTAAAGGAACCCCTTAAAGAACAAAAAAGTTGTGTTCCTAAGTTAGAATGCTCACTAGCAAGAATTTTTATTTTCTTGAAAGCAATTGTATACATTTTGGAAAGTTCATATTATTGGAATCGAAGTTCAAATTAAGCAACTTCTGAGCCTAGAACTTTTTTTTTCCCTACATGTCCCACCACTTAACACACAAATTTCTTTGAAGATATAACTGGACATGGCAGACACTACTTTGAACAAAAACCAGCCTAGTGAATTGACTGAGTACAGTCCTTTAAGACTGCCCAGTTCATTCTATTAGATGACTGAGGAAAACTAGAAAAAGAATACAGTTCACCCTTGTCAAGGTCAAATGTGAAAGACAGAAGTTTATTTAACGTAGAGGTAAATGAAGGTGAGCTGTTTTCAGCGTCTTAGTTTGACCATGAAAATGTCTATAGAATTATGTGTAGTTGTTCTGTACGATTTTATTTTCTTCATTTATTTATTTACAGTCTTATTTATGTTCTGTTTAATATATAGTTTGATTCTGGCCATTTTAAATATTTGACACAGAAGAGACTATATTGGAATATTTACAGCTTTATAAGTCTTCCATCAGATTAGCTGTTGTTGACTTTTTGTAATACAAAAAGTTTCAGACAAGTATTAAAGAATAAAATCTGTCTCAGGCTGGTAGTTAGCAGTTGTGACCAAGATGCTTTTGGTTGTTGTATTTCACAAAATTGCCTCATTTCTAACATGAGAGATGAACTTATTTTAATATAATCCTTTTTCTACACTTTAAAAGTCAGCAATAGTGTTATGTATTTATAGGCAGCTTTTAATAATCTTGTCATATTTGTACTAACCCAAATGATTCACAGTGACAAAACATTTTAATAACTTGATCACAAAACCATATGGACAAATATGAATTTTAATATTATAAATACTATTTTTAAAAGGTAGAATTTATTCGCACAGGGTAAAAAGAATGTAATATTTAGTTCTCAAGTTTGAATTATCATTATATTATTACAATTTTGTATATCAGAATCTTAAGTGTTACAGGTACAAAAAGGATATTGCTAGCCAAATGAACAAAGTTTAGTTAAATCTCTGTAGCATGCAAATCAAATAAATTAAAATTTTTTGCTATTGCTTTATCTATATTGTATTAAATATCAAAAGCTCAGGACTGAACTTAATATTTAATCAGGTTAAATTCTGAACATGTTTCTGTTTTAATTTGTCTTGTTTGTAAACGTATGCAAATACATCATATAGATTAACTTTGGTTTCTGCACTTTCCATGTGTTTGTGGGTGGAAAAAAATTCAGTCGGTTTTTAAAAAAACAAAAACAAAAAACAAAGCTACATATTGCCTAATAGTTTATTTCAGTGTCGTTTATTGTTCAATTTATTTCCCTCATTGGCACAAACACACGAGTTTCCTGGAACCATGTACCAAGCAAATACAAAATATTTCACGAAGAAATCCCCAAGCCAGCAGTTTGTGATGAATAGTTCTTGTTGGAACTATATGTATTGCTGATAAAAAAGGATGAAGTCTTATCACTGTGCAAATAAAATGAAGGGCTCCAGAATATGTGCTCTGTGGTCGTTCCGCCTGGGCTGGCAGGCGTGCTCCACGGAGAGGCAGCCATCCCAGGAGGTTCTTTACACACACACAGCAGTCCTGCCCTGCCATGCCCTCCACAGACTGCTCAGTGCCAGGGAAGCCAGAAACGCTGCGCATGAAATACAGAGCACAGGATGCAGAAGCACATTTGTGTGCTGGAGTGTACTTGAATCATCCAAAACACAAGATCACCCTCCTGCTTCTGACATAGTTAAGAAGACATGACTGAATGTGGCTGCCTTTTGAAAAAAGGTTCCATAGAGACACTGCGGTCTCTGATTCAGGAGATGATGTGTCTTCACCTCAAAAACTTTTAAAGAGTTAATCATTATTTTATATAATAAGACGTCATGCATTTTAAATAAATATGCAGCTCAGGCTTATTATACTAGGTTATCTTAAACACCTGAAAGAAATCAATGATCTGCCAAATGATTCTGCTCCATATGAATAACACCTTCAAAGACACATACAGATTAATGTTTTATTTACCACTTCTATGCAATCACTATTTTAAAATTGAGAACACTCATCCAAGTAATGGGTGTCATTACTATTAAGTCTTGATTGGTTTTGATCTCGGAGTAGAAGATACAAATAGTTTACCAGTCTTGGAAAGAAACTGTAGTTTAATAGCCACAGGAGAAAATGCATTTTCGAAAATCAGAAGCACAGTGAGATGACTAGAGCGGGACCTCCTACCAAATCCAGTGCTGAGCAAGCGTCTCCTGAACAGCAGACACTGGTCCTTTCGGGCTTAGTTTTTCAGGTTGGTGTTTCTCGTCTCCAGTTGATGATGATGATCTTGCATTTGCGCCACTGCATAGTGGCCCGAAGCTAGGGGAGCGTGGCTGAAGCAGGCTGCACAGTTGAGCAGACACCCTCCCAGTAGAAGAGAAAGTCCAGCAAACCAGCCCAGAAAGAGGGCTTCCCCAAACTCCCACCTGGGGACAAAGTCTGGGACGTTCTCATCCCAGAACTCCTGAACCGTCTTGTGGGCAACCCAAGAGACAGGAACCAGGGCTGCGATTCCCGAGGCCCAGGACAGAACTCCTCCCAGGATCAGCAGTCGCCTCTTGAGATCTCTCTGACCCTCTCCAATTCTCAAACAGTCCAGACCAAACCCAGAGACCAGCAGGCCCAGAAATCCCAGCCCGTTTGACAGAAACATTAAGATCCTGGAGACCCTGAGTTCAGCAGGCAAAGCCAGGAAGGAGTCAAAGTCCTTGCATTGCATCCCCACTTCCTCTTGGGTGACACAGGTTTGCCAGAGTCCCATGGTCCAGTTTTCCATTTCATTTAAGTCCAGGTTGAGGTTCTTCCAGTATGGCAGGTAGTTTGTAAGACAGGATAAAACCCATCCCAGCAAAGATAATGAAACTCCAGCTAGTTGAGCCACAGTTCTAAATACCAAAGCCATTATAATGTCCTGAGAGCTTTAACCAAACTAACTCCTATCCTTCGGTTGCTGTGAAAAGAAGTGTGACACTTGTGTTATAACTTATGAAGCTCAGAAATATTTCTTCATTGTGTATATAGGAGGATTCTTGCCAGAGTTGCTATTGTTTGATTCCATGTTGAATGGGTTTCAGAAAAGGATAGGGAAATAGTGCCGCAAACCAGTAATGCCAAGGTGTGGCCAAGATCGTGTTTGTGTCCTGTGGGCTGGATTTTGCAGAAAGCAGTTTGTCACTGAAATATAATTAAGTGGTAATAATCCTCCCTTCATTGTTAAGGTTAAAATGGCTTTCATGTTATTCCCAACCTTTCTAACAAAGAATTAAGTCTGAATGCAAAATGTTTAACTGATGGTTTTGGTTCAACTCCTCCTGCTTTGTATTTCACTAATTGCACCTGTCAGATTTTCATCTCTTATAGTTCTCACATTTCAAATGTGCATGTTATGGTAATACTGAGTGTTACTTTTAAAAAATAGGTTCAAGAAAAGTATTTCTTAACCAAATAAATCAATCTCATCAGAAATATCTCTACACCTTAACTCGGGCCTGTGTTTCAGAAATTTCTCAGGCTACATATACCACACGGCATTTGAAGCAATACCAAACTACATATCTAGTTTATTTAACTGCTTGCCTTTCTGTCAGATTTACGCTTGTGTGCATAAACACTCTTTTTCTTATATATACTTTCTAAGTCGAGGAAAGAGTTCAGCATTAGGACTCTATACGTTGGAGTCAGCATTTCTGTTTTTTCACCACTAAAGTATATATCCCCATGTTAGTGATTTTTCATTGAACAAAGGAAAGTTTTTATTCAAATGACCTGATAATATCTGGATATCAAGAAAAATGTCTTTGGAATTTGTTTTTCTTTTTTTAATACGAAGGTTTTGAGGGAAAGGACAAGAGAAGAGATTGGCCAGTATTTTAAATCTGAGAGTATCACGAGGTACTGAAAACTCTTCAGCCTCATAAAATCTTGTCGCACTGAGTGCCTGGTAATACCCTAAACACAAACCATTTCTGTTCAAAGAAGAAAAAAGTCGTTGCTGTGGAAATAACACTTTGGGGTTGGCTTAGCATGTGGCTTTGCTAAAGTAGAACACTTAAAATTTTCAGATTGTTAGTTTTTTTCTTTAGGAAACAGAAACTAATGATCATTTCTAACTACCAACAACAAAAAAAAAAAAAAAAGGAAAAAAAGCTTTCTAATACGAAATTTACACATTAACGCTTGAAACTGACTATATTGGACAGCCACCACATTCTTTAAATAACCAGATCAATGAAGCTTGTTTCACTTCTACCTATATAATGCTTACCATAATCATTTTCTTTTAGATGAAATATTTTTCCTTCATTATTCTCTAGATTTTAGAGGGAAGTGGGTCTGCCTACTGTAGAGAAATAGTTACTGAATGAGAAAACGTGAGCATCACAGATTTAGCTACAAAACAAAGAGATCTTTGTCATCACAGTTGATATAGGATACATCTCTGGCCTCGTCAGAGTCTTACACTTGAGGATCTGCCGTCCCGTCTTTCAGGTAGGGACACTGAGTTTGTATTTGCGCCACTGCATAGTGGCCCGAAGCTAGGGGAGCGTGGCTGAAGCAGGCTGCACAGTTGAGCAGACACCCTCCCAGTAGAAGAGAAAGTCCAGCAAACCAGCCCAGAAAGAGGGCCTCCCCAAACTCCCACCTGGGGACAAAGTCTGGGATGTTCTCATCCCAGAACTCCTGAATCGTCTTGTGGGCAACCCAAGAGACAGGAACCAGGGCTGCGATTCCCGAGGCCCAGGACAGAACTCCTCCCAGGATCAGCAGTCGCCTCTTGAGATCTCTCTGACCCTCTCCAATTCTCAGACAGTCCAGGCCAAACCCAGAGACCAGCAGGCCCAGAAATCCCAGCCCGTTTGACAGAAACATTAAGATCCTGGAGACCCTGAGTTCAGCAGGCAAAGCCAGGAAGGAGTCAAAGTCCTTGCATTGCATCCCCACTTCCTCTTGGGTGACACAGGTTTGCCAGAGTCCCATGATCCAGTTTTCCATTTCATTTAAGTCCAGGTTGAGGTTCTTCCAGTGTGGCAAATAAGTTGTAGTAATGGATAAAATCCATCCCAGGAAAGATAGTAAAAGTCCAACAGATTGCATCACCGTTCTAAAGATTAAAGCCATTGCAACAAGTCTTAGGACTTTGCCACCCCTATAGGATCTGCCGTCTTTTGTGGTTGACGGTAATGTGA
Organism: Rhinopithecus roxellana; assembly: GCF_007565055.1. Lineage (NCBI taxonomy): Eukaryota > Metazoa > Chordata > Mammalia > Primates > Cercopithecidae > Rhinopithecus > Rhinopithecus roxellana. The sequence continues at coordinate 110,537,879 of NC_044550.1, read as the reverse complement.
TGATCTTGGTTCTATGCTGCCTGGAATATAAGCTGTGGTCATTAACCCTTTGGGCACTCTGAAATGCGTTTTTGTTCTTCTTGAATATAATGTTTCATGTAAAGGACGAAGGACTCTGTTAAAACTGTGAGTTAGACTTTCTGATAAGGACTTGATCTGTTACCTTCCAATTTGGTAAAATTATATCCCCAGTACCTGATGATTATACGTCTAAGGATGAACAAAGAAGGCTCTATGACCCCTCACCCTAAAATACAACAGAAATCTTTGTGCTTCAATATGGATTAATTAGATTTTAAGTGGTGATAAAAGGCCAGCTTTTTCTACAACAGGACTTCATTGTAAGAGCTGAATCTGAGATTTCAGGGATGCAAAACAAGGCCTTGTAAAGAAAGGTAGACTGTTTCCTATAATCTCTATTCTTCTCAGACTTCCTTAACCTACACAAGAGCCTGGCCCACATCCTCGAGTGTGGCAGGAGCTCAGTGGGACTTGGCAGGAAGGTTCCTCGGATTCCTTTGAAAGGTAGAGGCTGGCTTATGGGACTGATTAAAATGAAAAGGACTGAGACTGATGCCGGGGGGTACTGGGTGAGGAAGGGAACGTCCCGGGGAGTTCCAGCATTCGCTCTGTGGTTTTCTCCATCCTTGTTAAGGACTTGGAGGTAAAGCGTGATGTCTCGGCGTCCAAGGAGGTGTTTTTTGTCCAGAGCTGAGCTGTCCCCTTGTCGTTTCAGCAGCCTACGCAACACCAGGCTTCAAGACTTCTGCCGGCTCCCAGACAAAAGTCTCTGGTACAAACACAATAGCCACAATGGAGCTGAACTTTGAGGCTTCATCTTTTTGTTTTTTTGGTTGAGGCCACACCTTGAGAGCATACTTCTGCAGAGGGTGACCCCTCAGAGAACACAGGGCCGGCCTCACAGGCCAGGACAAGAGGTCACCTGCCCCAGATTCCCAGGGCTGCACCGTCTCCTCCCTGCATGGCCCCTAGGCATCCTGCACCTGCTCAGAGGAGATAAAATCAGATGGGCCCACAGGACATAAAGGTTCCTAAAGGTGGAGCCACTCCCCTGATAGGTTCTAACCTGGAGAAACAGAACCACTGCCCATCGTGTTGCAACAGTGGAGTGTAGCCCAGGATCAGAGATGATCTTTTATGGTGTCTCTAAATAGGAGATCGGAGAGACAGAACCTGGATCCCGAGGTATCCAAATTATTTTGGATAAGATTGCATAAGATTTAGATTTGAAGTGGTACTTTCTTCAGCTTTTCCCATCATCTTAAGTTTAAAAAGAAAAAACAATGCCACCAGATGAACTCTTCCTTCATTTTTACAAATTTTCAGAATTCCTGAGGATATATTGGTGCCCATCATCCTGAAATAAGTCATTTCAGGGTGCATAAAGATACCCGGATCCAGAGGGCCAGAGACCCGTCTGAGGCCTCATCACCAGTGCACAGGATACGGGAAGCTTGAGCTCTCTTCCGGGAGGCAGTCGGGGTGATGAAGGCCTGGAGAGCAGGCATGAACGATCATAGGGAGATGATTCTTAACATCACAGTGAAACGCTTTTTAAAAACCTAACGGAATAGGCTGCTCTGTGACGTAGTGAGCTCTCCTTGCTACAGGTGTCTAAGCCAAAGGTTATCACCTGCCAGGGTTATCACGGAGGAGGTTTCTGCTGTGGTGGGGACTGGACCTGCAGAACCTCTGAGCACCCTCCCAATTCATTTATTCTTCCAGCATTAAAGAATATGTTGTGGGCCAGGCCCGGTGGCTCACGCCGGTAATCCCAACACTTTTGGAGGCCGAGGCGGGCGGAACACGAGGTCAGGAGTTTCAGACCAGCCTGATCAACACAGTGAAACCCCGTTTCCACTAAAAATACAAAAATTAGCCAGGCACGGTGGCGCGTGCCTGTAATCCCAGCTGCTCAGGAGACTGAGGCAGGAGAATCGCTTGAACTGGGAGGCAGAGGTTGCCGTGAGCTGAGACGTGCCACTGCCCTCCAGCCTGGGCGACAGAGGGAGACTGTTTAAAAAAAAAAAAAAAAAAAGGTGTGAGCCCCTCCTGCTGAGCAGGCACTGAGTGCTGAACAGTATGGATGCGACCCCTCCCCGGTCCCTGTGGGGCTCACATTGGTAGAAAGAGGCCATCAGGAAACAAGATAACTCAAAGAAGTCAAAGGAGCTGGGATATGAGTGTTCCAGGCAGAGACACTCAGCTGCAACAGCCCTGAGGCAGCAGTCTGCTTGGGCAGGAGCAGAAAGCATGAAGGTAGTCCGGATGCGGCTCCGGGAGGACTCCCACCCCCACATTTCAGTTCCTGAGTCGGCTGCTTAGGTCGCTCACAGAGTGCGGCTGCAGTGAAATTGGGCCAGCAGACATAATTACCACCACCTTGTTCAGGGTGTGCAGGGCTACATTGTCTCTGTCCGAAATTGTTCGTCTAAAGTGTGGAGGTTTACACACATATCTCAGAAACAGAGCTGGAGAAGTCAGCCGACTGAAGACTGAAGCTTAGGGTGACCACCGTCCTAGTTTGCCCAGGATTGTCAGGATTTTAGCCCTGAAAGTCACACATCCTGAGAAATGCTTGGTCCGGGGCAAGGGTTGATAAACATCCCAGAATAAGCCATCCCAAAACTTAGGTACTTAAAACAACAATCATATTTCTACTCTTTTTTTTTTTTTTTTTTTTTTTTTTTTTGAGATGGAGTCTTGCTCTGTCACCCAGGCTGGAGTGCAGTGGTGTGATCTCAGCTCACTGCAACCTCGACCTTTCCAGTTAAAGAAATTCTCCTGCCTCAGCCTCCCGAGTAGCTGGAATTACAGGCACGCACCATCACACCTGGTTAATTTTTGTATTTTTGGTAGAGTCGGGAGTTCACCATGTTGGCCAGGCTGGTCTCGAACTCCTAACCTCAGGTGATCCGGCTGCCTCAGCCTCCCAAAGTGCTGGGATTACAGGCATGAGCCACTGTGCCCAGCTGGCAATTTCTATGTATTTTGCTCGTGAATGTGCAGCTTGGGACTCAGCAGGGACCACTTGTCTCTGCTCCAGGCGGCATCAGCTCAACACTTTTCCAAGGTGGGTCACCCACATGGCAGCTGCCAGCAGAGAGCTCAGCCTCTGTCATCATATAGGGTACAAAAAACACACAGACAAGGCCACCTCAAGCCAAATTGTAGCCAGACTGCTGCTGTAAGCGGCCTCACCTCATCGGCTGGCAACAGGAGCCGTGGACCCTGGGTCCTGCAAGAGAGGATTGAGGAAGGACGAAGACAGAGGCCCGAGACGTCCAGCAAAAGCTTTGGATTCGGAAGTCAGTGGAGAAGGCAAATCTTCCGTTGTCAAAATGACCCTTTAAAAATCCCTTAAGCGTTGGAGATCAATACACATCTCTCCCCAGGCCCAGCTCGCTGGGTCTTCTCGGGCAATGGGCCAGGTTACTCTGGGTCCACAGTTTGAGCACAAAATGAAGAAGTAGGCTTGGTTTGGGATCTTGCAGGAAGATGATCTGCTGAATCTGAAGGCAGCAGAATCCAGAGAGGAGGGCACTGGGAACACTGGGACATCACAGGCTTCCCTGCCTCCCCTCCGCGCCGCCCTTCCTCCTAGCCGGCGCGGGCCTCCCTGACACTTTGATAAACAGATGAAGATGAGGGGTTCCTCTGGCTAAACACGGTTTTATCTGACTAAAAGAAAATCTATGGTTTATTTTTTCTTGATTTTTCTTTCTTTCTGTCTTTCTTTCTTTTTTCTTGGAGATAAGAGTTTTGCTCTTGTTGCCCAGGCTGCAGTGCAGATCTCGGCTCACTGCAACCTCCGCCTCTAGGGTTCAAGCGATTCTCATGCCTCAGCCTCCCGTTTTCTTAATATTTCTTTCCCTACTAAATAGTAATTCACGCTATTAATACTATTGACCTTACTATTAAGGACAAGACACGCTGTTACCCTCACAACCCCCACAGCACAATACCTTGTATCTACTATGTGTTCAACAAATATTTGTCTAATAAATTGATTAGAAGGATCCTTCTAAATGATAATAAAGTAAATATAGAATGCCAACACTATAGATGCCATTCCCATTGCCAGTGCCCTTTCATTATGGTGACAAAACCAGCTGTCCTGGAGCGTCTGAGCATGAGGAGTGGGAGAGGAAATATTGCTGAAGCCTCATGAGTTGGCGAACAAGAGCATCCCCTTCCAGAAGGGGATCAAGAATGACATCTCTTAGGTGCAGGAAAAAGACTAGCAGGCTAAAGGCCCCCCAAAATATTCACCACGTGCTAGAAATGGATACTTTTTTGTTTCCTTGTTTTGATTATTTTTATTTTCTAAATTTTCTACAAAGACTGTGCAGGGACCCTCGTAAGAAAAAAAAAAAAAACGATGTAAAAGAAAAAAAGATGATCTGCTGGACAAAATTAACTTTCTTTTGTCAGATCATAATAATGGGTAACAATTATCTAGAGCCTTCTACATACCGGGCACTGTTCTGAGACTTTAACATGGATTATCTCATTGAATCCTCACAATCACACAATGGGGGTAGATACTAGGTGCATCACTGTTTTACAGACGATAGGGCTACACAGTGGGGCAAGTAACTTGCCCAAGGTCATGGGGTCATTTACAGAGCCATGAAGGCAGCACCTCAGTTCCTTTCCCAGTGATACGGTTTGGCTGTGTCCCCACCCGGATCTCATCTTGAATTCCCACGTGTTGTGGGAGGGGCCTGGTGGGAGGTCATTGAATCATGGGGGCAGATCTTTCCTGTGCTGTTCTCGTGATCGTGAACAAGTCTCACGAGATCCTGTGGTTCTGTAAGGGGGAGTTTCCCTGCACAAGCTCACTCTCTTTGCCTGCTGCCATCCATGTAAGATGTGACTTGCTCTTCCTTGCCTTCTGCCGGGATTGTCAGGCTTCCCCAGCCACATGGAACTGTAAGTCCATTAGACCTCTTTCTTTTGTAAATTGCTCAGTCTGAGGTATGTCTTTATCAGCAGCATGAAAATGGACTAATACACCCAGAGCACAGAGGTACCTGGGCCTGGACCTCTGAGTCTATACTGCACAGTGTTGTTCCAAGCAGAGCTTCTGCATTGAAACCACCTGAGGAGCTTATCCAGCTCGACTTTCGGGTTTCCCCCTCCCCTGCCTGCAATGTGCTGCTAAATGTTTAACAGCGACTCTTAGGTTGGTAGCCCTGGAATACAACCTCTGCCAATTTCCATGATGGAAATACTCTCACCATGGCCAATTCCAGGCTACCAGTGTGGAATCACTGAGGATGCAGTGATTTAGGAAGAGATAATACAGTCATATAATGGTGACTATAGCAATGGGGACACATGCTGAGAAATGAGTCATTAGGGAATTTTTGTCATTGTGCAAACGTCACAGAGTGGACTTACACAAACCTAGATGCTCTAGCCTCCTCCACCCGAGGCTGTATGTATGGCCTATCGCTCCTAGGCTGCAAACCTATACAGCGGATTACTATACTGAGGACTGCAGGCAGTCATAACACAATAGGGATTTGCATATCTAAACATCGAAAAGATGCAGTGGAGGCCAGTTATGGTGGCTCACACCTGTAATCCCAGCACTTTGTGAGGCCGAGGTGGGTGGATCACCTGAGGTCAGAAGTTCAAGATCAGCCTGGCCAACATGGTGAGACTCCATCTCTACTAAAAATACAAAAATTTTAGCCATGCATGGTGGTGCATGCCTGTAATCTCAGCTACTTGGGAGGCTGAGGCAGGAGAATCACACTTGAACCTGAGAGGCAGAGGTTGCAATGAGCTGAGGTTGCACCACTACACTCCAGCCTGGGTGACAGAGCCAGACTCTTGTCTCAAAAAAATAAAAGAAAAAGAAAAAAGATGCAGTGGAAATGCAGTATTAAACTCTTACTGCACTGCCGTATACACAGTCTGTGGTTGACTGAAACGTCAATATATTACGTGAGGCTATCTAGATACAATAGCTGTAGGTAACCTCAAGAATATAGATAATAGCAAAATAACGAGGAAGGGATATGTTTGGAGTATTCATTTGTTTGTCATATCGTTTATACGTTTATATAATTCAATTTTCAGTGATGGCTGTTTTTAACAACCAACTCCCAGAATTCCTGAAAAGTTGACAGCCTCTGGAGCCCGTGTGAGACAGGTCCTGCAAATCCCTGGGACAAGCATAGACATTGCACATCCCGGCAAGGGTCCCGGGAGCTGGGAGCAGGATTCTGCAGGTCAGCAAGCTCCTCCAGCACTTCTCTCACACGCTGAGGCTTGTGAGTTTGAGAACTGGACCATCTGGCTTTGCTGCCTGGAGCACAGGTCTGAGACCCCTCGGAATCCTCAGCCAAGCCCAGCCACACCGCTGATGCCCAGTCACACCGCAGATGCCCAGCCACACCGCTGATGCCCAGTCACACCGCAGATGCCCAGCCACACCGCTGATGCCCAGTCACACCGCAGATGCCCAGCCACACCGCTGATGCCCAGGCACACCGCAGATGCCCAGCCACACCGCTGATGCCCAGGCACACCGCTGATGCCCAGGCACACTGCAGATGCCCAGCCACACCGCTGATGCCCAGGCACACCGCTGATACCCAGTCACACCGCTGATACCCAGCCACACCGCAGATGCCCAGCCACACCGCTGATGCCCAGCCACACCGCTGATACCCAGCCACACCGCTGATGCCCAACCACACCGCTGATACCCAGGCACACCGCTGATGCCCAGCCACACCGCTGATGCCCAGCCACACGGCTGATGCCCAGCCACACCGCTGATACCCAGGCACACCGCTGATACCCAGTCACACCGCTGATACCCAGTCACACCGCTGATGCCCAGCCACACCGCTGATACCCAGGCACACGGCTGATGCCCAGCCACGCCGCTGATGCCCAGCCACGCCGCTAATGCCCAGTCACGCCGCTGATGCCCAGTCACACCGCTGATACCCAGGCACACCGCTGATGCCCAGGCACACCGCTGATACCCAGGCACACCGCTGATACCCAGCCACACCGCAGATGCCCAGCCACACCGCTGATGCCCAGTCACACCGCTGATGCCCAGGCACACCGCTGATACCCAGTCACACCGCAGATGCCCAGGCACACCGCAGATGCCCAGCCACACCGCTGATACCCAGCCACACCGCTGATGCCCAGTCACACCGCTGATGCCCAGGCACACCGCTGATGCCCAGCCACACCGCTGATACCCAGGCACACCGCTGATGCCCAGCCACACCGCTGATGCCTAGGCACACCGCTGATGCCCAGCCACACCGCTGATGCTCAGCCTTCAGGCCATGGAGGAGGCAGAAGAGCAGGCTGGTCTGGATTTTGCCAACCCACCTCCGGTGGTGCCTACCTCTTGATTTTTGTTGTGTCACTCGAGTGACTTGTCTGAAATATAGAGCAGTCCCTCATGTCTTTCTGTTCCAGTCCTCCAAACACCACCAGCTTGGCCTGCAGACATTAAGGATGTAGTGGTTAAAAATATATATTGCTTTTAGATTTATAGCACTTACCAGTTACTTGAATTGATGCATTTAATTTTGTCATTACCAGCCAATCTATTAGTTGAATGCTCCTGAAGCTTTCATCAAAGCATTTGGGGAAAGAAGAAAGAATAAAAAAAAAGTCCAAGTTCTTGCCCATTGGAGGAAAAAAAAAAAAAGCCAACCAGAGACTCTAAGGAATAAATATATAAACAAGTATAAACTCGTACTTATCTGGAAACTGGGACTTTAAACTTGCAGGCAGTAGTGGCTTCCTACATCAGAGGATCTTTAGGGAACCACCAGCAGAAAGTTCCTCCCCGTGGCCTGACACATTTTGCCCAGGACATTCAGGGGGTGAATGGAATGGAAGAAGGTGGTGGAAGGGGTTCCGCCCAGCAGACCATCGCCAGGACAGATCTGGAGGGGTGTGTGCAGACCCCTCCAGAAGGCCCCATTGCTGCTGCCCAATAGCTCCCAGTCCAGAGGGTGGGAGTCTGAAGACATAAGCAGGATATGTTGCCTCCACATAGTTACTCTGCTGTGAGTGACTCTGGGATGCCCTCAGTCCGATTCAGGTGATGGCATTTAAGAGAGGAAGGAGGGGAACCCTAGTCAATATTCACTTGATCTCTGATTGTGTGTACACTGGCAAGGAGGAATGTGTGGATTTCCAGCAGCAGGAAACAAACCCTTTTCATAGCTGAGCAGGTGGGGGTGGAGTGTTTCTGAAAGCCTAGTTATCTCGTGTCTCTGTCTTCTGAGGCCCTAACTGAGATTTTATGCCAAACTGTCAAGGTACTAATGCCTAAGAAATAATAGGAGACATCGGCTCTCGGTAGTGAAGGGAACACCCTGTCATGCAACAACCAAGGGACCGAGGCCAGAATAACGCATCTCAGTCTGTTCTGTGCTACTATAATGGAATACTTAAGACTAGGTAATTTACCGGAAATGTATTTGGCATGATCCTTTTGTAGTTTGTGAGCATGATGATTGGGTGTTCACACGCATGTGTGAGATGTGGCACCCTCAAACCTTGTTACAATGTCAGCACATTAACCGTCTGATCTGAAAAAAAAAAGAAAGAAAAAGAAATGTATTTGGCTCACAGTTCTGGAGGCTGGCAAGTCCAAGAGCATGGCACTGGCATCTGGTGAGGGCCTCAGTGCTGCGTCATGCCATGGCTCAAGGCAGAAGGGCAAGAAAGGATGAGAGTGAGGGGGCAAGAGGGACCCAAACTCACTTTTTTAACCACACACTCTCAAGCTCACTCACTCCCAAGACAAAAGCATTAAGTCCTCCCTGAGTACAGAGCCCTTTTGACCTAATACCTCTTATAAGGCCCCACCTCTAAACACTATTGCATTGAGGATTATATTTCCAACATATGAACTTTAGTGGACACATTCAAACCGTAGCAAAAGCATAATTATAATAACCAGTATTTATTAAGCACTTACTGCTTGCTAGGCATTAGGTTAAGAGCTTTAAATATGTTATCGTATTCTCACAAGAACTGTCTGATATAGACACCATTTTTATCTCCATTTAACAGATAAGGAATCTGAAGCTTAAGTAAACCAATTAGTTTGCCAAACAATAGTTCAAAGAATGAAGACTGTCTTACATCAAAGTCCAGCCTTTAATCTTTTATGCTATAAAGAGTGATCTGAGACCATTGTCATGGTTGCCTCTCCATTTTGTCCTGAAGCTTTGCTTGCTAAAGTTGGCACTCACTTGGCAAGCACTGTGCCTCCTCCTCGGGCCAGAGTCAGAACCCTGAATCCATCCGCCAGCAGTGGGGGCCGAAGCCGTGGGAAGCACATGCTGGCTTTGTGACTGTAAAGTTAGAAACTGCTACAGCAGAGGGGCTTTACAGGGAAGGTTGTGGGAACTGTCCTAGCCAGGGACTCCGTCTCCACCCACTACGCAAATAGAAATGAAAAGACCTCTATCTTGGGATTAACTGGGTTCTGTTCTTTGTAAATCCTTTCTAAATATTAATCTAAGCTCCCAACCCTCATGGCTAACGTTTCCTTTAAGTTTCCAGTTAACACATGGGAAAATCATTGCAAATCAGTGACAGCCCTGGCACCTCCTCTTGAAGAGGTGGGTGTCTGAGACTCACGGAACCCTAGAGGCAGCCAACACCTCAGGCATCACAGTGCCTTCATTTTCTAGTGAGCTGAGGATCAGTGTCAAGACTCTGACCCGGCCTCCAGACGCAGATTCCAGGGCTCCTTCCCCTCGGCTGCGCTGCTGGGTTTTAGCAGGAATCCACAGCCCCAGCTGGTGCCCCAGCCATCAGAATATCTGCCCTTTTCTCCAGGAGAGAGACTGAACTCCATGCAAACATTAGCCAAACACCAGCCATGTCCTGGAAGGCATGCTGAGAGCTGGCAGAGAGGGGAAGGTGTGAGATGGAAACTCCTGGCCCTGGGTGGATACAGCAGGAGCACAGGCAGGGCCATGGGTGGGTCCAATCTGGGGACCCCCGCAGGGAGCCCTGGACTTCATGAACAGGAGGACTCTGGTCCTGCTTCTGAGAACGACCTTAAAGAAACATCAACCTGAAGACTTTGGGACCATCCCAGGCCCAGCCAGGAGTACAGACATGAGGACTTTCTGGGCACAAAAGTTAAAACTTGAACTTGCACCATTGCCTGAGTCAGCTTTGCTGTGTGCCTTTCTATCTGGAGCACTGATGTTGCACAACTCCATGGAACAGCATTTACATAGAACACAGTGTCAATCCCATTGCTTTCATTCTTTCTCTTTAAACAGAAAGACCAACTGTAGAAAAGCTAAGGTGTTGGCCACTCATTCCACAAGCGTTTGTTGGGCATCTAGTGCCAGCCTCGGGGCCAGGCCCTGGGTATACAGTTAACAAAGCAGTCGTGGTCCCTGCCGCCATGGAGCTTGAAGTGTAATAGAGTTTGGCAGAAAATACATATTCAATGCCTAAATGAAACCGACTATGGGAAAGACATCAATCGAACACCCATAAGCATCCATGCCCTGGGCTTCCGGGACCTGCAGCCCCCAGCCTGGCAGAGTCACTACCCTCAGACACTCGACAGGGAGAAGTGGGAAATCCCTCCTGAGCTGGGAAAGGGAAAACTCTGCTTCGGTCAGACCTGCCCCCTGAACCTCAAGGAGCTCAGGTCACATGCTTACAGACCTTTCCAGAACAGTGAGCCTTCCTGGGAACCCATCTAAGCAGCTGACCGCATCCCAGAGACTTTAGTGCTGCCTGGAGCTCTGGAGGATGTGAAGTCACAACTCGAAGCAGCGCAGGATGTCCGGCACCAGCATGGCTAAGTTTGGGGTGTGGCAGGGGCTATGGAGGGGAGGCCTGCCTTGGGTCTCCCGCTGACACACACCTGCTGCTGCCAGGCTCCCGTGTGCCGCAAACGCAGGAGCTCTTTGCTCTCTCAACAGGTTGTTCCATTCAGGTTTTTTGAAAACTGCACTAACCGGGTCTCAAGGAAGATTCTCTCTTAAATTCCCCTGCAAAGGAAATCATGGGATTTGCCGTGAGACCTGGTGTCATGGCCTTCTCTTTCATAAAATCCTTGTTGTCGGCCGGGCACGGTGGCTCACGCCTGTAATCCCGGCACTTTGGGAGGCCGAGGCGGGCGGATCACGAGGTCAGGAGATCGAGACCATCCTGGCTTACATGGTGAAACCCCATCTCTATTAAAAATATACAAAAAAATTAGCCGGGCGTGGTGGCAGCGCCTGTAGTCCCAGGTGTTCGGGAGGCTGAGGCAGGAGAATGGTGTGAACTCGGGAGGCGGAGCTTGCAGTGAGCTGAGATCGCGTCACTGCACTCCAGCCTGGGAGACAGCGAGACTCCGTCTTGAAAAAATATATGTGTATATATATATGTATATCTCTTTGTTGTCTGTAATACTCCTGTTTCCAGTTCAGAGGCTGCTCCCAAAATCAACAGATTTCCCCACACCTGCACAGAGCCCACAGGTGAAACTCCTTCAAAGGGGACACTATTTTACGCAGTCCAGGTAAAAGGGCCTTTGAAAGTCCAAATGGTCTTATTTCAGAATTATTACATGGATTTCTCCCCCAAGAGGATGAAACTTTTCCTTAATTAAAGATTAATTTAATGCAAATGGAAGAGCTTGGGCTCTGAGATTAGAAAGACCAGGGTTCAAATTCTGACTCTGCTCCTTAAATCTATGTGGCCTCAGGCAACTTGACTTCTCTGAGCCTGTCACCTCGTCTGTAAAATGGTGATAGTAACTGTGCCAGCATTCACATGGTGAGATTGGGGATAGCATAGGAAAGTCTCACAACCCATAGTAGGCTCTCAATAAATGAGAGTTGCTATTTTAATTTTGTATTTGGTTTTTCAAACCCATCTTCAGAGGCAGGTGTGAAAGTACGTTTCATCTGCTGGTGGGTGGTTTGTTGTGGTACACCAGCTGAAACAGATGCCCTTTTCCAGTCTTTATACAACTGGATACTTCTAAAATTGTTTTTTGTGCCATGGAAAAGTCTTGCCGCCCATGGATCCCACTCTTCCTCCTCCTCCAACATGATCGAGTGCTTCGTGCTTCTCTCTCTGGGCCGCTCCCTCCCATGCTGTCATCCATGGCATTTGTGCTGAGGTCTCACTTTCCTTCAGACTGAGAGGATCAGATACCCTGGTCAGCAACCGTGGTTCCGGCCCACCTGCTCGACCTGGGGCTGCGGCTGGGAGGCTGGATCCAGAGGCAGTGTTTCTTGCCAAGTTTCCCTCAGATCCTGCTATGGGAGAAGAGCTGTGGGTATTATCAGCACAAAGATTCCCACCAACCTTTGCTGGAAGAAAAATATCATTTCTAAGAGGAGAAACACTGAATAAAGAGATTGTACATGTGAAATGCTTTGCACCTGTATCTGAATCTTTTCATCCATCCATCCATCCATCATCCATCCATCCATCCATCTGCCTATTCATCCATCCATCTGCCTATTCGTCCATCCATCCATCCCCCTATTCATCCATCCATCCACCTATTCATCCATCCATCCATCCGTCTATTCATCCATCCATCTGTCCTCCCATCCATCCATCTGTGTGCTCATCCATCCATCTGTTCATCCAACTATCTGTCCATCCATCCATCCATCCATCCATCCATCCATCCATCCATCCATCTGCTCATCTGTCCATCCATCCATTCTTCCTGCATTACGTATCCTTGTGTTGAATGGATATCCTTGTGATGTGCCTGTAATAAGCACATCACACATGAGGGATCAGGGATGGAGAAGAGGGGTATTCTCTATCAAGTAGCTCACAGACCATTCAGGGAGGCAGACAAGCAAAGAGGTAACTGCAATGCCATGTGACAAGTGTGAGGTGAGGGAGGAGGGAGTGGGAGAAGAGACTGAGCACTTGGCTAGAACACATATCCTGTGCGGCACCACCAGTGAGGCTTCCCAAAGTTGGTGATGTTTCACGTCTATGCAAAGCATGATGGGAGCCATCGGAATTTAATGCCAAGCAGAGAGGAGGGAACGGACAACACAGGACAAAGGAACAGCATGTGTGAGGCCCAGAGGCCACAGCAGAGTCCCAGGCTGGGGAGGCCAGTGGCAGCCACAAGGCAAGGGCTGGGCTCGGGGCTTCCCATTCTTTTTTGAGCCATCAACCCCTTGTGCAACTCTGTGAGGTTTATGAGTCTCTTTTCAGAATCATGTTTTTAAATGCATAAATACTCAGGATGACAAAGGCAACCAATGACATTGAAATACAGTAATCACAACATTTACAAAATAGTAATAGATGTCCTCTATTAACACATTAAATAACAAGATCTAGCAAAGGGTATCCAAGTACCATGCTGTCTCAGTGGTGAAATGTGTAAATATTTCAAGATATTGTCAACAACTGCCATATAATATGAAGATATCTGTAGTTTCCATTGGTGTCAAAATACCAGTGCTCCTAGACCACATGGTTTGTTGCCCACATTCATAATTAAAGAAAATGCTAAATTTCAGTTTGAAGTTAGTAGAAAATGTAATTCCTCCTCCCCACCATTTCCTATTCCCAAGAAGCCCTTTCTTGGCTTTCATGGACTCCAGCTTCACAAACCCCTGGTCCTAACTCAGTTAGCTCCTCCTGCCGCAGCTCCTCAGTCACTCTGGATTCCATGACCTCAACAATCCCAAATGTGATCATTGACACATTTGTGTCATTGTCCTTCTCACCTGTGGGCAGGAATTGCATCTGTCCTTTCACCTCTGTGAATCCAGAGCCCATCAGAGCAAGTCTGCACACATTAGATACTCAGGAAATGTTAAATGAATGAATGAGTCATGTCACACCAAGGATTGTGGACTTTGGACAGGGATTTGGGGGTAGAGATTAGGAGTGGCATGATGAGATTTACTATGAATTTCAGAGCATGAAAAAATCAAATCTCTGAGGTGTCCCATGGCTACCGCATCTATTGTGGCTCAGGTAAGGCAACTGCAAGACAAATTGGAAAAGATAAATAAATCTTTATAATAAGGAAAAGATACATGTATTTTATTTCACTTGTGGAATTCATGCAACTCCTACTTGAATCTTTAATAACAATGGGAAAAAATCATGATCCTGTGGGAAAGAAAAGAAAAAAAATCCTTCCTGGCCAATTTTAAGACCTGCTGTGGAAAAACAAAAGTGCTTTAAGAAATAAACATAGAGGTAAATCTTTAACAACCAGAGAGTTAATTTAATGCCGTGCAGATACTACAAAATATGAGATACAGCTTTAATGTGTCATTAGTTTTGAAGCTCAAAAAAAAAACAAGAATGGACTTTGAATGATAAGAATATGTATTAGTGTTCTTGAACTTAAAGAATTTACAGAGAAATAGTTTTTAGGTTTTTCATAATATGCTCATGAACCCCAGCTTGAGAAAACACTGACTTAAGAAACTTAAAATCTTTTTTATGAAAATATTAAATATAAATTACCATTGTAAGTTTTCTCATTATATTCTTAGAATTGCTAATTTTAAAAAACTAAAATAAAAAATATAAAATTAAAATCTTGCAGCTGTCCAGGCATCTATGATTCCAGTGTGAAGAACTTTGTATTTTAGAAAATTATAATTATAGTAAATAGAATATCTAGTTGCCTGAGAAATAGGTAGTTGCCATTTTCTTTGATGTTGTGATATATTGACAAAAGTTATATTTTAATTGTAAGTGGCTGCAACTTAAGGGAAAAAGAAAATAATAGAATCAGAAGATTCCATTTTTACTATTAATTTATAATTTATATCTCCCCTAACCTATTCCTCTAAATAATCTGAAATTGACTAAAACAATTATAAACTCTGCAAAACAACGTTGTTGCAAGAACTTTTAGTTTATTGATTCACCTCTTCTCCACAGAGTATGTGCAACTTTAAAATTTTGAATATTAAATTAAAAGTGATTTTTGCAACCATATTTAATATCAAAGGCATGATAAGTAAACTCTTACTTAAGTGAAGACTAATATGGATCTTGTCTAAATTATTAAATAGAAAGATATTGTCAATGTATGTGTCATCATTGTAAGCAGTTAAGTGGTTATGGACAGGAAAATCATATCTGTTCTTACCAGTTCATTCTTGGTACTATGACTCATGGCTGATTATATGTCTGCTGTCCCTGCTTCCTGTTGGAGGAAGTTCTTGAAGGAAATGGCCATATTCCCTTCCTTTCTGGAAAGTTCTTTCCATTCCTGACATAGTTGGCTTTTCTAAGACCATTTTGCGGTGACCACTGTCAAAACAAGGCTTTGACAGTGCAGCTTCCTACTGCCTGGCAGCACCCACACCTCTTCCTCTCTTCTGCTGCTAACTAAATGCTTGACAGCTTTGGCCTGGGCCACCCACTGTCTTCCCCTTCTTGCTCTTAGACCTAGCATTCAGCACAGTTCCCAGCTCAGATCACTTTTTGTTCGTTTTTTGCATTTCCTGTGATTGTTTCAGGTTAGAATTTCTGCAGCCACCCCTAACCCAAGAAACCCCACCCTTGGCTCCCCATGTGTCCAGAATCTAGGAGCTACTCATCACTGTGTGTGAATCAAACTGAATGAAGCGTGGTGATGAGAAGATTCGGGGACCTAAAATGCATTGTGATACATGGATACTTTGTAAGGGTGTTTTAGACTGACATAGAAAAAAAGAAAAATTGCTTCCTCACAACAAAGTTTTGATTTATCGTTTTTGTTTATTTTTAATTTTCTAGCCTCATTCCATAAGGGGATGCTGAGGTTGCTGGAAAAAACAACTAGAGCCTGACGTATGTTAGGAAGAAATGATTCTAATTTTACTAAAGCCAAAAGATAATTGTAGAGCTGCTGCCAGGTCCCAGAGCATCTCCCTTCTCCCCACTTGGGAGTCAGTTTCAGCCATCTCCACGGTGCGGTTCTGGAGTAAAGAGAGCCTGATGGCTCATGTGTCTTAGAGATTTCACAAAGAGCTGGTTCAACTCAGGATTGCTACAAACTATAGGCCCTGGTGGCCACTGTAAATATCAGGGTTAATTAATTCGCCCTTTCATCCCGTGACATATTCATCCATTCTCTCAAAAAACTGAGCCATGCCCCGGGCACTGTACTAAGGCAGATACCGAGATGGGTCAAACGTGGTTCCAACCACCGATCCAGGATGACAGGTATGAAGAAGAGGAAGGGCAGGGTGCTATGGAAGCCCAGAAGGCAGCTCCTAACCCAGAAGGGGAGGTCAGGAGTGAGCTTCCTGCAAAAGCTGATGTTAAAATTAGAGGATTTAACAAGAAGAATGAGATGGAAGAGGCACCCAGGCAGAGAAACAGCAGGTCTGAAGGCTGGGAGGTGAGAACCCCACAGAGAAACAGCAGGTCTGAAGGCTGGGAGGTGAGAACCCCACAGAGAAACAGCAGGTCTGAAGGCTGGGAGGTGAGAACCCCACAGAGAAACAGCAGGTCTGAAGGCTGGGAGGTGAGAACCCCACAGAGAAATAGCAGGTCTGAAGACTGGGAGGTGAGAACCCCCAACAGTGGATCTACGACTCTCCAGTCAGGATCATCTTCCATTGACCCCGAGAATATCTGCTATCAAAAAGGTGCATGGAACTGAGGCCACCTCCTGTCTGGGGGCGCCCAGCTGGGAATTCTGTGACTTAAAACCTCCCTCCGCACAGACCTCCTGGGACTCAGGCAGCTCGCCTGTCTGGGTGGGAGGTCATTGCTGTAGGGGAGATGTTGCTGGAGGTACGAGGGGCTTAGCCTCAGCGCACATCCTGAGTGGGAGAAGGAGGGGCAGAGCCAAGCTCCCAGTCCCTACATAGCTTCCCAGAGTACCCCCATAAGACCAACAGAGCCCCATGCTAACCCACTCTTCCATAAAATCAAGCTGGGCCTACCACCCTCAACCTCCTTCCAGAAGGTACGGAAGATCTTACTGTTTGTACCCCCAGACCAACAGAAAGAATTATTGGAGTCTCCCCCCAGGGACCAAACATGTGGAGTCCGCATTCAGTGAGCATCACGTGTGTGTCACACGTGAGGTACTAGGCTCCCTGCAGTGAGTCTCATGGTGTTGGGAAACTGCAGCCGGACACTGGCTGGCTTGCCTCTTAGTTGACTCCTTTATTCTCCTCTGGGTGTGGTTTGTTGCATTCTTTCGGGCTGAGATCCCAAAACAGACCTGTGGACATCTGGGCCCACGCCAAGTTGGTGTATTTCAAACCCCCAGCAATGACAGAAATGTCACTTAAAACAATCTCCCGTCTGTTAAGGTTAGCACAATTTTTTTTAAAGAATAAATCACAATACTGGCAGGACTTTTAGGAAAGAAGCACACCCATGTGTGATGGCTTCTTATGGTGTTTCTCTCTTTCTTTCTTTCTTTCGTTCCTTTCCTTCCTTCCTTCCTTCCTTCCTTCCTTCCTTCCTTCCTTCCTTCCTTCCTTCCTTCCTTCCTTCCTTCCTTCCTTCCTTCTCTCTTTTTCTTGAGAAAGATCAGACAATAATGGAAAAAGAGCTATGAAACTGGCCCGATAATCCCACTTTTGGGAATATACTACAAGAAAATAATTTCAAAGAAAAAAGCTAATATGTACAAATAAATACACAGCAGCTGCAACTGCACATGGTATAAAACTGGAAACAAACCAGACAAACAATAGGGAAACAGCTAAACAAATTATGGAGTGCCATGAAATACTTTATGGCCATTGAAAATGACAAGGACAGGGCTGGATGCGGTGGCTCACCCTGTAATCCCAGCACTTTGGGAGGCCGAGGCGGGCGAATCGCCTAAGGTCAGGAGTTCGAGACCAGTCTGGCCAACCTGGTGAAACCCTGTCTCTACTAAAAATACTGAAATTAGCCAGGCATGGTGGCGGGCGCCTGAAATCCCAGCTACTCGAGAGGCTGAGGCAGGAGAATTGCTTGAACCCACGAAGTGGAGGTTGCGGTGAGCTTAGATCACACCATTGCACTCCAGCCTGGACAACAAGCGCGAAACTCCATCTCAAAAAAAAAAAAAAAAAAGAAAAAAGAGGAAAGAAAATGACAAGGAAAGGACCTTTCTGATGCATCAAGACTGGAATATTTAAGCAATGATAGAATGTAAAAGCAGCACACGCATGCTGCATTTAACTATATATTTTTAAATGCTTAAGTGTTCCACAAACACTACAAGATAGCCTAAAAGGAAATAAGCTGAATTTAAATGTTCACTAGGTCCTTTCTTTGCGTTGCTCAAGTTCATCATTTACAAAGCACAGTTTTCAAAAGCAGATGTGTGTCTCTTCAGAAGGACAACAACCCAAATGATGGGATCCCTGGGACGTGGCCAGGGATGCGCGCTGTCAGAGCATTCGTTTGCCAGGTCACTTTGTCTCTGACTGGCACATCATGTTTGCACACCTTCTCAGCCAGAATGCACGCTCCTCTGCTCTCCAAGCATGGCAGTCCAGATGAATGCAAAGAAAGTGGCTTTTCTCATCTCTGCTGCACGTAGTGCCAGGCAGGAATTGACAACAGGGAGGCAGGAAATTTTCCATTTGAATTAGAAGGCTAAGATGTCCCCTACTTTCTCTCGGACAATTGGTCTGCCTGGGCTGGCATTTGCTGTGTGGAATAGAAAGGAGTTATGCTGGAGGAAGTGAGTGAGCAACAACCTCATATTTGGGATGTTTAAGGTCTGACAGCTGAGAAGCTCGTTAGCAACAATCCTGGTGCAAGTTGGGGGCTTCTGGAAACAGAGATCACCCATTCTCCTTTCCCCATTGTATTATGATTAGGTCCCCGTCAAAAGACTATTTGGGCCGGGCACAGTGGCTCACGCCTGTAATCCTGACACTTTGGGACGCCGAGGCAGCAGGATCACCTGAGGTCAGGAGTTCAAGACCAGCCTGGCCAACATGGTGAAACCCTGTCTCTACTAAAAATACAAAAACTACCCGGGCGTGGTGGCACACGCCTGTAATTCCAGCTCCTTGGAGGCTGAGGAAGGAGAATCGCTTGAACCTGGGAGGTGGAGGTTGCAGTGAGCTGAGATAGCACTGAGATCGCACCACTGCACTCCAGCCTGGGTGACAGAGCAAGACTCTGTCTCAAAAAAAAAAAAAAAAAGGAAAGAAAGAAAGACTATTTGGGAACAGCTTTATTGAGTTCTAATTCATATATCATACGGTTCATCCATTTGAAGTGTTCGATTCAATGGCTTTTACATATCACAAAGCTGTGCAATCATCACCACAACCAATTTTAAAACATTTCCATCGCCCTTCAAAGAAACCCAGACCCTTTAGCCCTCACTCCCTCATCCTCTTCCCATTACCCCCACATCTAGGCAACCATGAATCCACTTTCTGTCTCTATAGATTTTCCTGTTCTGGATATTACATATAAATGGAATGGTACAATACGTGATCTTTGTACTTCTTTCACTTAGCGTCATGTTTTCAAGGTTCATCCAGGTTGCAGCCTGTAACAGTGCTCCATTCCTTGTTATGGCAAAATAATACCGTGTTATATGAGGAGACCACATTGTATTAATCCGCTCATCAGTTGCTGATCTTTTGAACGGTGTCCATTTTTTGGCTCGTATTCAGAACGCTGCTATGGAGCTTTATGTACGCGTTTTCGGGTGGACGTATGTTTTCATTTCTCTTGGGTGTATACCTAGGAGTGGAACTTCTGGCTCATATGGGAGCTCCACGTTTAGCCTTTGGAGGAACCACTAAGTTGTTTTCCAAAGTGACTGCACCATTTTGCATTCCCGCCAGAGTGTATGCGGGTTTCCATTTCCCCCGTCCTCACTAGTACTTGTTATTATGTGTCTTCTTTCTTCTAGCCGTCCTCGTCACTGTGCGCTGGTCTCTCACGGCAGTTTTGATGTACATTTCCCTGAGGATGTATGATGTTGAGGACTTTTTCATACGCTTGTTGGCCATTTGTACATCTTCTCTGGGGAAATATCTATTCAGATCCTTTGCCCATTTTTAAATTCGGTTGTCTTTTTATTATTGAGTTGGAATAATTATTCATACATAATTTAAATGCAAACCCGTATCAGATATGTGATTTGCAAACATTTGCTACCAGTTAGTTTCTTTTCACTGTTTTCATGGTGTCCTTTGAAGCACAAAAGGTTTTGATTTTGATGATGTCCAACTTATCTATTTTTTCTTTGATTGATTATATGCCAAAGACTCTTGCCAAACCTGGCCCTATGGAAACATTCTGTGCTGGGTTTTTGAGGAAATTTAATTTAATATAAAATGTAATTTAACTTAAAACTCCTATATTGCTATCATATTATAAATCCAGTTTGGGATTTAGAAATGTGTAAACTCTGCAAATATGCCACTTGTAATTCTTTAGACTTTTAACTTACAATGCTCCAGTTCTTGGAGAGGAACATTCGGAATAATGGAGAATACTTCCTTTCCCCACAGCAGCCCCAGGCCTGACCCTCCATCATCGCTTCTCTTAATAACTTCCCAAAGCCTCCACCAGTATCAAAAGATGTCCCAAGTACCTCTCAGAATTTAATATACATATCATTTGTTCCCACAATTTCCACTTCTAGAAATTGATTCTGAAGACATTCTTACAAAGATCACTATTCAAGGATGTTCATTGCAGAATTACTTTGTAAAAGGGAAAACATAAGCCTCATCTAAACCTCCATCCATAAAGGACTGATGAGATTAAAACTGTATCATAGAAGTCTCTGGAACAGTTTTAAAAGGTGATGGATCTGTAAGTGTTGGCTTCGACGAATACCCACAATATATTGTTTACTTTAAAAAAGTAGAGATAAGGTATGTAAAGTATACACTTATTTTTGTAAAAAAAGCTAATTTGTTGGGCATTCACAGCTTTTACTTTATTATTTGTTTATTTTATTTATTTATTTATTTTGAGGTAGTCTCACTCTGTTGCCCAGTGCAGTAGCACAACGAGCTCACTGAAACCTCCGCCTCCCGGGTTCAAGCCATTCTCCTGCCTCAAGTAGCTGGGATTACAGGTATCCGCCACCACACCGGCTAATTTTTGTATTTGTAGTAGAGACACGGTTTCACCATGTTAGCCAGGCTGGTCTCGAACTCCTGACCTCAAGTGATCAGCCCGCCTCAGCTTCCCAAAGTGCTAGGATTACAGGCATGAGCCACCGCGCCCGGCCCACATGTCGGTATTAATAGCAGATAACCAAAATGTGTAAAGGAAATATGGCTTTGTCTCTATTTTCGTAATTGACCCAGTCTTCTTTAGGCCCTCCCAAGGAACAGAACTTGTATTACCTGGATAACAATTTTTCACTTTGCTCCAGTTTTAAAGTCTCTCTCAGTGTAAACCGGTCTCTATCCAGTAAGTACTCAGTCAATTCCAGCTTCAGGTGCCCAGGAGGGGTTTCCTCCGCTCCTTTCCTCCTGCCGGGAGCAGGGGCGAGCTCCTGGTCCTCAGGGCTCCGTGGGCCCCAGGCCAGGGTGGGTCCCTGTCCTCCTCCCGGGCGGCAGAGCAGGCGGTTCTGTCCCTGGACGCGCTGCTGCTTTCCCCTGAGGGAGATCAGCCGCTCCTGTCCCCAGAACCCCCTGGCCTCTGCACCTGGCACCTGGGTGTGGGGCTTCATGGTTGTTTCCCTGAGATGCTCAGGGCTTGGAAGCTCCCCTGGCCTCACAGGCCCCCTTCGCCTCTCACTGGTGTTCCTGCTGCACCGCCAGGTCTGGCTGCACCCGGAGGATCGAAAACCTCACCCGGCCCTGCCCCGGAGCCCACCCTGCTCGCGTGGCTACGCCCCCGCTTCTCCCGACGGCCACCACCTTCTCCCCGTGCCCCCCTACCTGGTGGTGGCCTCGCACGTGGTTTTATTCCTCTTTTCCTCCCCTGGGAGGGGCCGCGCGCAACCCCCACCCAGGCCCTGGGCTCCCGCCCTCCCTCCTGCAGGGCCCTCAGCACAGCTGTGCTGCTTCCAGCCTTCTTTGTTTGAAGCTCTTGCCGCCCTGGAGGCGTCAGTAGGAGTCGGCCCTGGTCCTGACTATCTAGCAGGGGACTTCTGCTCTGGGGCACACGGCTGACTACAGCCCCCTGACCCCCAGCGCATATGTCCTGACGGCCCCCTCCTCTCTCCCCTCCACACTCTCCCCACCACCGGAGCCACCCACTCACCCCGCCAGAGTCTTGAGGATGGAGACTCCTCCAGGCCTCCTTGTTCCTCCTCGAGCCACTGAGGCAGTAACATTTCTACACGGAATGCCTCTTCCTCTGGCCCCCGCCGGGTTGCTCACAGATTTGGGGCCACAGCTGACCACAGTCAAACAGAACCTTCTCCAGCAGAGGTTTGGGAGTGTGGCTGCTGCCACAGCCCTTCAAGGTTACTTGACAGGCACAAACCCATTTTCTTTTTTTTCTTTTTGAGACAGTCTCCCTCTGTCACCCAGGCTGGATTGCAGTGGCACGATTTCAGCTCACTGCAACCTCCACCTCCCAGGTTCAAGCGATTCTCATCAGCCTCCTGAGTAGCTGGGATTACAGGTGTACACCATCATGCCTGGCTAATTTTTTTTTTTGTATTTTTAGTAGAAACAGGATTTCGCCATGTTGGCCAGGCTGGTCTTGAACTCCTGACCTCAGGTGACCTACCTGCCTCAGCCTCCCAAAGTGCTGGGATTACAGGCGTGAGCCACCGTACCTGGCCACAAACCCCATTTTCTGTGTGAGAAATCAGACCCAGCTTCATTCTGTTCCCTCCTCCAGTTCTCCCACTGTGTCTGTGCCTCTCTCCAGGAAACGTGTGGTTCCCCGGCCATGCTGGGTCTTGTGCTACGCATTGGCAGGCAGACTGGACCATGAGGGCAAGGTCTGGAACACAGCCTGTGGGTCCCAGCCTCGCGCAGGAGCTGGCTGGGGAGGAGGAGAAATCCACCCATTTCGCTAGTGTATCCTTTGCAGAAGTTGCATTTGTGAAGTAAGCATTGTATATTTTTATTTTTTTAAAACAGTTTTCACCTTAAATCACTATTCACTTTGCCCTCTTTCCACACACGTTGTTTGTTTTGCCAATCTGCAGCATCCACTACACTGAAAAGTCCTTCAGTGTCTGCAGTTGAGACAGGATGCCATACATAATCCTTTTTTTTTCTTTCTTTTAATTTGAGACAGTCTCACTGTGTCACCCAGGCTGGAGTGCAGTGACACAATCACAGCTCACTGCAGCCTCTCCTGCAGGGTCTGGAAGCCCTCAAACTCCTGGACTCAAGCCATTCTCCCGCCTCAGCCTCCCAAGTAGCTGGGACTACAGGTATGCACCACCATGCCTAGCTAATGTTTTTGTTTTGTTTTGTTTTGTTTTGTTTTGTTTTGTTTTTTGAGATGGAGTCTTGCTATGTTGTCCAGGCTGGCCTCAAACTCCTCACCTCAGACAATCCTCCTGAGTGGGCCTTGCAAAGTGCGGGATTACAGGTGGGAGCCACTGCACCAAACCATGCCATGTGCAATATTAAAATAACATCACTCATGGCCATCACAGAACTCATGGCAGAGTACACACAACACGTGTGGGGACATGTGTGTTGCCTGTCCAGGTCCCATTGCCCCTTAAGGCCTCCCAGAAAATTCTCTATCCCCACCCCAACCTCATTGTAATCCACACTCCCCGAATATGTGCCCCCAGGGAGGCCAACAAACCTCACCCCAGTCAGGCTGGGCCCGTCTAGCCTGAGAGAAGCCTACTCTCCGTCTCCTGGTGATGGGTTCCAGAATGGACAGGGACCCAGTTCTGTCCAACAGGAAATGAGAACGCCCAGGGCTTCAGGGAAATGTCTCATCAGGTCTAGAAGGATCCCTGAGAAAAGACAGCCCCTTTCTTGGCCTGGATGTGATAGACACAACTGCCCCAGCCATCCTGCTCCCAAGGAGGAGGTCAGCTCTGGGGATGGCAGAGTGGCGAGGTGGAGAGAAGTGGGTTCCTGACAAAACTGCATCCCACAGAGCCAGCCACCCTGAAGGCTCCGGGGACATAGATTTGCTGATTTCGCAGCCCCCTTGTGTCAGCATTTCTGGTGCAGGCAGTTCAAAATGTCCTCCTTGATATTCATGGGCAGGGCCCACTTTCTTGGAATTTATTTCCAGCAATAATGATACGTAAGTGAAATTTTTATGCTTTAAGAAATTTCTTTATGACTTTTACAATTTTGTTACAGGATAGTGTTTGGATGAATGGAGGCAAGATGGTGCACTTCCGGGTTCTTCATCCCCCCCAACTTTTCCCGCGCGCGCGAAAATGCAGCCGGCCACCCGGGAAGGTGCAGACCAACTAGGCATGCGCCAGGTGACGTCAATCCGAAGAGACCAAGATTTACCTGGTCGCACCTGTGGAACGCCCCCTGACACGCCCGTGCCCCACCTGTTGCCCTCCCACTCCTAGAAAAGCCGCTCCGGAGGCACGCCACGCGCGGCCTTCCTCAGTCCTCCACTCCTGTCCGGATGTTAGGACTGCGGGAACTCCGTCCGAGAGCCCCACCGGGGGGCTCTGTCGGCCTTCTTTGCCGGAGGCCGACAGACCTCTTCCCCACACCTTAGGTGACCAAAATAAACTTGCAGTTTTGCTCCTACACTTGCCTACTCGCTGGTTCTTTTGTGCCCGCTCTGGTGGTCTTAGAAAAACAAATCAGATAGGAAGTGAGCATTTCAGACCATCTGGATCAACACCTGAGGCCTGAGAGAAAAACTGTAATATGTGTTTGAGTCACTGGGGACACAGAGGGTGGGAGCACCAGGTCCTGCTGTCACTTCCAGGGCAGAGGCCATTGTGTCTCAGCATGTCTGTCCCTCGTGCAGGACCCAGTGTCACCGCACACAGCTGTGCAGCTCTGATTTCAGTCTCTCTGAGCCTCCGCTCACAGTAAATGGAGACAGATCTCTTGGAGGGTTGTTGTGGGATTAGATGAAATAAGGCACGTAAGGCCTCTGGCACATATAAGGTGTTACACGGCGGTGGTCTATTGTGTGTTAGCTGGGTAGCCAATGCCACATTTGGTTTAATTCATGCTGTAATTGATCCTCAGTGTGAAAAAGAATTATCATGTGAACTCTGAGCAGCTCAGACGTCATGAATCAACTGGGCTCATGAGAACGTCCCAACAGAATGGTGTGCAGAGGAGTTTGCAAAGCAGCAGTCCACCTGTGACGCGGGCCTTGTTTGCTTTGTCCAGTTTTATCTTTAATAATCGAGCCAACATTTAAAATTGTGGAGAATTCACATTAAAACAAATAAAACAACAGCAACAACAAAAGCCAGGTGAGCAGATTTCTGGCTCCTGTGGAAAATTCCGAGCTGTTATGATAGCAGGGGCCACCTGCCTGGTGGCTGCCACCCATAGCAGCGGAGGAGTCCAGTCCAGCTGCCTGCTGCTGCGTGTGGAAGCTCCCCACAGTGCCCGTCACTGCACCTTGACTGACGTCAAACCCTTACGCTGCGTCTCCTGAGCCCTTTATTTCAACTAGATGCAGTCACACTTAATAGTTCTACTTAGTTCTTAGTTCTTTGTTTTTTCTTTTTGTTGTTGTTGTTTTTTTTTTGAGACAGAGTCTCGCTCTGTCGCCCAGGCTGGAGTGCAGTGGCTCGATCTCGGCTCACTGCAAGCTTCGCCTCCCGGGTCTCCTGCCTCGGCCTCTGAGTAGCTGGGACTATAGGCCCCCACCACCATGCCCAGCTAGATTTTTGTATTTTGAATAGAGATGGGGTTTCACCATGTTAGCCAGGATGGTCTCGATCTTCTGATCTCGTGATCCGCCCCCCTTGGCCTCCCAAAGTGCTGGGATTATAGGCTTGAGCTGCTGCGCCCAACCCTTAGTTCTTTCAAAATTATGGCTTATAGCCGGGTGTGGCGGTGGACGCCTGTAGTCCCAGCTGCTCCAGAGGCTGAGGCAGGACACCCACTTGAATCCAGGAGGCGGAGGTTGCAGTGAGCCGAGATAGCACCACTGCACTCCGGCCTGGGCGATGGAGTAAGACTCCATCTCAAAAATAAAATAAAATAATAATAAATAATGACTTATTGTTCCTGTTTTATGTGATTAATACCTTCCTTTTCTATTAAAATAAATGTAAATAATAAATATTTTAAAGTCCTAGTCAGCCTGTTCCAGTAATTCTGCTTTAGATGGTATATGTTGTTCCACCTTCTGCTTTTCTTTTATGAGAATGTACCCCAGGGTGCCTAGTTACTTTGGTCTCTAAGCTTATGTTTCCCGGGGGCTCTGGCCACTCTGTCAGGGGCCGCCCGTTCGGGCTGAGGGACAGATCCTAGTGGAAGTGGCTCTTGGGAAGCTAAGGAGCAGGGCAGGGAGACACAGGGACCACGGAGCTCCTGATTGACCACCCCTGTGTGCTGCTGTGATGGTTAATTTTATATGTCAACTTGGCTGTGCTAAGGGATGCCCAGAGAGCTGGTGAAACATTATTTCTGGGCGTGTCTGCGAGAGTGTCTGCAGCAGAGATTGGCATTTGCCTCGGTGGACTGAGTAAAGAAGACCCCCCTCTCCAATGTGGATGAGCATCACGCAATCTCCTGAGGGCCCGGATAGAATACAAAGGCAGAAGAAAAGTGAATTCTCTCTCTCTTCCCCCTTCAACTGAGACATGCATCTTCTTCTGTCCCCGGACATCAGAGCTCCTGGTTCTAGGGCTGGACTGTGGGACTTGTATTAGAGCCCCTTCTGGGTTCTCAGGGCTTCAGCCTCAATCAAAATTGCACCACCGAGGGCCGGGCGCGGTGGCTCAAGCCTGTAATCCCAGCACTCTGGGAGGCCGAGACGGGTGGATCACGAGGTCAGGAGATCGAGACCATCCTGGCGAACACGGTGAAACCCCGTCTCTACTAAAAAATACAAAAAACTAGCCGGGTGAGGTGGCGGGCGCCTGCAGTCCCAGCTACTCGGGAGGCTGAGGCAGGAGAATGGCGTAAACCCAGGAGGCGGAGCTTGCAATGAGCTGAGATACGGCCACTGCACTCCAGCCTGGGCCACAGAGCAAGACTCCGTCTCAAAAAAAAAAAAAAAAATTGCTCCACCGGCATTCGTGGATCTCAAGCCGGCAGAGAGCAGATCCTGACACTTCTCAGCCTCCTTCTTATAACCCCATGAGCCAAACAGTAGATGGCCTCATCTCTATGCACAGATAGCCTGGGGTTCTGTTTCTCTAGAGGACCCTAACACAGCTGCCATTCCACCAGACAACGCCTTTCCTCTTGTCTAGCCTTTAGGCTCTTGGAAATAAGTGACAGGGAGGAGACAGTCTCCCCGTGGAGCTGAAGAGGGTGCAGGAGTGGCACAACACCCAGCACAGTGGTCGAGCCCATCTGCTTTCCTCTGCCTCCATCCCTTTCCTCTCCTGACCCTGTCCTGCCCCGATATCGGTGTCCCAGGCACTGGCGCCAACGGCCTGGGCTGCTGCTGCAGATTTCTGTGGTGGATGGGGACAAGCAATAATTATTCCACACCACCTTGAGAAATGGGAAAAAACAGAACGTGCTATTTTCGTTAGTTCCTCTAATCCACACTTCTCTGCGTGGTCGGTCTGGAGGCAGAGGGCAAGAAACCTATGGGAGTCCACAGTCTTGCTGGACACCTTAGCCAATTTTCTTATGGCAGGAAACCATCTCTTTGTGCCAGAGGCAGACTTGCGTGATGCTAATGTAAGTAAGCTTCAGGGCCCTGCACCTGCAGGAGTCCATTCCAGACCCTGGGAGGGGCCCTAGCAATCTGCTCATAAAGTGGTCATGTTTTTTGTAAAATTGGCGAGTAGGATACTTTGCAATCAGTCATGGCTACTCTCTCTTCCCTCCCTATCTTTCCCCTCACCCTCCTTCCCCTCATGGGAGTCAGCATTAGAGCATCTGGTTTTGGGGGATTTGACTAAGGAGAAATTGAATGGGGCTACATTTAGTTGAGGTTAGGGGCAACGTCTCTGTGGTTGACAGTTATTTCCATGCATCAGGTTTTTGCTCACCCTCCCACTCCCTACCTTGCTGATGTGCCCAGCATCACGGCCTGCCTGATGACGCTGGGTGTGGTGCAATGGCAAGGTGAATGTGGCCACGGGGGCTGGCCCCAGAACTCCACAAGCAGTGCTGTCAAAGGCACTTGAACCACAGCGACTCCATCTTGAAGAGGGAGTGGGTAAAATGAGGCTGAGACCTGCATTCCCAGGAGGTGAGGCATTCTTAGTCACGGGATGAGATAAGAGGTCAGCACAAGAGACAGGTCACAAAGACCCTGCTGATGAAACAGCATGTGGCAAAGAAGCTGGTCGGAGTCCACCAAACCACAGTGGTGACAACAGTAACCTCTGGTTGTCCTCACTGCCATTATATGCTAATTATAGTGCATTGGCATGCTGAAAGACACGCCCACCAGCGTCATGACAGTTTAGAGACGCCGTGGCAAAGTGAGGAAGTTGCTCTATATGGTCTACGAGGGGAGGGACCCTCGGTTACAGGAATAGCTCATCCTTTTCCCAGAAAACTCATGAATAATCAACCCCTTATCTAGCATATAATCAAG
Organism: Rhinopithecus roxellana; assembly: GCF_007565055.1. NCBI lineage: Eukaryota > Metazoa > Chordata > Mammalia > Primates > Cercopithecidae > Rhinopithecus > Rhinopithecus roxellana. The sequence goes on along the minus strand of NC_044550.1, from coordinate 110,509,280 downwards.
AAATAACTGTAAGTGTAATCAGTGGGCAGCTCAAGCCGCTGCCCTGTCCATGGAGTAGCCATTCTTATTCCTTTACTTTTTAAATAAACTTGCTTTCACTTTACTCTGTGGACTCACCCAGAATTCTTTCTTGTGCGAGGTCTAAGAACCTTCTCTTGGGGTCTGGATTGGGACCCCTTTCTGGTAACAGTGTGACAGACACGAGATTTGAAGTGTGCAGAACCAGAACCAGATGCTGGCCTGTGGAAAATCTTCCAACCTCAGATATATAAAACTGTAAGCAGAAGATTCCATTCTCATTAACACCTCGTCAAGATGGAAGGTCTCGCCCGTTTGAAATATCCTTCAGAATGCATAGTACACCATAGTAAATGGACCATATTTCTTTTTTATGGGAAACGGTGTGAAATAGAACTTATCAAAATCCCCGTGTTTGAGGGCACAAATCTCAGCAGTACTTCGAATGGGAGGTGCACCCGTGCGTGAAGTTGCACATGCTCTATGCATCTGAAGTCTCGGATCAGGCCTTAGTGTAGCTGATGCATCTGTTGTCCAGATGAAGTCTGGCAGTTCTGGATAGAACAGCACGCAAAATTATCCCAACACGGTGAAATAACCCAGAGAAACAAGTGTTTCCAGGAACAAAACTGCACATATTCATCAGTGAATTTCGCCCAAGAGTTATTTGATTTCTCACCTGTGCGGCTCAGCACAAGCCCGAACAGTTTAAATGCACTTGAACGGCTTGGAGGAAGCTTGAATACTGCATTTCTTTCTTTTCTTTTTTCTTTTTCTTTTTCTTTTTCTTTTTTTTTTTTGAGACAGAGTCTTGCTCTGTTGCATAGGCTGTGGCTCAGGCTGGAGTGCAGTGGTACGATCTTGGTTCACTGCAAGCTCCACCTCCCAGGTTCAAGTGATTCTCCTGCCTCAGTCTCATGAGTAGCTGGGATTACAGGTGCCCACCACCATGCCCGGCTAATTTTTGTATTTTTAGTAGAGATGGGGTTTCATCATGTTGGTCAGGCTGGTCTCGAACTCCTGACCTTGTGATCCGCCCGCCTCAGCCTCCCAAAGTGCTGAGATTACAGGTGTTAGCCACCGTGCCCAGCCAATACTGCATTTCTTTTCTTAAAGTACACCCTGAAATTGTGACTGCTGCAGGCCCCGCAAAACCTGGATCTGCCCTGGCTTAGCACCCATGTCTTGAGGCAAAGTAGAAAAACAAAAGATATGTGGGAGAAGCACATTTTTTGATTTAAACACACACAGACACACACACAGAAAAAAAGTATATTGACATGTAGGCATCAAGAGTATTCCTACACACTTAAAATGAAAGGAAAGTGTGTCTGGATTCATTTTTCTCTTTGCTGCCCCACTTGACTCATTCCTGGTACCTGCCTGGCCCCTGTAAGCATCTAAGTTTGTGATCTCAGTGTCAAAAATTATGTGGGCTTGACTCCGAGGCAAGTGACAGCCAAGGATGGTTAAAGGATGCGGTGAGCCCATGGCAACTGCTGAGGTGTGCGATTCCCGTTCAAAAGGGAGACAAGGCGTGAATGACTTCCGAGTGGAAAGAAGCTCTCTATCAGACAAGATCGGCGTTGATAGTCATTTAATGGAAATGGCTTCTTACAGTACAGAGTCAAGGAAAATGATACATGTTCACCTTAATCATATTGTTTTCCTTTCAAAGAGATCCACGAATCTTGTGAAGTCGGACCAGGCGTGTTCTTTGAGAATGGGGCCTCCCGCTGGAGCACCAGTTCCTCTTTTGTGCGGGAACCACTCCTCAACACAGCATCCGCCCCGCTCCACTCTGGGCTCCTTTGAAGTGGAGTCAGACTTAAGGCACTTGGGTGAGTTCGGTGCAGAACACGTCAAGATTCTTAGGATTTCCCCCAGCCTTTCCTCATTGTCTCACTGACACCTAATGGAGGAGCGGCTTTGAACTGCTCATCTTCATCTAGTTTTTCTAAAGCATCCAAAAGAGTTTTCATAGAAACAACCCTTTATTCCCCTTCCTATTTAACCAGTTTATGTGATATTTAACTAAGTTACAAATCAATCCCAAAGAAAAAAATAAATAAATAGATTTGGAATCCAACACCTCTGACTCTGGATGAGTGCGCAGCTCAGCGGGTGGGAGCTGGTGCAGGGAGCAGCCTGCGGCTCGGAGCTTGCTGCCTGCCGCAAGCCGGCCGGGGGCTTCCCAAAGGACTAGAGTGTCCGATCACCAGCATAGTGGGTTCTGGGAGGGCTTCAGCTGAGCATCTTCGTTTCGTGGGGACAAGGCAAGGTGGTGCAGTGTGCAAAGTCGCATACTGAGCAAAAGAAAGCGAGAACTTCAATGGGGCTCCTTCCTAACCCTGTGACCTAGGGAATCTTGCACTTCTCCCTCCACCCATCTTTGGGCTGCTGAAGAATCCCAGGCCTTTGCTCCCTCATCCACTGCGAGCAGAGGGCAGTTGGAAGGGAGTAGAAAGAAGCCCTCTAGCACTACCCCTCCCAACACGTGTGCCTCCTGGCCCCATCTATAGTCAATAGACTGTCTTCAGGCTCTGCTGGCCCTCCTGTTAGGGTGATGGGACTGTGGCTGCCCTTTCTTTTCTTTTCTTTCTTTCTTTTTTTTCAAATAGAGTCTTGCTCTGTCGCCCAGGCTGGAGTGCAGTGTTGTGATCTCGGCTCACAGCAAGCTCTGCCTCCCAGGTTAGCTGGGATTACAGGCACACGCCACCATGCCTGGCTAATTTTTGTATTTTTAGTAGAGATGGGGTTTCACCATGTTGGTCAGGCTGGTCTCAAACTCCTGACCTCGTGATCCACCTGCCTCGGCCTCCCAAAGTGCTGGGATTACAAACATGAGCCACCACGCCCAGCCTGTGGTTGCCCGTTTCTAAACCATCCCTTCCTTGAGCACAGATCCTCTCCCCTCAGCAATTCTCCCCCTTCTCTCTGGCATCCTCCACTCTCCGCTCTGTTCTGGCTCTCACCTGTCCGTGGGCTGAGGGTCCTCCCTGAAACAACAAACGCTCTCTTGGTGCTATGTCTTGCTCCGGCCACTACCTATTTTTCTCCCTCTCTTTACAGCAACTCCTAAAACAACTTTTCTGTATTTGCAGTTCCCAATTTCTCTTCTCCATTTCCCTCAGGAACTTGTGCCCATCAGGTCTGTGTCTGATGGGTCCCTTGAAATGGGTCATTTCAGCTCTCTCCTTAGTTAACCCAGCGGCAGCACTCCAGCCACTTTCTTCACTTACATTTCAGCCCAGAGCATTTCTTTGGCAGCTGCATCTCGGTCTCTGTTCCGGAGTGAACCGTGTCCCCTCAGAAAGCTCTGTTAAAGTCCATCACGCCACTTCCTTGGACGGTGACCTTATTTGGAAATAGGGTCATTGCAGATGGAATCAGTTACAACGAGGGCACACTGGAGCACATGTGTGTGTCCTTATGAGAAGTCAGCCAGGTGCAGACTCAAAGAGAAGACGCAGGGAGGCTGCCAGAGCCGGCAAAGGCTGGGGCTGGAGAGGCATCTATGAGACAAGGAACGCAGAGGCTTGCCGGCCCTTGCCAGAAGCTGCAGAGAGGCTCAAACAGAACCTCCTTACAGCCCTGAAGAAGAAGCAACCTGCTGACTCCTGATTTCAGATTCTAGCCTCCCAGCTTGTGAGACAAGACATATGTGTTGTTTTAAGTCACCCACTTTGTGGCATTTTATTATGGCAATCCCAGGAAAATATTAAGAGTCTCCTGGCTGGGCGCAGTGGCTCACGCCTATAATTCTAGTACTTTGGGAGGCCAAGGTGGGCAGATTGCCTGAGCTCAGGAGTTCGAGACCAGCCTGGGCAGCATGGTGAAACCCTATCTCTGCTAAAATACAAAAAATTAGGCTGGCATGGTGGCGTGTCCCAGCTACTCAGGAGGCTGAGGCAGGAGAATTGCTTGAACCTGGGAGGCAGAGTTTGCAGTGAGCTGAGATCCCACCATTGCACTCCAGCCTGGGTGACAGAGTAAGACTCCGTCTCAAAAACAAAACAAAACAAAAAAATAGAGTCTCTTTTGCTGGTTCCTTCTCTTATAATACTAGAATGTCCTGGGCTCAATCCTTGGCCCTGTTGTCCACACTTGGTAATCAGATCCAATCTCGTGGTTTTACATGGCCACTTGTATTCTGACCATGCTCAAATTTGCATCTCCAGCTGGGTTTTCTCTCTTGAACTCTAGACTCATTTATCCACCTGGCTCTCCAAGGTCTCCTGTTTTCGTGGCCAAGAAGTACCTGGAAGTTAAAAAGCCCCCCAACAGCCAAAGCAAACTTGAGAAGGAAAAACAAAGTTGGAGGCATCACACCTCCTGATTTCCATCTATATTACAAAGTTACAGTAATCATAATGAGATGGTACTGGCATAAAAATAAACACATAGGCCAGGCGCGGTGGCTCACACCTGCAATCCCAGCACTTCAAGAGGCCGAGGTGGGTGGATCACTTGAGGTCAAGAGTTCAAGACCAGCCTGACCAACACGGTGAAACTCCATCTCTTTAAAAATACAAAAATTAGCCAGGTATGGTGGCTCATGTAATCCAAGCTACTCGGGAGGCTGAGGCAGGAGAATCGCTTGAACCTAGGAAGCAGAGTTTGCAGTGAGCTGAAAGCCAGTCACTGTACTCAAGCCTGGATAACAGAGAAAGACTGTCTCAAAAAAAAAAAAAAAAAAAAAAAAAAGACAGAAATACACACATAGACCAATGGAACAGAATTGTCCAAAAATGGAGAAGGGATAGGTTCCAAGATGGTCAAATAGGAGCAACTCCAGTCTACAGCTCCCAGCATGAGCAACACAGAAAACAGGTGATTTCTACGTTTCAAACTGAGGTACCAGGTTCATCTCACTGGGGCTTGTCAGACAGTGGGTGCAGCCCACGGAACGTGAGCTGAAGCAGGGCGGGGTGTTGCCTCACCCAGGAAGTGGAAGGGGTGAGGGAATTCCCTTTCCTAGTCAAGGGAAACCGTGACAGATTGTACCTGGAAAATCAGGATACTCCCACCCTAATATTGCGCTTTTCCAATGATGTTAGCAAATGGCACACCAGGAGATTATATCCCGCCCCTGACTGGGAGGGTCCGACGCCCACAGAGCCTCACTCACTGCTAGCACAGCAGTCTGAGATTGAACTGCAAGGCAGCAGCAAGGCTGGGGGAGGGGCATCTGCCATTGCTGATGCTTGAGTAGGAAAACAAAGAGGCCGGGAAGCTCGAACTGTGTGGAGCCCCCCACAGCTCAAGGAGGCCTGCCTGCCTCTGGAGACTCCATCTCTGGGGGCAGGGCATAGCTGAACAAAAGGCAGCAGAAACTTCTGCAGACTTAAACGTCCCTGTCTGACAGCTTTGAAGAGAGCAGTGGTTCTCCCAGCATGGAGTGTGAGGTCTGAGAACGGACAGACTGCCTCCTCAAGTGGGTCCCTGACCCCCGAGTAGCCTAACTGGGAGGCATACCCCACTAGGGGCAGACTGACAATTCATACAGCCGGGTGCCCCTCTGAGATGAAGCTTCCAGAGGAAGGATCAGGCAGCAACATTTGCTGTTCTGCAATATTTGCTGTTCTGCAGCCTCCACTGGTGATACCCAGGCAAACAGGGTCTGGAGTGGACCTCCAGCAAACTTCAGCAGACCTGCAGCTGAGGGTCCTGTTAGAAGGAAAACTAACAAACAGAAAGAACATCCACACCAAAACCCCATCTGTACATCACCATCATCAAAGACCAAAGGTAGATAAAATCACAAAGATGGGGAGAAACCAGAGCAGAAAAGCTGAAAATTCTAAAAATCAGGGCACCTCTTCTCCTACAAAGGAATGCAGCTCCTTGCCAGCAACAGAACAAAGCTGGATGGAGAATGACTTTGACGAGTTGAGAGAAGAAGGCTTCAGACGATGGGTAATAACAAACTTCTCCAAGCTAAAAGAGGATGTTCGAACCCATCGCAAAGAAGCTGAAAAATATTTTACAATCTTGAAAAAAGATTAGGCCGGGCGCGGTGGCTCAAGCCTGTAATCCCAGCACTTTGGGAGGCCGAGATGGGCGGATCACGAGGTCAGGAGATCGAGACCATCCTGGCTAACATGGTGAAACCCCGTCTCTACTAAAAAAATACAAAAACTTAGCCGGGTGAGATGGCGAGCGCCTGTAGTCCCAGCTACTCGGGAGGCTGAGGCGAGAGAATGGCATAAACCCGGGAGGCGGAGCTTGCAGTGAGCTGAGATCCGGCCACTGCACTCCAGCCTGGGCGACAGAGCGAGACTCCGTCTCAAAAAAAAAAAAGAAAGAAAAAAGATTAGACAAATGGCTAACTAGAAAAAACAGCATAGAGAAGACCTTAAATACCTGATGGAGCTGAAAACCATGGCACAAGAACTACGTGATGCATGCACAAGCTTCAGTAGCCGATTCGATCAAGTGGAAGAAAGGGTATCAGTGACTGAAGATCAAATGAATGAAATGAAGTGAGAAGAGAAGTTTAGAGTAAAAAGAAATGAACAAAGCCTCCAAGAAATATGGGACTATGTGAAAAGACCAAATCTATGTCCGATTCATGTGCCTGAAAGTGACAGGGAGAATGGAACCAAGTTGGAAAACACTCTGCAGGATATTATCCAGGAGAACTTCCCCAACCTAGCAAGGCAGACCAACATTCAAATTCAGGAAATACATAGAATGTATTTCTATGTATTCAAATACATAGAAATAGTATTCAAGATACTCCTCGAGAAGAGCAACTCTAAGACACATAATTGTCAGATTCACCAAAGTTGAAATGAAGGAAAAAATGTTAAGGGCAGCCAGAGAGAAAGGTCAGGTTACCCACAAAGGGAGACCCATCAGACTAACAGCAGATCTCTCAGCAGAAACTCTATAAGCCAGAAGAGAGGGGGTCCAATATTCAACATTCTTAAATAAAAGAATTTTCAACCCAGAATTTCATATCCAGCCAAACGAAGCTTCATAAGTGAAGGAGAAATAAAATCCTTTACAGACAAGCAAATGCTGAGAGATTTTGTCACCACCAGGCCTGCCTTACAAGAGCTCCTGAAGGAAGCACTAAACATGGGAAGGAACAACCAGTACCAGCCACTGCAAAAACATGCCAAATTATAAAGAACGTTGATGCTAGGAAGAAACTGCATCAATTAATGAGCAAAATAACCAACTACCATCATAATCACAGGGTCACATTCACACATAACAATAATAACCTTAAATGTAAATGGGCTAAATTTAATGGGTTTAAATGTAAATGGGCTAAATGCTCCAATTAAAAGACATAGACTAGCAAATTGGATAAAGAGTCAAAACCCATCAGTGTGCTGTATTCAGGAGACCCATCTCACGTGCAGAGACACACATAGGCTCAAAATAAAGGGATGGAGGAAGATCTTCCAAGCAAATGGAAAACAAAAAAAAAGCAGGGGATGCAATCCTAGTCTCTGATAAAACAGACTTTAAACCAACAAAGATCAAAAGAGACAAAGAAGGCCATTACATAATGGTAAAGAGATCAATTCAACAAGAAGAGCTAATTATCCTAAATATATATACACCCAATACAGGAGCACCCAGATTCATAAAACAAGTCCTTAGAGACCTACAAAGAGACTTAGACTCCCACACAATAATAATGGGAGACTTTAACACCCCACTATCAACACTAGACAGATCAACAAGATAGAAAGTTAACAGGGATATCCAGGAATTGAACTCAACTCTGCACCAAGTGGACCTAATAGATATCTACAGAACTCTCCACCCCAAATCAACAGAATATACATTCTTCTCAGCACCACATCACACTTATTCCAAAATTGACCACATAGTTGGAAACAAAGCACTCCTCAGCAAATGTAAAACAACAGAAATTATAACAAACTGTCTCTCAGACCACAGTGCAATCAAACTAGAACTCAGGATTAAGAAATTCACTCAAGGGCCGGGCACGGTGGCTCATGCCTGTAATCCCAGCACTTTGGGAGGCCAAGGCGAGTGGATCACGAGGTCAGGAGATCGAGACCATCCTGGCTAACACGGTGAAACCCCGTCTCTACTAAAAATACAAGAAAAAAAAAATTAGCCAGGCGTGGTGGCGGATGCCTGTAGTCCCAGCTACTCAGGAGGCTGAGTCAGGAGAATGGCGTGAACCCAGGAGGCAGAGCTTGCAGTGAGCCGAGTTCGTGCCACTGCACTCCAGCCTGGGTGACAAAGCAAGACTCTGTCTCAAAAAAAAAAAAAAAACAGAAACTCACTCAAAACCACTCAACTACATGGAAACGCAACAACCTGCTCCTGAATGACTACTGGGTACATAACAAAATGAAGGCAGAAATAAAGATGTTCTTTGAAACCAATGAGAACAAAGACACAACATACCAGAATCTCTGGGACACATTTAAAGCAGTGTGTAGAGGGAAATTTATAGCACTAAATGCCCACAAGAGAAAGCAGGAAAGATCTAAAATTGACACCCTAGCATCACAATTAAAAGAACTAGAGAAGCAAGAGCAAACACATTCAAAAGCTAGCAGAAGGTAAGAAATAACTAAGATCAGAGCAGAACTGAAGGAGATAGAGACACAAAAAAACCCTTCAAAAAATCAATGAATTCAGGAGCTGGTTTTTTGAAAAGATCAACAAAATTGATAGACTGCTAGCATGACTAATAAAGAAGAAAAGAGAGAAGAATCAAATAGATGCAATAAAAAATGATAAAGGGGATATCACCACCAACCCCACAGAAATACAAACTACCATCAGAGAATACTATAAAAACCTCTACGCAAATAAACTAGAAAATCTAGAAGAAATGGATAATTTCCTGGACACTTACACTCTCCCAAGACTAAACCAGGAAGAAGTTGAATCCCTGAATAGACCAATAACAGGCTCTGAAATCGAGGCAATAATTAATAGCCTACCAACCAAAAAAAGTCCAGGACCAGATGAATTCACAGCTGAATTCTACCAGAGGTACAAAGAGGAGCTGGTACCATTCCTTCTGAAACTATTCCAATCAATAGAAAAAGAGGAAATCCTCCCTAACTCATTTTATGAGGCCAACATCATCCTGATACCAAAGCCTGGCAGAGACACAACAAGTAAAGAGAATTTTAGACCAATATCCCTGATGAACATCGATGCAAAAATCCTCAATAAAATACTGGCAAACCAAATCCAGCAGCACATCAAGAAGTTTATCCACCATGATCAAGTTGGCTTCATTCCGGGGATGCAAGTCTGGTTCGGTTCAACATATGCAAGTAAATAAACATAATCCAGCATATAAACAGAACTAAAGACAAAAAACGCATGATTATCTCAATAGATGCAGAAAAGGCCTTTGACAAAATTCAACATCCCTTCATGCTAAAAACTCTCAATAAACTAGGTATTGATGGGACATATCTCAAAATAATAAGAGCTATTTATGACAACCCACAGCCAATATCATACGGAATGGGCAAAAACTGGAAGCATTTCCTTTGAAAACTGGCACAAGACAGGGATGCCCTTTCTCACCACTCCTATTCAACATAGTGTTGGAAGTTCTGGCCAGGGCAATCAGTCAGGAGAAAGAAATAAAGGGTATTCAATTAGGAAAAGAGGAAGTCAAATTGTCCCTGTTTGCAGATGACATGATTGTATATTTAGAAAACCCCATTACCTCAGCCCCAAATCTCCTTAAGTTGATAAGCAACTTCAGTAAAGTCTCAGGATACAAAATCGATGTGCAAAAATCACACGCATTCCTATACACCAATAACAGACTAACAGAGAGCCAAATCACGAGTGATCTCCCATTCACAATTGCTTCAAAGAGAATAAAATACCTAGGAATCCAACTTACAAGGGATGTGAAGGACCTCTTCAAGGAGAACTGCAAACCACTGCTCAATGAAATAAAAGAGGACACAAACAAATGGAAGAACATTCCATGCTCATGGATAGGAAGAATCAGCATCATGAAATGGCCATACTGCCCAATGTAATTTATAGATTCAATGCCATCCCCATCAAGCTACCAATGACTTTCCTCACAGAATTGGAAAAAACTACTTTAAAGTTCATATAGAACCAAAAAAGAGCCCACATTGCCAAGACAATCCTAAGCCAAAAGAACAAAGCAGGAGACATCACACTACCTTACTTCAAACTCTACTACAAGGCTATAGTAACCAAAACAGCATGGTACTAGTACCAAAACAGAGATATAGACCAATGGAACAGAACAGAGCCCTCAGAAATAATACCACACATCTACAGTCATCTGATCTTTGACAAACCTGACAAAAACAAGAAATAGGGAAAGGATTCCCTATTTAATAAATGGTGCTGGGAAAATTGGCTAGCCATAAGTAGAAAGCTAAAACTGCATCTTTTCCTTACTCCTTATACGAAAATTAATTCAATATGGATTAGACACTTAAATGTTAGACCTAAAACCATAAAAACCCTAGAAGAAAACCTAGGTAATACCATTCAGGACATAGGCATGGGCAAGGACTTCATGTCTAAAACACCAAAAGCAACGGCAACAAAAGCCAAAATTGACAAATGGGATTTAATTAAACTAAAGAGCTCCTGCACAGCAAAAGAAACTACCATCGGAGTGAACAGGCAACCTACAGAATGAGAGAAAATTTTTGCAATCTACTCATCTGACAAAGGGCTGATATCCAGAACCTACAAAGAACTCAAACAAATTTATGAGAAAAAAACAACCCCATCAAAAAGTGGGCAAAGCATATGAATAGACACTTCTCAAAAGAAGACATTTATGCAGCCAACAGACACATGAAAAAATGCTCATCATCACTCGCCATCAGAGAAATGCAAATCAAAACCACAATGAGATACCATCTCGCACCAGTTAGAATGGCAATCATTAAAAAAATCAGGAAACAACAGGTGCTGGAGAGGATGTGGAGAAATAGGAACACTTTTACACTGTTGGTGGTACTGTAAACTAGTTCAACCATTGTGGAAAACAGTGTGGCGATTCCTCAAGGATCTAGAACTAGAAATACCATTTGACCCAGCCATCCCATTACTGGGTATATACCCAAAGGATTATAAATCATGCTGCTATAAAGATACATGCACACGTATGTTTACTGCAGCACTATTCACAATAGCAAAGACTTGGAACCAACCCAAATGTCCATCAGTGACAGACTGGATTAAGAAAATGTGGCACATATACACCATGGAATACTATCCAGCCATAAAAAAGGATGAGTTAGTGTCCTTTGTAGGGACATGGATGCAGCTGGAAACCATCATTCTCAGCAAACTACCACAAGAACAGAAAACTAAACACCACATGTTCTCACTCATAGGTGGGAATTGAACAATGAGATCCCTTGGACACAGGAAGGGGAACATCACACACCGGGGCCTGTTGTGGGGTGGGGGGAGGGGGGAGAGATAGCATTAGGAGATATACCTAATATAAATGACGAGTTAATGGGTGCAGCACACCAACATGTCACATGTATACATATGTAACAAACCTGCACGTTGTGCACATGTATCGTAGAACTTAAAGTATAATAATAAAAACAAAAACAAAAATGAAAAAGAAATCGTGGCATATATACACCATGGAATACTATGCAGCCATAAAAAGTTTATGTCCTTTGTAGGGACATGGATGAAGCTGGAAACCATCATTCTGAGCAAACTATCACAAGGACAAAAAAACAAACACTGCATGTTCTCACTCATAGGTGGGAATTGAACAACGAGAACACTTGGACACAGGATGGGGAACATCACACGCCAGGGCCTTTTGTGGGGCGGGGGGAGGGGGGAGGAATAGTATTAGGAGATATACCTAATGTAAATGATGAGTTAATGGCTGCAGCACACCAACATGGCACATATATACATATGTAACAAACCTGCACGCTGTGCACATGTACCCTAGAACTTAAAGTATAAAAAAAAAAAAGCCCAAAAACAAACCTGCACATATGTGGTCAACTAATCTTTGACAAGGCTGCTCAGAATACACAATCAGGAAATGGTATTTCTTCAATAAATGGTATTAAGGAAACAGGATACCCATATACAAAAGAATGAAATTGGGCCATATACAAAAACAACTTGAGATGGACTAAAGACTTAAATGTCTGTTTTTAACTGAATTTTTTTAGTTTGTCATTTACTGAGCTTTTTGATCACATCTTCTTTGTGACTTGCTTCTACTATACGAAATGAACTGAAATATGTGAAATATGCTCTATGTCTAGTGGCAATGGGAATCAGAAGTCCTAAGACTCAGGTACTACTCCTGCCTTTGTTGCTTCCTAGTTATGAGGACAACCTTTTTCTTTTTTTGAGACAGAGTCTCACTCTGTCACCCAGACTGGTGCAATCTCGGCTCACCACAACCTCCACCTCCTGGGTTCAAGCGATTCTCCTGCCTCAGCCTGCCAAGTAGCTAGGATTACAGGCACATGCCACCATGCCTGGATAATTTTTGTATTTTTGGTAGAGACGGGGTTTTACCATGTTGGCCAGACTGGTCTCGAACTCCTGACCTCAGGTGATCCACCCGCCTCGGCCTCCCAAAGTGCTGGGATTATAGGCGTGAGCCACCGTGCCCAGCCGAGGACAAAATTTAATTTGCAAGAAATGGAACAATCAGAATGTCATTGACAACTTCAGCTCAGGAGTCAGGGCTCTCTGAAGCGCAAGTTACAGAAACTTAACAGGAATTACTATAATTAAAAAACAGGCATTGGCTGGGTGTAGGAGCTGATGCCCGTAATCCCAGCACTTTGGGAGGCTGAGGGGGGAGAATCACTTGAGCTCAGGAGTTTGAGACCCACCCAGGCAACGTAGCCTGACCTCGTCTCTACAAAAAGATAAACAAAGGACATGAATTGACACATAACTGGGCAGAGCCAGACTGGTGCTACCTGTAGAGTGGACTAGATCCGTGACTGAAACACAGTGTCAAGTCTCCCCTCCCTCTTGTCTCTCATACTCTGGTTTGCCTCTTCGCCTGCGTTACCTCTCCTCCATCAGGCTGAGGTTGAACGGCCCTCTCTGCTCTGTGTTCTTTGACGAAGTGACAAGCATGCAAAACCCTGCTGAACCGTGTGAGATAATAGAAAATCCATCCCGGTGGTGACACTGGAAGTGTTACCTCCAAATCCATAGGAATCAGTGTGGAGAAGTGCTGCTAAGCTTCTTAGGAGAGGGACCCCAGCTCCCTGCACGTTGAGAACATTCAAGAAAATAGCACAGTGCTCACTTGGGTTTTAGGAGAAGGGTAAAATATGGACGAGGAGGCCAGTCATGGGATTGCGGGTAAAAGCAGGGCTCCTGGGTAGCTGGGTGGATAGAAGCACAGTGCCTGTCCCCTCCCCTCACCTCTGCTGTTTAGGGAGTTCTCCGGGGGTCAAAAGTCAGGGTGCTACAGAAATGTGGAAAGTGCGCAGAGAGGAAATGGGAGAAAGAAACTGAGATTCAGAAATTTGAAAGGAAAAAAATCATTGAACAGGCAAATTTGAGGAACTGAAATGCATTTGAGGACACACATTCCCAAAACAGCTACCCTTTTTTTTTTTTTTTTTTTAATGAAAAAGAGCTCTTTGGAATGATAAGCAGGTATCAATTCACTGTTTCCAACGCTACCCGGTGACCAGAGGGCTGACGAGGATGGATAACGAGTAAAGACAAGGTGTGCTCATGTCCTAGATCTGCTGTAAGAAGTCTGCTGTGGGCCGGGCGGGGTGGCTCACACCTGTAATTCCGGCAGTTTGGGAGGCTGAGGCGGGTGGATTACCTGAGGTCAAGAGTTCAAGACCAGCTTGGCCAACATGGTGAAACCCCATCTCTATTAAAAATACAAAAATTAACAGGGTGTGGTGGTGTGCGCCTGTAGTCCCAGCTACTCAGTAGGCTGAGGAAGGAGAATTGTTTGAATCCGGGAGCCAGAGGTTGCAGTGAGCCAAGATCGTGCCATTGCACTCCAACCTGGGCAACAGCACAAAAACTCAAAAAAAAAAAAAAAAAAAAAAGAAAAAGAAAGAAAGAAAAGAAATCTTATGTGGCTTACAACAATAAGCATTTACTCTCTTACAGTTCTGGGGGCCAGAACCCCAAATCAAAGTGCTGGTGGGGCTGTGTTCCCTCAGCGGGTTTGGGGGGACTCCATCCCTTGCCTCATCCAGCTTCTAGTGGCAGCTGTGTCATCCCAGTCTCTGCCTCTGACTTCATTCACGTGGCCTTCTTGGGTGTTCTGTCTTCTGCCTGTGTCTTCCCTATTTCTATAAGGACACTTGTCACTGGACTTGGGACCCGCCAGATAATCCAGGATGATCTCATCTCAAGATCCATAACTTAATTTGCAAAGACCCTTTTTCCAAATAAGATCACATTCACAAGTTCCAAGTGGACATATTTTGTAGGGGTCACCATTCAACCCACAGCACACGGACTTGCAGGCAGTGAGGTACAAGACATTTCTGCTCAGGCAGACAACAATTTCAAGCTTTTTCTCTTTCTATTTACACATGGTGGTGGAAAAATAAGCGTTTGAAGACTGAAATAACTTTTAAATGCCTAATGGGTATTGAAATAAGTTTATTCATTAAGACATGGTTTTTGGCCCGATGCAGTGGCTCACACCTGTAATCTCAGCATTTTGGGAGGTCGAGGTGAGCAGATTGCTTGAGCCCAGGAGTTCGAGACCAGCCTGGGAAACATGGCAAAACCCTATCTCTATGAAAACTTTTTTAAAGTTAGCTGGGTGTGGTGGCACACACCTGTAGTCCCAGCTACTCAAGAGGCTGAGGCGAGAGAGTCACTTGAGCCCAGGAGGTCAAGGCTGCAGTAAGCTATGATTGTGCCTGGGTGACAGAGCGAGACCTCGTAAAAAAAATAAAAAGAAAAAGAAATAAAAATTAAAAAAGAGAGAGAGATGGGCTTGGAGCAGTGGCTCATGCCTGTAATCCCAGCACTTTGGGAGACCAAGGCAGGTGGATCACCTGAGGTCAGGAGTTCAAGACCATCCTGGCCAACATGGTGAAACTCTGCCTCTAGTAAAAATACAAAAATTAGCCAGGCGTGGTGGCAGGCACCTGTAATCCCAGATACTTGGGAGGCTGAGGCAGGAGAATTGCCTGAATCTGGGAGGCTGAATCAGAGGTTGCAGTGAGCTGAGATCGTGCCATCGCACTTCAGCCTAGGCGACAGAGTGAGACTGTCTCAAAAACAAAACAAACAAACACAAAAAACATGGTTTTCAATAATTTTCGCACAGCCACATGTGTAAAGCACCTTGGGAGAGCAGGATCCGTGCTGGTGGTGGTGTGGACCACTGCAGGCTGCCATGTCGATAAAACAGATCGCAGGAGATTGCAAGTTCCCACCACAGCCTCATACTCCACCCTCTTTCCTGTGGCTCAGACACTCCAGCTTTGGGAGCCCTCATGTTTGTTGCTATTTCTTTAGTGCATAAGGTGCCCCAGCTTCCCCAGTTTCCAAAGCCACGCAGGAGTATGAAAACCTTCCCCCGACCTTCTTGCAAGTTACGGTTAGAATAACAACCTCACCAACCCCCGGGGTGGAAGAAATGAGACGCAGAAATGTCTCATCGGTCTAGCACACCTACACGAAGATTGCATGCCTACAGATGTGCTGATAAATTCTGAAGGAACACCAAAGGGAAGAGAAGATCCGGTCTCGCTTAGAAGAAATTATTTAAGGAGTAGAGTTTCTTTGAGGCCACGAGTGAGCAGGTTAAGACAGTGCCAGGAGCCCTTAGGGACTCCCATCAACCCCTGCATCAGAACCTTCTTCGTAGGATGTGGACGTGAGTGTGAGAAGTTTTTACTCTGCCGTGATCAAAGGCCAGGTGTATTTCAACCCCTGAAGGCATGGTGATTCTCAAGCCCGGACTGACTCATGTAAGCAAATATAATTAAATCAGTTCTGTCAAAGCCAGCACGTGGTCTGTTTTCCTTGTTGTGATGGGACAGAAATCAAGGACCAAAGATCCCATAGAACCCAGTAAGATTGCTTACGGGCTCTGAAAGCATGAAACATAAATGCCCTTTCCCTCCATGTTTTCAGGGGAGAGGCATGGGTCAAATTACAGCGTATACAAATAGACCACATTTGAGGACTTTTACACTTATAGATTTACTTTTTACGCCAGGTATCAATCAATCATTCAGCCTTTTTTTCCTTTTTCCTTCTCACTCTCTCTTTCTTTTCCTGCTCTCTTTCCTTTTTCTTTCCCCTCCCTCTTTTTTTGTGGCTGTTGTTTGCTTTTTTGTATTACAAAAGTAATATGGCAGCATCCTTTTTGCATGTAGAAAGTAGAAATAAAACAAAGAAAAGTCATCTGCAAACTTACCGCAGAGGGAGAGATTCTGAATATTCCTGGGTGTGTTTTTAAGCATATTGTCCATGTGAGTTTTTAAGCATAAAAAAGAAATTTCTTGAAATACATTTATTTGGATAAATAATTTAGAACTATCACTTAATAATTTATTTAATGTTGTTTGTTAATAGTAATGGCTAATTACTTAATATTAATATTTTATTGATGATTTTGTTCTAAAACTTTTGCTACATACTATAAAATTGCTCTCCAGAAATGTTCTATCCCCTTTCACTCCCACTGGGAATGTAGAACACCTGCTTCCTCGCGCCAGCTCTCACCAACCTTGTTGGATAAATAAGTAGACCCAAAGATCTGGTGGTCTCAGGTTTTGTTACTAAATGCGAAGCTGCTCATTGTAAACAGGAGAAAAGAAATCTTTCTGAGTGGTGACTGGAGCTTTCCGGAGTGGAAAGGCCTCATAAATGAAAGAAAGACAGCTGCCACCTCTACTCCAGGATTATCGAGAGCTTGTCTGAAATACTTTGTAATGAATGATTTAGGTCAATGAGAGGGTGATGCCAGTGAAGGAATTTCAGTATCGAGAAGGCATCTGCGGGTGAGAGTAAGTGAATGGCTGTTATTGTCTGGGATTAAAGCAGCAAACCCTTCAAATAGAGAACGCATTGTGTGCAAGAGCTGATTAAGAACACGGCTGAAAGTCAACATCAGTGTACATGGGAGGATTGTTCTAACTATAGAGTTTGTGATTTACTCCATGACATAGACTTTATCTTGAGTGAGTTATGATATTTTCTGGGTCTTGGCCATGAGCCTCCAATGAGCTGACCTTATTGTGGTAAAATAATCAGAGTTCAGGTTAGTCATCACCATCTATCTGGGCATGCCGAGGAAAAATAATAAATGGGCAACTGTGTAATGCTTAGATTTAATCTCATTAGGAGGCCTTTGTGGTAAAATTGTGGGAACTGAATTACAGTGAACTAATTCTGGAACCTATGCTGTAATATCAGAATCATTCTCTTCTATTCAAAAAGCAATTAAGCCTAAAATTAAAACATAACTGTTGTAAACTAGCTTCATGTTTCAAGCAGCAACCAAGGAGTTCTGAACCACGAGATGTTGAGTGAGTAAACACAAGTTGGCACTAAGGTCAAGGGGTCTGCCGCTGAGCCCCTAGGCCACTGGGAGGGCCGTTCAGGATCCATTGGGGCAACTAGTCCGTCCATCAAATCCAAGTCCTGCAGACAGGAAAATTAACATGTATCCAAGGCCTTACAAAATCAAACTATGGGAAAGAGGAAATGTTGAAAAAAAAAAGTTGAAAATGAAACTCACCATTCTAAACATGACACCTACCCTCAGATGTGAGCCCGCCTTGAGTTAACCATGGCTGGTGGCTCTTCTTCCCTCATGCCTAAGCCACACCTCTTCAAAACTTCAGTCTGCGTATCCTCCGAGTCTCGGTTCCCTCCCACATCTTCCCTTTCCTTCTTTCTTCCTTCCCTTCTTCCTTTCTGCCTCATCCCTTCTTCCCCCCAGCTGTTTTTCCTTCCTCCCTCCCTCCTTTCTCCCTGCCTTCCCTTACCTTCCACAGGCAAACACAGGCCCCACTCAGCCCCAAGCCCCGTTCCAGGCTGCAGCACTAGACAAGTCTAACAGGCAGCGGTTTGCAGCTTGCCTGGGCGTCCAGCAGCCATGCTCTCTCTGGACAACCAAAGGAAAGTTCTGCTGGAGCCTGACTGCCAGCTCAGTCCCCTCCTGGGTTGGTTCCCACCATTCCTCTTGATCACCTCTCCCTCCCTCCCAACCTGGATCTAAGGGATGGGTTGTCAGACCCCGGAAGCCGGCAGCTGTGGAGCCGCTGCCTCTGATGATTTGTGGCTGACACCCCGTGCAAGCGGGAGGCCCCTGCGGTAGGGTTTCAGTCTGAAGAAGATCTGGAGGGAGGAAGCATTTTTTCTAAGATGCTAATGTTTGAGTAGCAGTGATAAGGACAAGTAGGGCGTATTGTTTACAGTTGAAGACTATAAATAGTCCATGTCTCCTCCTCTAATCTGTGACTATTACCCCTGACAGCAAGGAGCTGACAAGATGTCCATGAGGCAAGAAGACATGGAAGGGGAGGAGCAGCGTCTCCCTCCCACTCTCCTGCCCCGCCCCGGCCTGCCCTGCCGGCACCAAACACAGGCATCAGGCTCACCCAAGCCCCAGTGTGCGTGACCAAGAACCCTACGGGCTCCTCTCTACCCTCCACGCTCAGGAAATAACAGGAAAGACGTCTCCCTGGCATGCCTGGACTCGTGTGTTTATTCACTCAGCCCAGGAGTCCAGGTGCTCTGGTGCAGGCCTGGCCCCAGCACTTACTGGCCACATGCCTGACCTTGCGGAGGTTGCTGAAGCTTTCTATGCCTAGCTCCCCGACTTGAAAAGTGTGGCTATTCCTAGTCCCCACCCCCTAAGGCTGGTAGGAGGACTGGGAGATAAGGCAGGTGAAGGGCTTGGCACGCCGTAGGAGCCAACTGCATGCTGTCTCTTGTTGGAGAGATGGCCATCAAACGCCTGCTATGATCCAGCACACGGAGGTGGCCCCTTCTCCCAGCTGGAGGACAGGCAAGAAAACTACACAAGACAACCCATGCCGCTATCAAGGTCTGGAGGAGTGAGGTGGATGGACATCCGATCAGGCTGGGGTAGGAGAAGGCACTCAACAGAGATTTTACGGAGGGAATGACCGGTGGATTGAATCCCTAATGATAAATGAGGCTTCACCAGGTGAGGAGAGATGGGGCTGGGAAAGGGGAGAAAACTCTAGGTCACAAGAGTCATTAGCCGGTGGTTCTCTAAGGTTAGAATAGATCACAAAAACTCCCTGTGGCAAAGAGGATGCAGTCGAACCAGGAAGTGTCTCTTCTGCCATGGGGAGAAATTTGAACTTTATCCCGAAAGCCAAGGGAAGACTCGAAAGGATCTTAAACAACCTGATCCCCTAAAGAAGTAACAAACCAGCATCCGATTGTCCACCCTCATCCTTATCATGTATCTGAAAGAAAACACAGGGTTTTTTTTTTGTTTTATTTTCTGGTCTTCTCAAAAATATTTGTCATAACACATGTCTGGGAGGTGAATTGTGGCCAATTTTTCCTGAAGCAGTAGCTATGATTTTGTAGAGGCAACTGGCTAGATATTAAATGCTTGCTCCTGCGAGATTTTTCGTCCCTATCTCTTTTCTCATGTCGTACAATCATTTCCGAAAAGGACCCGCCAATTGCATTTTTTTATCCGAGGCCCTCCACATGGATGGATTCGCGGTAGGGCCTTTTGCAACATTTAGGGCAAACCACTTGGCTGAGCTGTCAAGTCAGCGCGTGGGTAATCAGCAGATTTATTCGAGGAAATGTATTTATGGTCCTGAATGGCTGTTAAATGGAGCCATTATCTGGCCTTCTCGCTGTTGCTACAAATGTCCCTCCAGAGTGTGGGTACCCACACTAAGTCCATCATGCTTCCAGGGCATGACTTCAAGATGGTATTTATGCTGCCTCCAGTCAATGCACACTCATGTGCTGGGGTCATTTCAGTCGCGCTTCTGGAACGCTGAGGCACAAACTCAATGCCAGCTGCTTTATTAAACGTTCCCAGGGCGATCAAAGGCAGAACGAGGGGGAAAGAGGATTTGTTGAACAGCCAGTGGAGACGACGGGTTGAAATGCCGCCCTAAATTATTCATGGCTTGCTCCGAGCTGAGGAGGAATCATAATAAGCATCCCGGGGCCATTGTAGAGGACACCATCTTTCTTCTGGGCCCAGGGGTGCCCTCTCCACAAGAGTTTAATGAGAAAAGGCCCAGCTGAGCAGGGAGCCTGGACCAGTGGACCCTCTGCAAGGAACAGCAGGGCTGGAGCTCTCGGTTTGTGCTTTCTGAAGACCTGGCACAGCTGCAACGTGACCAAAATGGAAACTGTTGGTTCCCATGTTCTAGTCCCCACTCTGCAAATAACACTTTAAGACATCAATGCTTTGAAATTTCTTACAAAATGTCTGTGCCAAACCCCAAAATACCTTTTCCATATGTTCTTGTTTTGCTTCCACACCTCTAAAGCTTGTGCAACAGAAATGGGAACAGATTCTTAAAGAACGTACCCATTTTTATTTATTTAAAGAACTAATTTTGTATGTATAGACGTAGGCATGTGTGTACAGAAATACAGAAGTGTTGCAAGTATCAGCAAATTAGATGCCTCCAAAGTCTGATATATGTGCACTTTTCATGAGGAGAGATTACTATTGCAAAAATGAAATTCTTACAGAATTTTGGCATTCTGGGGAAAAGGCATTGTTCAAAGTAGCGGGTGGCCGGTCGTGTTGACTCACACCTGTAATCCCAGCACTTTGGGAGGCCAAGGCAGGCAGATCGCTTGAGCTCAGGAGTTCCAGACCAGTCTGGACAACATGACAAAATGTGGTCTCAACAAAATAAATAAATAAAAATAGTTGGGTGTGGTGGTGTGTGCCTGTAGTCCCAGCTACGTGGGAGACTGAGGTGGGAGCATAACCTGAGTCCAGAAGGTGGGGCTGCAGTAAGCCAAGATTGTGCTACTGTACTGCCACCTGTGTGACAGAGTGAGACCCAGTCTCCAAAAAAAAAAAAAAAAAAAAAGTAGGTGGCACATAGGCTTCAGAAAACATTTATGGGCCTTTTGGTCAGGAAAGGTGAAGGCCCCATCCAGTAGTCTGGGTGGCTTGGGATTAGGCAGAGGAGAGTGGGAAATGAGAGAATTAAATGGCTCAGTTCAGTAAAGTAATGGAAACTTGGGTGTTCTGGCAGTTCTAGGGGGAAAAGACTCTGTGAGCCTAGAGGATGAGAAGAGGAACAGAAGGGTCTAGAAATGGAGCGTAGGCCTCAGAAAACATAGCAGCAGGCACTGCCAGAATGAGAAGGCCCTGGGCAGAAACAGCTGATATTTAGTTGCAAGTCATTGCCTAATCTGAGCAGCACATAGGACTCCTCTTGGGCCCTAAACTTTCATCAAATCCTTGTGCTGTTGGTGCCTTGGGAAATGAAGAGAGAGGAACTGAAGCCACCAAGGAATACAGGCCACCAAGATTCAGGAAAAGCAGGAATTTGTAACAAGAGATAATAGCGGGAACATAAGGCTCTATCCCCCACCCCCAAATCTGGGTGAGTCTCCAGAAGGCTTGGTGAGACCTTAAACCTTCTGTATCTAGAGCATGCTGGAGAGCCTCCAGCAAGTCACATGAAGATGGCAGGAAAAGGGCATTCCAGGGGCTGGAGGACGTTAGGAGCATCCAGGCAGCTGACCCCAGATCCCAATCACGCATAGTTTTGTGTCAGTATCAGAAAAGGAAGAAGAGAAGTACTTGTGAGTCTTCATCTCCTGATTCGCTGTTCTGAGTCTCCACTGGGCACCAAATCAACACCTCTGGTTCCCGTTATAGACTAAATTGTGTCCCCCTAGAATTCATATGTTGAAGCCCTAACCCCCAATATGATTTGGAGAGTGAGCCTTTAAGAAGTATTATCATTAAGGTTAAATGAGGTGATAAGAATGAGGTTCTAATCTAGTAAGGCTGGTGACTGTGTAAGAAAAGGAAGAGAGACCAGAGACCTCTCTCGCTGTAAGCACAGAGGAGAGACTGTGGGAGGGTACAGTGAGAAGGCAGATATCTGTAAGCCAAGGAAAGAGGCCTCACCAGAAACCAATCCTGACAGAGTTTTGATCTGGGATTCTCAGCCTCCAGAACCGTGAGAAGATACATTTCTGTCATTTAAGGCACCTGTCTGTGGTATTTCACGGTGGCCGCCCAAACAGACTCACACAGCTCCTGATGCACTTTTCTTTCCTTGGCTATTTTTTAAAATGTTGCTATAGGCCAGAAGCAGTGACTCACACCTGTAATCCCAGCACTTTGGGAGGCTGAAGCAGGTGGATCACCAGAGGTCAGGAGTTCGAAGCCAGCCTGGCCAACATGGTGAAACCCCGTCTCTACTAAAAATACAAAAATTAGCTGGACATGGTGATGGGCGCCTGTAATCTCAGCTACTCGGGAGGCCGAGGCAGGAGAATTGCTTGAGCCTGGGAGGCAGGGTTTGCAGTGAGCTGAGACTATGCCATTGCACTCCAGCCAGGGAGACAGAGCAAGACTCTGTCAAAAAGAAAAAAAAAAAAATGTGTTGCTATAGTTTGAATGTTCTGTCCCCTCCAAAACATATGCTGAAATGCAATCCCCAATGCAACAGTATTGAGAGGTGTGGCATGTGGGAGGTGATTGAGGCATGAGGGCTCTGCCATCATGAATGAGATTAGGTGCTCTTATAAAAGGGCTTGATGGAAGAAGTTCAATTCTGTTGCCTTCCTCCCCTCTCGAGGAGGCAGCATGAAGGCGCCATCTTGGAAGCAGAGACGAGATTCTCAGCAGACATGGAGTGCCAGCACCTTGTCTTGGACTTCTCAGTCTCCAGAACTGTGAGAAATACATGTCTGTTTTTACTATAATTATCCAGTCTTAGGTATTTCCTTATAGCAGCACAACATGGACTAAGTAAATGCCTTTTCAGTTTTTCTGTTTGATACAAAGAAGAGAGCTCCAGTAGGCACAGTTCCTTCTTTTTAATTTCTTCAATTAATGAGGTGCTAGTTTCCCGTTTCTCTAATTGAAACCATTTTTCTACCTTTCACTAGCGTAACACATAATTGCCTCACATCTGAAGAATGGCTAGATGGGAACAAACAATTACAATATTTTTTTCAAAACGGAAATGATTTTACTGGATTTTCATACTATAAGAGGAAATTTTTTAAGAAATATATTATATGTTTATTGCTTTTTTATTTTAAAAATCAGATAATACAGAAACCTAGAGAAGGAAATAAAAATACATTTTCTACTACACAGCTTTTTTACTTTCTAAAACTGCAGTGGTAGGTTGTGTGCAGTTGTATAGGTGGCTTTAGTGTGTTATAGCTCTATATGGTGAATATCTTTCCAAGTCATTAAATATGGAGCATTATTTTAAATGGTTGCATAGTATTCTATTTTATAAATTCTCGTAATTCATGTAACCAATCTGTCATTTTTACACACTTTAGAAGCTGTGAAGTCAAATGACCTTTGACTGACATTTCTGCACACTTAGCCAACTGTTTCCTGGGACGTATTCATCCTAGAAGAGGGATGCGTTCAGTAACCCTTTAACACATGTGTTGTCTTCTAACGCACAGCCGGAATGAACATTGGAGACAGAACAATGATCCCAAAGACAGACATGGTCCCTCCTCGAGGTTTTGAGTCCAGTGGTATGAAACAACGTGCTAAAGTGTGATGAGTGTTTTCATGGGGAAATACAGAGCATTTTGGTTAAAAGGAAATGTACTTTTTTTTTCTTTAGAGACAAAGTCTCCATCATAGTGCACCATAACCTCAGCTCCTGGGCTCAAGCAATCCTCCCATCTCAGCCTCCAGAGTAGCTGGGTCTACAAGCATGTGCTACCATGTCAGCTAACTTTTTTCATTTTTTAAATTTTTTGTTGAAATGGAGTCTGGCTATGTTGCCTGGGCCTGTCTCAAACTCCTGGCCTCAAGCAATCCTCCTGCCTCAGCCTTCCAAAGGGCGGGGATTACAGGCATGAGCCACTGCGCCTGGCCAGTGCACTTTTAAAAAGGCTCTTGCAGGTGGGGCACAGTGGCTCATGCCTGTAATCACAGCGCTTTGGGAGGCTGAGGCAGGAGGATCACTTGAGCTCAGGAGTTTGAGACCAGCCTGGGCAAGGTGGTGAGACCCCGACTCTACAAGAAAATAAATAAATAATGCTTTGCCTCGTTCTTAGCTAGTTGTTCCTCCAGAAACTTTGTGTTCATGTGTACTCCCTCCAGCCACTATGGAAGCACCCGTGCCCCAGGTCTTTAGGCAACCTGCGAACTTACGTTGTTTCATCTTCTGGCCAATCCCAAAAGCCAATATTCCCATTGCGGTGTAATAGCATCTCATTATTCAGCTACATAAGGTTATTTTTCTATTGCCCTGAGCATTTGTAAGAAAACCCTAATTGCATTCCAAAATGCAATTCACTTTCTGAAATCATACACAAGACTTCACTTGTGTATGATTTTCAAATCACGTGAAGACTTGTGTATGATTTCAAAATGCTAATTGCTTCATTTCCCAAAGGTATGCTTAAATGTCATACCCCCAGCAAATTGTTCAGCAGCTGAAATTGGTCCCTGGTAGCCTTTGTCTAAACCTCCCTGATTTCACTATGCTCCATGGCATCCAGCCCTCATGTTTCCTCCCACCCATGCGGGGACTGCTTCCTGTGCTACTCCCGCTGTGTACTTCCCATCCCTGCATCTGAGAGTTTGCAGAGGCCTCTGCTGCACCCTGGACCTCTTCTCACGAATGATAGCCATTCTTTACTTTCTGTACAAAGTGCGTCCCTGTGGAAGGCTCTGGGTGGGTGGAAAAATGGAATGAAAAGGGTAAAGGGGTTTTTTTGTTTGTTTGATTTTTGAGATGGAGTTTCACTCTTGTTGCCCAGGCTAGAGTGCAATGGCGTAATCTTGACTCACTGCAACCTCCACCTCCCAGGTTCAAGCGATTCTCCTGCCTCAGCCTCCCGAGTAGCTGGGATTACAGTCATGCACCACCATGCCCAGTTAATTTTGTATTTTTAGTAGAGACGGAGTTTCTTCATGTTAGTCAGGCTCGTGTCAAACTCCTGACCTCAGGTGATCCACCCACCTCGGCCTGTCAAAGTGCTGGGATTACAGGCGTGAGCCACCGCGCCCGGCGGTAAAAGGTTTAAGTAGTGATCCAGTCTGGGAGAACCCAGGAAAGCTGGCAAATCCCACACCAGGTGGATGGATCCATGGCTACAGGCATATCCATCACGCAACCCTGGAAATTAGTCTCAGAAAGGAAGTGCCATTCATTCATACAATTAATATTTTTTGAGCTCCTAATCTGTGTGAGGCCTAGTATCTGAGGATATGACATGTGTTTATAGTTCTATGAAGATCATAAATTATGTATTTCAGTTATTGTTATACTAGGGGACCTGCAGACCTGGGGCATTGGTAGGTCCCATGAAAAGGTGAAGAAGTTCATTGCATCAGTCCTCAGGGTGACCCCCATGTGGGAAACCAGAACTGAGGGGAAGAGCACTAGGAGGTGGGGCTTTCCTTGGAATCAAGGAGACAGATGGAGGACTGACCTGAGATGACCCTGTCACCTACCTATCACCCGCTGCACGAGGCCGGCCCCTGCGCCTGTGAGGCTGCACTGTGCCACGGAGCGAGAATTTCCCCGTGGTAGGATCAGACCTCTGTCTCTGGGAAATCTGACTTTTGTATGCTACCAATATCTTTCTGTAACTATTTCCTCTTTGTTTTTCTTTGTCAATGCCCTTTTGAAAATGCCAACTTGTCTCCTTTGTACTAAAAGACACCAAGGAAAGGAACTGTGTGCGTGCTCAGGTTGGGCAGTCCGCTGGGGACAGTGGATTAGCAGAGGAATCAACGCCTGTGGACGAGGAGGGGTTTCATCTTTCTCACAATACCATCCATCCCTCTTCCTCCTCTTTCTCTTCCTCTTCTTCCTGCTTCCTCCTCCTCCTCTTTCTGTTTATTTTTATCTCTGGCCACCCCTTTCCAGTCCCTGTCTAGCTCAGTGACAAGCTGAGAAAGAGCCAGACCTCCCGAGACCCCATGAAGAAACAATACTGCACAGGAAGCTTGATGATGACCCCCAGGGCTGCCGCCAGGGGGAATCGTCCTCCCAAAGCACAGAAGGGCTTACCGCAGCCCTTCCTGAATTCTTACACTTCCGTGGGAGAATAATATCACCCTTTGATTTAATTATAGTAGAGCTTTGTTCTTTCCATGCAAGGAGCCCTGAGCGATAGGGCCCAGTGAGAAAATACAGAGGCTGTTCTCAGTAGATCTGATAAATCCTAAGCCACATCGGAAGAACAGTGTCTCAGGTTTTTGATTCATTTCAACACAGTTCCTGTATTACTGTATTTTCCTTGTGATTTTGTGTTTTTTTTCACGGATGGTTGGGATGCTCACTCTGACAGGGAAGATTTGGGTCTTTGTCTCCATAGGAACCACACAGCATCCCGAGCCTGATATATTTATCAATGCAAAGATAAACCCATCCTGGGCAGGTAGTTTACAAGGGCAGTGCTGATGGCCGGACACATGCATTCAGGGTGCAGAGCGGGGACAAATCAAACCACGACCCCAGTGCTTGTTGTCAGCATTGGCTACACATTATTGGAATTCAGAAAAGATTCAATCATGTGCAAATTATTGTAGCTTGACAATCCCCATTATTTGTTTATGGACTTTTATTTTTAGACTTTAAAAGCGTTCCCAATGTTAACCCCTCCTGGCAGATGTATGGTAGCAATACAGTTACATGACCAGCAAGCTGACAACAGCCAGCCAGCTCCTGAAATGGTTTAAAACCAATCTCTGCTGTCACCTTCTCTCAGATCAAACCCAGAGTAAATATCCGTAGTCTTTGCTCTCTGTCACTAAAGGTCAGAACAGATACCAGATGTGGGAGGCCGATAGCACCGGCGCAGTCTGGAGCTGAAATCTGCCCTATATACCCCAAATGAGGGCAAAGTCCTGTTTAAAACTTGCTAAGACCAGGCACAGTGGCTCATGCCTGTAATCCCAGCACTTTGGGAGGCTGAGGTGGGTGAATTGCTTGAGCCCAGGAGTTCAAGACCAACCTGGGCAACGTGGCGAGATCCTGTCTCTACAAAAGATGCAAAAATTAGCCAGGCGTGGAGACGTATGCTTGCAGTTCAACCCACAGGCTAAAGTGGGAGGATCACTTGAGCCCAGCAGGTTGAGGCTGCAGGGAGCTGTGACTGGGCCATTGTGTTCTAGCCTGGGCAACAGAGTGAGACCCTGTGTCAAGAAAAAAAAGGCTTGCTAATGGATTTTTGAGGACCAGCAGTTGGAATCGCATCCCCAAGCACAAGGAAGTAATGTCCCAGCATGAAGCAAGAAGTCAGAGGACCGGGTATACGACTGAACTTCCTAGCTGCACAGCCTCAAGCAAGTGGGCCTTCCAGAGCCTCAAGTCTCCACCTGAAAGGAAGAGAAATGATCCATACTTACAGGGTTGAGGGGGTGACATCATTCACCCAACACATTTTTACTGCGTCCGAAATGTGTGCTAGAAATTGTTTTAAGCACTGTGGATACAACTGTGAACAAGACAGATACAGGCCCTGGCTTGGTGTTTAAGGTCATGTTGGTAACACTGAGACGTGAACAGACAGTATTAATGACAGTGTCGTCGCTGCAGTGGGACAGGAGAAATTCAGGAGGCCACAGCCCTCAACACAGCTAGGGGTTGCAGACAGCCTTCCAGCATCAAGTCTTCCACACTGAACGCCAAAGGCTGACTCAGAGTGGCAGGCTTTTGCAGGGAAAAGTGTGCACGCCGATGAGAGGGAGGGGAAAGGAGGGGAGGACAAGGGAGGAGAGGGGAGGGGAGGCCCAGGCCTGGTGATTCTTGCCTCACCCCAGGTCAGTCCCGCCTTTACACCCAGCTTGGAGGGTAAGGCCCGGGGGAGGGTAGCTAGATGAACCTGGAGGCCACAGGCTCCCAGCTCTCAAAGGCCGCATCTCCAGAAGCAGGCCGGTGAGCAGTGCCTCACAGACGAAACCAGACACATCTGCTGGTTCTGTGAGTTGGTTCGGGGACATATTTAACTATTCAGTGAATTGGTTTCTGTTAGGTCTGGAGGATATTTTTAGACAATTCAGAAGTGCTTGTCTGATCTAAAATACCCATTGACCTGGGTAGGAAAGCAATTCAGTGGCCCTGGGGTCTTATTTAACAACTCCCCACACCTTGGACTCTGTTGCTCCTACCCGTTCATGACCCCTCCTTAACCAGTCTGAGCAAGCCGTCAGGTGACCCCAGCCCCAGCCAATATCCGATGGCAACTGCACAAGAGACCCCAGGGAAAATCACCTGCACCCAGGCAGGCCACTGAACCTGAGAGATAAACATATACTGCTTTTTTAAGCCACTAGGTTTTGGGGTGAGTGTTTGCATAGAGATAAATAACCAGAACAAATGACAACCTCAAAAGTAGCTGTTAGCACTGTGGTGGCATCAGATTTGCCAAGGCTGACACTCTGCCTAAAGAAACTCTAGTGTAAGAAACTCTGGTTTTGTTTTTGGTGGTTTTCTCTTCTCTTCTCTTTTCTTTTCTGAGATGGAGTTTTGCTCTTGTCGCCCAGGCTGGAGTGCAATGGTGTGATCTCGGCTCACCACAACCTCCTTCTCCTGAGTTCAAGCAATTCTCCTCCCTCAACCTCCCAAGTAGCTGGGATTACAGGCACCTGCCACCATGCCCAGCCAATTTTTTTGTATATCTAGTAGAGACCAGGTTTCACCGTGTTGGCCAGGCTGGTTTCAAACTCTGGACCTCAGGTGATCCACCCCTCCCTCCAGCCTGCCAAAGTGCTGGGATTACAGGCATGAGCCACTGTGCCCAGCCAAGAAATTATGTTTTAAAGAAATAAAGTAAGGCCTATAAAACATTGTCTTATTACAGATACAGCTTCCAAGGCACTCATAAGCATTCAGAGAGTAATGCCTATTTATCAGGAGCCCCAAAACAGAATAAAGAAGAGAGAAAGGTTAGACATAACTATCTTTTAAAGATAATTAGGTGTCAAGGCAAAGCATCCTAAAATTTATAGCGTGAATAAGTAAGAACATTATGCAATGACCAAAATTAGATTCTCAACCTTCCAGGAACAAACACAGATATTAGACAGCATTAGGTACACTCACACTTCAAATGTTACATCTCACAATCACAGTAATCCAGGTCACTTCGATCTCCAACCTGCTTTACTCGCCATCAGCCAGTCCAGGATACAACTAAGGAGAAACAGAATTGAGAGTTGAATTTTCCAGGTTGGTCGTCTATACAGCTCCACTTTGCTGGACAGCAACTAAACTCCCATGCTGACACCTCTTAAGAGGAGCTTCTGCTGGTTTTGCAAGTTTCAATGCTTTTTGAGCACCAATACGATGTCACAAGTGGAAAATTTCACAACTAACCTCAAGTGAGACTGACAGGTTGCAGTTAAAACACAGTCAAAGCTGACCAGGCGCGGTGGCTCACGCCTGTAATCCCAGCACTTTGGGAGGCCGAGGTAGGCAGATCACCTGAGGTCAGGGGTTCAAGACCAGCCTGGCCCACAGGGCGAAACCCCATCTCTACTGAAAATACAAAAATTAGCTGGGCATGGTGGCACGTGCCTGTAACCCCAGCTACTTGGGAGTCTGAGGCAGGAGAATTGCTTGAATCCAGGAGGCAGAGGTTGCAGTGAGCCAAGATCATGCCACTGCACTCCAGCCTGGATGACGGAGCAAGACTGTCGCAAAAAAAAACAACAACAAAAAAAAACCCACCACAGTCAAAACTTTGTTTCATGCAAAAAATTACTGAAACTATTGTATTATATTACCTTCTGGTTATGTCTATAAGCTATATACGAAACAGAAACAAATTCTGTGTTTTGACTTGGGTCCCATCCCCAGGATATCTCATTATGTATATGCAAATATTCCAAAATACAAAAAAAATCTAAAAACCAAAACACTTCTTCCCCACCCTCAAGCTTTTCAGATAAGGGATACTCAATCTATAGTTCAATAAGAGAATCCGTTAACCCGTGAAACCACCAAAATGTATCAGAAGTAAAATAATGCGCTTTTCAGATATTATGAGAGATTGATGAGAACTTAGAAAACATTTACACTTTTTATTTTGTAAACTAAGGCTTGTAAACCAAAGCATCTGCCCAACTTTGGATTCTCTCAGCAGAGCATCAAAATACGATGAAAGAACTGTAGTGAGTGAATTGTAGAAAAACTAACAGCATCCAGTCAACGGTGAGACATCACCGCACAGAGAAGCCTGCTTGGTGTGTCAGGCAGAAGAGCACTTAGAGGCCACTGCAGCTGGGTGAGTTTTGATGAGTGTGCCCTGGGAGCAAGTCAGGTGGTGCTAGGGTTCTGATGAGGAAGTGGACTGCGAGGCTGGCCTGTCTTGAGGCCAGGGAAGAATAAGGTAAAGGATCTTTGATGTTTTTATTTAAAGCTTTGGCTCAATAATTCAATAAGAAGATCCATTAACCTATGAAACTGTGAAAAGGTGTTTGGAGTAGAATAAAGTTGCACACGTTTTTGCTATTTTGGGGGATTTAGAAGCGATTGACCCTTTGTCATTTTCTCGTAATCAAAAAGGGATGGAACCTCCCCCTCTAACCGGCAGGAAGTGAAAGAGAAAGCAGGCATGTGAAACCCCTGAAGAGAGGTGGGATTGTCTTCCCTACTAAACTGTTGCTCACATTTCCTTAAAAAATGAGTGTCTCATGTACCTCAAGAATATGTACACCTATTATGTACCCACAAAAATTATAAATGTAAAAAAATGGTATTTCCTGGTGAATGTCTCTTAGGGAAAAAGCAAAGGCTATCTCCGACAAACAAGTCTTCTACTTTAAAAGTTCTAGGCCGGGCACAGTGGCTTACACCTGTAATTCCACCACTTTGAGATGCCAAAGCAGGGAGATGGATTGAGCTCAGGAGTTCAAGACCAGCTTGGGCAACACAGTGAAACTCCATCTCTACAAAAAAAATACAAAAATTAGCCGGGCACAGTGGTGCCCACCTGTAGTCCCAGCTACTCGAGAGGCTAAGGCGGGAGGATTGCTTGAGCCGAGGAGGTCAAGGCTGCAGTGAGTTGAGATCACACCACTGCATTCCAGACTGACAACAGAGCAAGACCCAGTTTCAAAATAAATAAATGATTGATTTTAAAAATTTAAAAAGTTCTGGCCATGTTTAGCTTTTGAGAACTGAAATGTAAAATTGTCCAGGTAAATGGATTGGTTGGGTAGAAAGGAAACTAATTAGGGATCAGGAGCTCTCAAGTCCATCTTCAGCTCCAAAAAAAGCTGTTCTGCGCTCCATCCAGCAAAGGTGAGAAGAAGCGAGGCAGGGAAGAACTATTACTGTGAATGCTTTCAGTTAGCAATGACTCCAATATAATGAGAAAAATGAAATAGAATCCATTCAAAAGAAAAATGAACTCAGACCCAAAAAGAGCAATGTTTTATAGCGGATTGCAATTTTTTGTTCTAATTTTCTTCGTGATGGATATTTTCAGTACTAGGCTCACAAGAGTATCTTTATTAGTACAATATTGCTAATAGTTTTGTGTCCGGAATTGGTGGGTTCTCGGTCTCACTGACTTCAACAATGAAGCCGAGAACCCTTGTGCTGAGTGTTACGGTTCTTACAAATGGTGTGTCCAGAGTTTGCTCCTTCAGACATTCAGATGTGTCTGGAGCTTCTTCCTTCTGGTGGGTTTGTAGTCTCACTGTCAGGAGTGAACCTGCAAACCCTTGTCGTGAGTGTTACAGCTCTTAAAAGTGGCATGGGCCCAAAGAGTGAGCAGCAAGATTTATTCCAAAGAACGAAAGAACAAAGCCTCCACGCCGAAGCAGCCTGCTTTTATTCCCTTATCTGGCCCCGCCCACATCCTGCTGATTGGTCCACTTTACAGAGCGCTGATTGGTCTATTTTACAGAGAGCTGATTGGTCCGTTTTGATAGAGTGCTGATTGGTGCGTTTACAATCCTTGATCTAGACACAGAGTGCTAGGCAGAAAAGTTCTCCAAGTCCCCACTGGGTTAGCTAGATACAGAGTTAGCTAGATACAGAGTACCAATTGGTGTATTTACAAACCTTGAGCTAGGCACAGAGTGCTGATTGGCGCATTTACAATCCTCGAGCTAGACACCGAGTGCTAGACAGAAAAGTTCTCCAAGTCCCCACCAGATTAGCTAGATACAGAGTGCTGATTGGCGCACATACAATCCTCCGGCTAGATATAAAAGTTTTCCAAGTCCGCATCTGGCTCAGGAGCCCAGCTGGCATCACCTAGTGGATCCTGCACCAGGGCTGCAGGCGGAGCTCCCCGCCAGTCCCTAGCAGTGCGTGCACTCCTCAGCCCTTGGGGGGTCGATGGGACCAGGCGCGACGGAGCAGGGGGCGGCGCCCTTCGGGGAGGCTCAGGCCGCCAGGAAGCCAACCGTGGAGTGGGGAGCTCAGACAAGGCGGGCTGCTGGTTCTGAGCCCTGCCCCGCGGGGAGACAGCTAAGGCCCGGGGAGTGCAGCGCCGGCGAGCCGACACTGCTGGGGGACCGGCGCAACCTCCACAGCTGCTGAACCGGGTGCTAAGCCCCTCACTGCTCTGGGCCGGTGGCGCCGGCCGGCCGCTCAGTGTAGAGTGCCCGCCGAGCCCCGACCCGCGCCCGCCGAACTCACACTGACCCGCGAGCGCCGGGCGCAGCCCCGGTTCCCGCCCGCGCCTCTCCCTCCACACCTCCCCGCAAGCAGAGGGAGGAGGTTCCGGCCTCAGCCAACCCAGAGAGGGGCTTCCGTGGGGCCGTGGCAGGTTGAAGGGCTCTTCAAGCGCCAGGCAGAGTGGACGCCGAGGCCGAGGAGGCACTGAGAGTGAAGGCTGCTAGCACATTGTCACCTCTCAGTTTCCCTCCTGTCGCTAAAGACGAAAGGGAAGCCACCACCCATATCAGAAAGCACTTTGGGGGATTCTGAACGTTATACGGCTGTGGGTAAGTGCTGGCTCTTCCATGCTCGCAGGCGCTGGTCGTGCCGGTGTTTGCGATGGGGTGGAGTGCGGGTGTTGGTACTGTAGCCATAACCCTGGCCTCACTATCCTCCCAGTACTGCAGGTGACGTCCAGGAGGGGTGGGGCCCTCCTCCACGGCCACACTTCCCCACGCTGGGCATGCTCCAGGGAAGGATGGGCGTTGATTGCCTCAGGTCTCTCAGGTCTACAAGTACAGAAGGGCTGACAAGGGGGTCGCAAAAAGAAAGAACCCAGAGGGACCCATTTAGGAGCAAAATGAGCTCATAGAGAAAGGCAGAAAATAAGCAAATGTAAAGATTTGCAGGCTATGTGGCCTGAGGGGAAAGAAGACTTGAGCTCTGCTGGAAAATTTCCTCCTGCTGGGGGAGGTCAGCCGTTTGTTCTATTCAGGTCTTCAACTGGAACAGATAAAAATGTGCTTTACTCAAAATCCACTGATTTCAATGTAAATCTCATCCAAACATATCCTTACAGAAACATCTGGAATAATGTTTGACCAAACATTTGGACACCGTGGTCCAGAGAAGTTGATATATAAAATTAGTCATTGTAGGAACCAAACTGAAATTATTTTTTTAGAAAACATAATATGTAAAAGGAAAGAAAAAATATAATATATTAAACAGCAGAGAAGTGTAAGACTTGAAACCAAAGAAAAGCAAAGTGTAGTATCTGAAACAAACAAAAAATCCATTGGATGGGCATAGAGCAGAATATAGATGGCAAAGGAATATGTCAGTGATCAACAGAAATAGATTAATAGAAATTAATTAATGTAAAGAAAAGAGAGAAAATGGTTTTAAAAAAGAAAGAGCCTCAGAGACATATGGGACTCTCAAAAGGTCAAGCATACATGTAATTAGAAGAGAATGGACCAAATACAGTTTGAAGAAAGACAGCTGAAAATTGGTAAAAGTATGAATTTCCAGATTCAAGGAAATCCAAGAACCTCAACCACAATAAATATTACAAAAGCCATGCCAAGGAATAACATAATCAAATGCTGAAAACCAGAGGTAAAGAGACCCTTGTTTGGGATGGTGGCTCACACCCATAATCCCAACACTTTGGGAGAACAAGGTGGTAGCATTGCTTGAGTCCAGGAGTTCAAGACCAGCCTGGGCAACACAGCAAGACCCTGTCTCTACCAAAAATTTTTTTTTTTTTTTTTTTTTTGAGACGGAGTCTCGCTCTGTCACCTAGGCTGGAGTGCTGTGGCCGGATCTCAGCTCACTGCAAGCTCCGCCTCCCGGGTTCACGCCATTCTCCTGCCTCAGCCTCCCGAGTAGCTGGGACTACAGGCGCCGCCACGTCACCCGGCTAGTTTTTTGTAGTTTTTAGTATAGACGGGGTTTCACCGTGTTAGCCAGGATGGTCTCAATCTCCTGACCTCGTGATCCGCCCGTCTCGGCCTCCCAAAGTGCTGGGATTACAGGCTTGAGCCACCGCTCCCGGCCTCAAAAATTTTTAAAAATTGGCTAGGCATGGTGGTGTCAGGCCTCTGAGCCCAAGCTAAGCCATCATATCCCCAGTGACCTGCACATATATATCCAGATGGCCTGAAGCCACTGAAGATCCACAGAAGTGAAAACAGCCTTAACTGATGACATTCCACCATTGTGATTTGTTTCTGCCTCACCCTAACTGATGAATGTACTTTGTAATCTCCCCCACCCTTAAGAAGGTTCTGTATAATTCTCCCCACCCTTGAAAATGTACTTCGTGAGATCCACCCCTTCACCCAAAACATTGCTCTTAACTCCACCGCCTATCCCAAAACCTGTAAGAACTAATGATAATCCACCACCCTTTGCTGACTCTCTTTTCGGACTCAGTCTGCCTGCACCCAGGTGAAATAAACAGCCATGTTACTCACACAAAGCCTGTTTGGTGGTCTCTTCACACGGATACGTGAGACAGGTGGCACATAACAGCTGCTTGGGAGGCTGAGGTGGGAGGATCACTTGAGCCCAGGAGTTGGAGCATGCAGTGAGCTATGATCCCACCACTGTACTCCAGCCTGGGCAACAGAGTGAGACCTTGTCTCTAAAAATAAGAGAGAGAAAGGAACGCTTGTGTATCAGGCTGTTCTCGCATTGCTATGAAAAAAAACCAGAGACTGGGTAATTTATATTTTAAAAAAGAGGTTTAATTGACCCATGGGTCTGCAGGCTGTACAGGAAGCATGATTCTGGCATCTGCTTGGCCTCTGGGGAGGCCTCAAGAAATTTAGAGTCATGGCAGGAGGTGAAGGGCAAACTGGTGCTTCACGTGGCCAAAACAGGAGGAAGAGAGAAAGGGGAGAGCTGCCACACACTTGTAAACAACCAGATCTCGTAAGAACTCACTCACTATACAGTACCAGGAGAGGATGGTGCTAAACCATCCATGGAAACTCCCCTCCCATGATTCAGTCAGCTCCCACCAGGCCCCACCTCCAACACTGGGGATTACAATTGAACATGAGATTTGGACAGGGACACAGATCCAAACCTTATTACCTTGAAAGCAGACAAAGTGACGCCTGGGAAAATGATAATTCAAGTAATCACTGACTGCTCATTAGAAACAATGGGAGGCCAGCAGTCAGTGGTACAGTCTTCAAAGTGCTGAACAAAAACCACTCAAGCCAGAACTCTGTATTTAGTAAAAACATCACTCCAGAATGAAAGCAAAATAAATACATCTTCAAATCAAACCCAAGAGAAGTCACGTCAGTAGACCTGTACTACAAGAAATGCTGAAGTCAGCTCTTCAGGCAAAAAGAAAATTCCATCTCATGGAAACTCAGATTTTCAGGAAGGAATGAAAAGCACTCAAAATGTGTGGCTACATGTAAAAGACAATTTCCCCTTTAAACTTCT
This sequence comes from Rhinopithecus roxellana, assembly GCF_007565055.1. Taxonomy (NCBI): domain Eukaryota; kingdom Metazoa; phylum Chordata; class Mammalia; order Primates; family Cercopithecidae; genus Rhinopithecus; species Rhinopithecus roxellana. The sequence continues at coordinate 110,473,254 of NC_044550.1, read as the reverse complement.
TGCAAATGCATATGACTTTTTAAAGCAAAACTTAAAACATTATCTAGGCCTACCAAGCTGAAAGGCTAGAATAACCAGCCTGGAAGTTGATTAGAACTGGTGCTTCCACAGCATGGGGAGACCTGGATGGTGCCTGTCATGAGATTCTGCAGACCATGAAGGGACAAACTGTGGATTCCATAAGTGCCCGAAACCTAAGCCCACATAAATGCAGTACCTCTATGATAGAAGGAACTCTGTGCAGAGTGGTTTATGGAGCTTTCAAATTCTGAGCTAGGCTGTAGTTCAGGCACCCTCGGCAGAGCGTTCTCACAGGCTGACTTTCATTCATACGAACTATCTTTAATTCCGCATCCCAAATAACAGCCACCATTTGTTTACATCTGCAAACAAAAGTTATCTTACTTTTTGTTTTCTGCTCCTTACACCTTTTTCTTTTTCTTGCCTTATTGCAAGTGCTAGACTTCAAGTAGAAATGGAGAGATTGGGCATCCTACTTTGTTCCTGATCTTAGGGAGAGGCATTCAATATTTCACCATTAAGTATGATGTTAGCTCTGGGTTTTTTATAGATGCCCTTGATCAGATTCAGAGAGTTTTCTTTTCTTCTATTTGGCTGATAGTTTTTTGTTTGTTTGTGTTTTTTAAAATCATAAATGAATATTGAATTTTTTCCAAATATTCTTCCTGCATCTATTGAAATAATCATGTGGTGTTTCTCTTTTATTCTGTGAATGTGATAAATTACACAGATTGTTGAATGTTAAATCAACTTTGCATCCCTGGGATAAAACCTACTTGGTCATGATATTTACCTTTTTTATATATTGCTGGATTTGATTCACTAATATTCTGTTGAGGATTTTGTGTCTATATTCATGAAGGATATTGGCTTCTAATTTTTTTGGTTATGTTTTGTCTAATTTGGGTATTAGGGCTATACTGGCCTCATAAAATGAGTTGGAAGTGTTTCCTTCTCTATTTTTCAAAAAGAGGTTTCGGGTTTTTTTTTTTTTTTTTCTTATGTATTTGATACAATTCACTGGTAAAATAATATGAACCTGAAGTTGTCTTTTTTTTCTTTTCTTTTCTTTTTATGAGACAGGGTCTCACTCTGTCACCCAGGCTGGAGTGCAGTGGTGCAATCACGGCTCACTGCAGCCTCAAGCTTCTGGGCTCAAGTGATTTTCCTGACTCAGCCTCCAAGTAGCTGAGACCACAGGCACACGCCACCACACCGGGCAAATTTTTTTCATTTTCAGTAGAGATTAAGTCTTACTATATTGCCCAGGCTGGTCTCAAACTCCTGGGCTCAAGTAATCCTCTTGCCTGGCCTCCCAAAGTACTGGGAGTGCAGGCATGAGCCACCACACCTGGCAGGATCTGGAGTTTTCTTTGTGAAGTTTTTGACAAATTCAATTTCCATAGTAGATATAAGGCTAATCCTATTATCTGTTTCATCCTGTGCCAGTTTTTATGTTATTCAAGGAGTTTATCCAGTTTCATCTAAATTGTTACATTTGGCCCAGGTGCGGTGGCTCACGCCTGTAATCCCAGCACTTTCGGAGGCTGAGGTGGGCAGATCACTTGAGGTCAGGAGTTCGAGACCAGCCTGACCAACATGGTGAAACCCCCTCTCTACTAAAAATTAAAAAAAAAAAAAAAAATAGTCAGGTGTTGTTGCGGGAACCTGTAATCCTAGCTTTTCGGGAGGCCGAGGCATGAGAATCCCTTAAACCTGGGAGGTGGAGGTTGCAGTGAGCCGAGATCGTGCCAGCATTCCAGCCTGGGCTGCAAAGTGAGACTCTGTCTTAAAATAAAAATAAATAAATAAATTGTTACATTTGTTGGCATAAAGTTTTTCACAATAATCCCTTATTATTCTTTTAATGTAGGATCTGTAGCAACCATAACTCCTCTTTTATTCCTGATAGTGTTAATTCGTGTTCATTCCTCTTGTAACAAACATCAACACTTCATTTATTTTTGGTGCTGAATACTATTTCATCATATGAACATACCACACCTGCTTTATCCATTCATCAGCTGGTGGACTTTTGAGTTGTTAATACTTTTTGGCTTTTATGAATAACAGTGCTCTAAACATTCATATATAAGTCCTTGTGTTGACTCCTCTAGCTAGTTGGATTTAAACTGGTTTGACCCCAACAGGCCTCCCCAGTTACCACCTAGTCTCAGTTTCTCATTGCTGTGTAATTAAGAGATTCACTTGGTTCCAGTCCCTGAGAGTCAAGGGATCATGTAGCCTCAGCTGGATTAAGCCTGGGGTGAAATCTTGAGGGGCCCCACACATCTGAAGGTTCAGGTAAGTTGGCCTGGGAGTCACTGCGCTGTTGCAGGAGGTACAGAAAAAGCCACAGCAGGTGCAGAATTTTATTCCTTGGTTGGAAACCCTTGCTTAGGAATTCCTAGCAATATGCAATTTGTCATTTCATGTTAATGAACTCACATACTGTTAACAGTATCATTTTTGCCTTTTAGACTGGTTTTGTTCATATGGTGACTCTTTAATCCCTGGAAATCCTTCAGAATACCTTGTTACATTCTGGAAGATTTTACCGCTTGGAATGCAATTCCTCTTCTGCAATGTGCATGTAACTCCAACAGACAAAATGCCAATAATTCATTTTTCCTTCACGTTTTTATCATTTACCCATTTTATCACCTACCCGTAAACACGTCCTCTGAAGCCTGTAAGGGTGCCTCACATTAAATGAAAAATCGCCAAAACCTTTGTTTTCTATTTTCCTCTTAAAGAAATTGTGGGTGAAACTGTTGAAAGATCTTTATATCGGGTAACACACGAGGTCTTGAATTTGCTTAATAAGGAAAGAAAGGAAGGAGAAGAAGGTTAACTATGTGTAAATTTATAGATGTTTTGGTGTCTGGAGTCCATGTAAATAATGTATTACCTCGCTGTAAAAATGAACTCTGCTAGAGTCTAGGTCTTTAAACACAAATTAACAGGAGCTCCAGGGAAGGAAGAGATGTTCTGCTCTTAATGATCTTTTCAACACTAGCTGCAGGGCCTGAGAACCCCGCAGGGAATTGGGGGAACGTGTAGTCCTTAAGATGTTGGTATCCAGTGTTGAATAGCTTGTAAGGTGGGGGTGGGGGGAAGAAATCTTCTCTATAAAATAAAAACTAAAACACTCAAGCAATTAATACTTTAAGAACAATTACAATAATTGGTATTGGCCTGGAGACTCCAGGCTTTTAAACATTCAGTGGGTAATTTTCTTCAAAGGTAATAAAAGTGGAATATTTGACCACATTTATTAGCAGAGGCAAGGCTTGCCTGGGGACGCACGATTCATATGTCCTTCCAATGTGAATGAAACTCAGCCTTCCTTTTTTGTTTTTGTGTTATTGCTGTTGCGCTATTCTGCCCTCCAAGTGGATCCTCTGGGGGCCACTTTTTCAGCTTCCACAGAAGTGAGAACACGGGGGCCGTCTTTCTGTGCCTGACTGACTCCACTTCACTTACCGGCCCTTCCTTCCCCAACCCCCGCTCCCCGCCCCACCCGACCCACCCACGTTGCTGGGAATGACGCGTTTTCCTTCTTTTCCATCCACCCTGACTTTCTTATCTCTTATTCTGGCCTCTCTGCGAAGACCACAGCAGGAACTCCTGCGCTCCCGGCCTGGGTCCCTCCTCCTCGCCTCTGCTTGCCTGCTCCTCCCCCGCCCCACTGTCCACCTCTGCCCTATGCCCAGGCTTCTCACACCCCCTCTTCCTTACCCGCCCTCAGCACAGTGGCTCTGTGGTGGTCTCCATGTGCCTCTCCCCCTTCCACCCCCACCCCGCCCGGTCCCTGTGGCGCTACCTCATCCCCCCCTCCCCGCCTCTCTGCGACCCCACTCCACGATCTGATCTCCTGGGGCGTCCCTGCGACCCCCCTCTGCGATCTGATCTCCTGCCCACCGCCAGATGCCTCAGCTGCTCCCTCCCTTCCTCTTCCTCCTCCTCCAGGCTGGTGACCTCTGATACTACCTGTGTGACTTTTGCAACTTGCTTACCTTCCCTGAGCCTCTTCTCATTCTAGATGAGAATATTTGGAGGATCAAATGAGACCTACTAAAGATGCCCAATAGACCTTAGCTAGTTCTTACCTGCCTGACTGCTCCTTGTGCCCATCATTTGGTGCTGGGACTCTTCACTCCACACCCCCTCCCCCCTCCCCCAGGTTGTAAAGGTGCATTTCAGGGACTGGGTAATGGGCACAGCCCTAAGTAAGCTCTGCATTCAGCCCCTCGGATTAGGGTACTGCAGGCCACTTATCTGGTTGCAAAATATATTTTATGGGTTTAGAAACAAAAAGAACTATTTGTGTATAGTGTTTAACAAATATATAATTGATTATGGGAGAAGTGGCCCTTCCTTCCTTCCTTCCTCCCTCCCTCCCTTCGTTCCTTCTTTCTTTTCTCATTTGGAAATCTAACCACTACTGATAACATTATTTCTAAGGCATAGATGATTGGCAATAGGTGATGGAACCCGAGTTTTCCTAGGCCTCCTGTATCTGGAGGAGGTAATGTAAAGAGTAACTACTTGGTATTCAAAGGCTCTTGCCTCTACCTGCAAACACAAGAGTGCACACTTGTCAGCAGAGCTGCTAACTGCTAACAGAGGAGTCCCCACTATGCCCAGCCAGCTCTAGGACTTCCTGCTGGAGCTGCCACTGTGTTGCCAAGCACCATGCCTCATCTTGATGTCTCCAGGGCACAACTGTAGGGATGTCACTGACGCCCTGAGTTCTCATGGTTCCAAACCTGTGGAGCAGTGAGCTCCATGCTCCTCCAACAGGCATGTGCCGAGACCAGCTTGTAGCAGGACAAGCCACAGACAAAACCCCTCAGACACCAAGTTAAAGAAGGACGGGCTTTACTCAGCCGGGAGCTTTGGCAAGACTCACGTCTCCAACAACCGAGCTCCTCAAGTGAGCAATTACTGTCCCTTTTAAGGGCTCACAACTCTAAGGGGGTATGCGTGAGAGGGTCATGATTGATTGAGCAAGCAGGGGGTACATGACTGGAGGCTGCATGCATTGGTAATTAGAACAGAACAGAACAGGACAGGGATTTTCACAGTGCTTTTCTATACAATGTCTGTAATCTATAGATAACATAACTGATTAGGTCGGGGTGGATCTTTAACTACCAAGCCCAGGGTGTGGTGCTGGGCTGTCTGCTTGTGGATTTCATTTCTGCCTTTTAGTTTTTACTTCTTCTTTCTTTGAAGGTAGAAACTGAGCATAAGACAATATGAGGGGTGGTCTCCTCCCTTAAGCTCAATCGTGGAGACCCTAACCCAGTGGTACTAGAGGAATTAAAGACACATGCAGAAATATAGGGTGTGGAGTGGGAAATCAGGGATCTCACAGCCTTCAGAGCTGAGAGCCTCAAACAGAGATTTACCCACATATTTATTGACAGCAAGCCAGTGATAAGCATTGTTTCTACAGATTATAGATTAACTAAAAGTATTCCTTACAGGAAACAAACTGATGGGCCGAAATAGAGGCATGGACACTGACTAGTTATCTGCAGCAGGAACATGTCCTTAAGGCACAGATAGCTCATACTATTGTTTGTGGCTTAAGAACGCCTTTAAGCCTTTTTCCACCCTGGGTGGACCAGGTGTTCCTTGCCCTCATTCTGGTAAACCCACAATCTTCAGCATGGGTGTCATGGCCAACACGAGCATGTCACAGTGCTGCAGAGATCTTGTTTATGGCCAGTTTTGGGGCCAGTTTATGGCCAGATTTGGAGGCCTGTTCCCAACAGGCATGGGTCCCAAGGTGCTATTGCCCAGCCCCAGTAGTTGATAGAGCCTATGGAGGCAAAGCTTTCTGGTTTTCACTCTGACCTTCTCTCTCTCTCTAGGCTCATGTATGTGCAGTAGCCTTGGCCAGGAACTGACTGGAGTAAGAGCTCCACCCTTCCCAGCATTCAGGGCCTCTTCGGGGCCAGTTTCTTGTTCTCTGGATGAGTATCTCTGGGAAGCTCCCCAGCCTTTGCACATAGAGCTCTCCAGCAAAAACCCAGGCTGAGCCCCTCTCTGGGAAGCTCCTCAGACCTTGGAAAATACATTTCTGTTGGGCCTGTCCTGCTTCTCCACTGTGGACCACAGAAGACCACAGTTCCAGTGAGGACTCCCCCACATGCTGTTACACATAAGCTATTTTTTGTAAGCTATGTGTAAGCTTCTGTTTTTCAGACATTAGCAACTGCCTATCCAATGGTTCCTTCAGGCATACGTGCACTACCATAAAGAATTATTCAGGCTGGGTGCAGTGGCTCACGCCTGTAATCCCAGCACTTTGAGAGGCCGAGGCGGGCAGATCACGAGGTCAGGAGATTGAGACCATCTTGGCTAACACGGTGAAATCCTGTCTCTACTAAAAATACAAAAAAGTAGCCAGGCGTGGTGGCGGGCACCTGTAGTCCCAGCTACTTGGGAGGCTGAGGCAGGAGAATAGTGTGAACCCAGGAGGCAGAGGTTGCAGTGAGCTGAGATCGAGCCACTGCACTCCAGCCTGGGCCACAGTGCGAGACTCCATCTCAAAAAAAAAAAAAAAAAAAAAAAAAAAAAAAAAAAAATTTATTCAAAATAAGTTGGGGGAACTTCCCAATAGTTGAACATGTGGAGGTCCCTGGAGGGTGGCATGCCTGGGGAAGGCATGGAAGCTCCCCACCCCTTCCCCATACTCACCCCATGCGTCTCTTCATCTGGATCCTTTGTAATATCCTTTATAATGAGCTAGTGAGCATTACTCTTCTGCAGGTCAGAAATGTTCCCAGATGCTGCAGTCATTTCAGTTTGATTTCATTGGAGATACTCTGACTTGATGATGATATTAACATCACTGAATCCTTCAAGGAATTTGTTGAATTGCTCGAAAAAAGTAGAGAAAGTGAAGATGATGGTACACGATGCTAGTGATTTTCTCATCAGACCCCTGGGAAGCTTCCAGAAGGAGCAAATAGGCTTCATTGAGGATGCGGTGAGAAGATGGCCATCTGCAAACCAGGAGGATGCTCTCACCAGACACCAGTCTGCTGGTACCCAGCCTCCAAAACTGTGCAAAATAAATGTTTGTTGGTTACATCCTAAATAAATAAGTAAATAATAAAATAAGTTGGGGGATCATTAAAAAAAAAAATACCTGGCTGTGGCTGGGTGCAGTGGTTCAGGACTGTAATCCTAGCACTTTGGGAGGTTGAAGGAGGAGGATTGCTTGAGGCCAGGAGTTCAAGACCAACTCAATATTTAAAAAAAAACAAAAACAAAAACAAACCAACTTGGGGCAATAGTCCTGTTTTCTAGTAGAGTCTTTTTGCAAAAAATGCTGTGATGCTATCCATGTTCTTGAATATATGGAGGAAAAAAAAAAAAAGATCAGCCCTGACCCTCTTTGATATAGATGAAAATCGATTTCCTATTTGGAAATCTTCCTTATATGAGCTACAACAGGAAGCCCCTCATCCTCGAAGGATTATCTGTACTTTTGAGGGAGAAAGCAGCCTGAAGTATCATGGAAGAGAGTTTCACGGCATGATCTCTGGAGAAGCAGCCGACCAGCTCTTGAGTGTGGCTGAGGGAGATACATCATGGGGAGAGGCAGCAACAGCCAGAGCCCTACACTTTGGCTTTCAGATTGGGAAGTCAAACAAGAAACTTGAGGCTCTAGTGCAATGGAAATCACTTTGCTGGGGAGAAACACTGTGCGTCCACCCACAATCTGGTAACTGATGGCTTGATTACTCTCTCTATTGAAACAAGGCAGCAGAATACATTGCCAAGGTGATGATAAACCCAGTTTATGAACACATAGGATGCACAACCTTCAACAGAGAGTCTGCTGGCAAAACATATATGCCAGTCCTGAAAGAGACACATGGTGAGATTCTACAGGCCAGGATGAGGTGTTGGAGAAAAGACCAACATCACTTGTTAGAAGAGCAACTCTGAAAGAAAACGAGCAAATTCCAAAATATGAAAAGGTTCACAATTTCAAGGTCCATGGATCAAGAGGCCCATGCTTAGTGTGAATACTGTGCCATTCTCATGTATGGTCTCATTGCTCAGGGAGTGAACCATGTGGATTGGTTTCAGTGTTCACAAGCAGTGACCCCACATGGTCCCAAATGACTGGAAACCAGGCTTGAGGCATGCCAACGTGTCCAGCTGTGACCTTACAGTGCTTGTCAAAAGCACACACTGCTAAGTGGCCAAGGGTGGTGGACATGTGCAACAGGAAGATTGAGTTTGAAAGTCCCAATTCTGAAGGGCTATACCATGTATCAGGATTTAGTGACTTAACTGATGTCAAGATGGCTTTTGACAGAGGTGGTGAGAAAGCAGCTATTACTGTGAACACATACGAAGATGTCAGCATTATCACTGGAACTCAGAAACCGCACTTCAGGGATTTGCCAGTTTCACTAATTATGCATGATATCTACCCTAAGTTTATAGAATCTGCCAAAACTATGGATCCTAGTGAGTAACTGGAAACCCTTCATGAAGCATTGAAACTACTGACACCTACTCGCTGTGAAACCCTCTGATCCCTGATGGCACATCTAAACAGAGTGACGCTCCATGAAAAGGAAAATCTTGTGAATGCGGAGAGCCCTGGAATTGTCTTTGGCCCATCCCTTCTGAGACCTCTGGAATGAAATGCCATGGCTGCACTGAACGATATACAATATCAGATTGTATATCCAGGTGATATTCCAGGTGAAGTTAGTAGCCCAGAGTGAGAACTTCATTGGTGACCATTTGGCCAATCAGATGGTGCTTTTTCCAGGCCTGCCTGTGGCCACCCATGGACCAATCAGCACATTCCTCCATTCTGAGCACATAAAAACCCCAGACTCAGGCTGACACACTCATTGGGATGATCTGCCTGTGGAAATGGGCTACCCACCATGGGTCTCCTCTCCACTGAGAGCTGGACACTAGTCCGGATGACCTGCCTACAGAAGGGGCTACCCACTGTGGGTCTCCTCTCCACTGAGAGCTGGACACTTATTGGAACAACCTGCCCGTGTAAAGGAGTTAGCCACTGTGGGTCTCCTGTCCGTTGAGAGCTGGACACTCATTGGGACAAACTGCCTGCATAAAGGAGCTACCCACTGTGGGTCTCCTCTCCACTGAGAGCTGGACATTTATTGGAAAAACCTGCCCATGTAAAGGAGTTAGCCACTGTGGGTCTCCTCTCCGTTGAGAGCTGGACACTCATTGGGACAAACTGCCTGCATAAAGGAGCTACCCACTGTGGGTCTCCTCTCTGTTGAGAGGTGGACACTCACTGGGACAACCTGCCTGCATAAAGGAGCTACCCACTGTGGGTCTCCTCTCTGTTGAGAGGTGGACACTCATTGGGACAACCTGCCTGCGTAAAGGAGCTACCCACTGCAGGGTCTCCTCTCCACTGAGATCTAGACACTCATCAGGGCAACCTGCATGCAGAAATAAGCTACCCACTTCAGGTCTCCTGAGAGCTGTTCTGTTGCTCAATGAAAATCCTCTCCGCCTTGCTCACCCTCCAGTTGTCTGCATACCTCATTCCTCCTGGACATAGGACAAGAACTTGGGACCCACTGAATGATGGAACTGAAAGAGCTGTAACACAAACAGGCTGAAACATGCCCCCCTCTGCCCACTTCTCACCTTGTTGCAGGTGATGAGAAGGAGAAAAGAGCTGCAGCCCTTCAGGGAGCCCAGACCTAAGGGCTTTCTGAGCCAGGGCTGTGACACCTCTTTGGGGCTCTGTGGTTCCTGGCATCTCTAAGCTTCTGGGTGCCACTGCATTCCCCTTGTCCAGATGTAGGTGCCCTCAGCGGAAGCTGCTTGTGTTACATCTGATCCAGCTGCAGCCTTTCATGGAGCCAGCATCTGTGCTGGTGCCTCTTGCTGCCTGCCCCACTGCAGCAGCTGGCATGCCTGGCTAAGTGCAGTGGCCGTACCTTGTGTTTGCTCGCTCACACATCCCTCATCATTCTGCGCCTGGCTTGCTCTTGGCAGGTGTGCAATCCCGGCTGGTAGTGTGGCTGAGCAAAGCCTGCTTGACCAAGTGGGTGGAACAGGCCCAGAAGGCCTAAATAAAACTTGGGCAAATGTGCCACCAGCCACAGAGGTTTCTGGCTAGAAAAACAACACCCTAAGGATCCTGTGACACTGCATGGCCTGCTGTGCTTCTATTCTGGGGGCGTACGCAGAGTCCAGTGATCTGTGGCACCACAGAAAGCCTACTTTGCATGGTGTATATGTGCCACATTTTCTTTGTCCATTCTACTGCTGATGGACATTTAGGCTGAATTCACGTCTTTACTATTGTGAATACTATGCAGCTCCTTTGCAGGGACATAGATGAGCTGGAGGCCATTATCCTTCGGAAACTAACGCAGACACAGAAAACCAAATACCACATGTTCTCACATAGAAGTGGGAGTTAAATGGTGAGAACACATGGATGCAAAGAGGGAAACAACAGACACTGGGGCCTCCTGGAGGGTGGAGGGTGGGAGGAGGGAGAGGAGCAGGAAAAAATAACTATTGGGTACTAGGCTTAGCACGTGGGTAACAAAATATTGGTAAAACAAACCCTTGTGATGCGAATTTATCTATATAACAAACCTGCACAGCTACCCCTGAACCTAAACTAAAAGTTAAGGAAAAAAAAAAAGACTGGGCATGGTGACTCATGCCTGTAATCCCAGCACTTTGGGAGGCTGGGGCAGGCGATCACTTGAGGCCAGGAGTTCAAGACCAGCCTGGCCAAATGATGAGACCCTCCCACCCATCTCTACCAAAAATACAAAAATTAGCCAGCTGTGGTGGTGGATGCCTGTATTCCCAGCTACTTGGGTGGCTGAGCAGGAGAATCGTTTGAACCCAGGAGGCAGAGGTTGCAGTGAGTTGAGATTGTGCCACTTCACTCCAGCCTGGGCAAGACAATGAGACTCCATCTCAAATTTAAAAAAAAAAAAAAAAACCTACTCTCTTCAGTGTCCCTGTTCCATGAGATCTCTTTGCTCTAAGCTCCTGAGAAGGCCTCCAATGGGCAGCATGTCCAGCAGTCTGTCCTTCCCTCTGGCCCTATGCTGTCTCAGTTACAACGGCCCCAGCTCTGCAAGAAGCCGTGGCTTGGGGAGAAAGAGTAACCCTTGCTGCCAATTCAAGCTCCTACTATGCAGCAAGATGTTGGCCAGGTGCTTTCTGACAAAATCCTTTATGCCCTCCTGGCACTATGAGGGAGGTTTTAATACCCCCACTTTACCAATGAGAACATGGAGAATTTGAGTGTTTATAAACTTTTCCCACGTTTTCATAACTGCTCAGTGGCATAAAGATAAAATTCCAAACCAAGTTTACTTAATTCAAAGGAAATAATTAGAAAAACCTAAGTCTAGACTGGACTGTGAATGATGCCTGTGATCCAGGTAGACATACAAATTGAATTAAAGACATTATGCATTTTCCTTTTTCTGTTTTTGTTTTGGTTTTTGTTTTGAGATGGAGTTTCACTCTTGTTGCCCAGGCTGGAGTGCAGTGGCGCAATCTCAGCTCACCACAACCTCTGCCTCCTGGGTTCAAGTGATTCTCCTGTCTCAGCCTCCCAAGTAGCTGGGATTACAGGCGCATGCCACCACGCCTGGCTAATTTTTGTATTTTGGGCAGAGATGGGGTTTCATCATATTGATCAGGCTGGTCTCGAACTCCTGACCTCAAGTGATCTGCCCACCTCAGCCTCCCAAAGGGCTGAGATTACAGGCAAGAGCCACCACACCCAGCACACATTCGTTTTTCTACAAATATGAGAGCAGTCCTCTTACTTCACACACACCTTGGTGACACTCTCAGGAGGCGACCTAGAGGAGCTACTGGCTTAAGGGGACAGAAAGGAGAGACAGTCCTCTGGGGGCAGGTACCCTCATTCTCCTCCATGTAGTGACAAGTTCGCCTTGACATGTCATTTCCCAAGAGTTCACATTCCGAACACATTCGCTTATTCAGACGCCTACCTGTTGCACAGAAGACTAGCGTTAGCTTTCCCTGCAGGGAGGGTTACCTTTGAAACATTTCCCCCAAAGTGACCTCTAGCAAAGCCATTTGAATCTCCTGTCTTGGGTTCTTGTCACTCTGCTCCAGGAAGGGGGAACAGCCAAAATTTACTGCACTGAATCCTGACCACCTGGGAAGGAAGAAGAAGAAAATGTAGCTTTCTTTAACACCCCAGGCTAATTAAAAAGGAATTGCCAGAGCCGGGCGCGGTGGCTCACGCCTGTAATCCCAGCACTTTGGGAGGCCAAGGCAGGCAGATCACGAGGTCAAGAGATCAAGACCATCCTGGCTAACACGGTGAAACCCCATCTCTACTAAAAATACAAAAAATTAGCCAGGCATGGTGGCGGGCGCCTGTAGTCCTAGCTACTTGGGAGGCTGAGGCAGGAGAACAGTATGGACCCGGGAGGTGGAGCTTGCAGTGAGCTGAGATCACGCCACTGCACTCCAGCCTGGGTGACAGAGCGAGACTCCATCTCAAAAAAAAAAAAAAAAAAGGAATTGCCATTTGGACCTGGGGGAAATAAATTGAAGGGGAGGTGACTGGTTTTTAGGTCAACTCTGTACTTAAAACCCAATCCTTCACTCCCCCTACTTTTTCTTCAGAGCAAACCAGATTTCATCTTGCCAGATATTTGAGGGTATTCAGATCAGATGAGTCAAAGCCATTTGCAAATGTTATTCTCTCTTGTATAAAAGTAGGACAAAATGAGAGTATCATCTTCAAAACTGCAAACGAACCCAGGTTACCCAGATATTCAGCAGAAATCAATAAACCCATAAACCCATGACTGCTCATGACAATCAGTTTATTTTTTGTTTTAAAACTGGCAGTGGCTTTCATTCTCTATAAAGCTTTAGTCCTGCAGTGGACTTTTTCCCTGATACTTCAGAAGTCATCCTGGGAAATAAAGCTGCCATGCCTTCCTACGGGCCAGGAGTCAGACCCCGGATTCTGACTTCCTGAGAATGGTGGAAATTTGGATCCTTGCTGCTCATCGTGGATTGTATCCCACCTGCACTCAGCAAGACAATGATTGAATTTTCAGGTGGAACTAGAGCTCCAAGGAGTGCAGGGGCTGGGAAAGGGATGCATCCCACTGGCCCCAACCCTATTTCAACCCCTCTCCTGGCTCCAACGAATGCCCAGGTTCTGGCATTTGCTACACATACCTCACCTTGTGGCCCCCCAGCCTCTCGGGATGCCCCCATCTTTTGGCCTGGCCTGACCTGGCCTGGTTCCTCTCTACTACTTTGGGATATTTACCAAGTTTTCCATTCCTTACTAGTCTAGTTCTGCGGCAAATAGTCTGGCTCTCTGGCTGCAACTCAAGAAAGGCTCTCACCCACCTACACAACTGCTGGGTGACCTGAATGCACCCAAGTTTAGGTAACATGCCAGAGATGGAGAGACAATTAGTTAACTGTAGGACTGTATTAATCAGTCTCTCCAAATGCAGTTGAGGCACAGAGCCAAGGGTATTTAGCCCTTTTTGATTGTTTGCATCTAAATTAAAGTAGTTGCTACTTTCATCAATAGCAATTAATATTTCCTGAGTGCTTCTCAGTAGCATAGCATTGCATTAAGTCTGCCTAGGGCTTTTCACAACATAGAGGATGTGAAATTTCTGGTCTCAATGAGCATATAATAATAAGCAAGACATGACAATTAATTAGCAAATATTTACAGAGTGTGTATTTAGCCTAGGCATCTTGCTAGAAGCTTATACACCACAACTCAATCATCATAGAAGGGACCTGCAAATAGGGAGAGGCTGTCTCCAAAGGCCAGAGCTGCACAAAGGCGGGAGAGTTTGCTCTCACACTCTGGCCCCAGGCACCACCAATGGTTTCCAACCATGAGCAGTACCTTTCTCTCAGGGAGTGCCTGGAAATGTATGGGAGCATTTGTTATTTGCCTTAGGCTACAAACTGGCATTTACTGCGTGCAGTACAGGGATGCTGATGTTTGACAATGTGCCAGACAGTCCTTCACAACTGAGAACTTTCCCACTCAAAATGCGTGTAGAACCCCTGTTGAAAGCTGACAGAGTAAAAGCTGTGAAAATATTCACAGGGTTGAGGAGTCCTCTGGCGATTTTCCTCCCCCATAGGTTGAGAAATCTCTTTTGGAAGGGGAATGACATTTGGAAGGGTGAGGGCCAGGTTAGCCCAGACTCTCCGGGAGCCTGACTGCTTCAGGCATTAGAGAGTAAGCCTCGCTGGGCGCGGTGGCTCAAGCCTGTAATCCCAGCACTTTGGGAGGCCGAGACGGGCGGATCACGAGGTCAGGAGATGGAGACCATCCTGGCTAACACGGTGAAACCTCGTCTCTACTAAAAAATACAAAAAATTAGCCGGGCGAGGTGGCGGGCGCCTGTAGTCCCAGCTACTCGGGAGGCTGAGGCAGGAGAATGGAGTAAACCCGGGAGGCGGAGCTTGCAGTGAGCTGAGATCCGGCCACCGCACTCCAGCCTGGGCGGCAGAGCGAGACTCCATCAAAAAAAAAAAAAAAAAAAAAGAGTAAGCCTCAGTGGTCTGTTCTGCTAACAAGTCCAGAAGATTGTATTTTTCACCGTTATGGCTGAGTTCTCTTTTCGGAAGAAGTTAAGCAAGATTCTAAGTTTGGAATATTATTTGGTCCTTGTTTTCAACTCAACAGTCACATCACAGTGACATTTCAGGGTAATGTTTCTTAATAATTGCGACCAATTAAAAAAAAAGAGAAGGAACATGAAGTGTAAAAGGACTAGTGCCCTGTAGTAAAATGTTCATCAGAGACCCTGTCACCACCTGAGCCCCAGGCTTCGCACGATGGTCTGCGTTGTGGTCGAGCTGCCCGCAGATTTGCAGCAAGAGGCCAGTGAGGGGCAGCCTGAAACCATAGAAAGAAGTGGAACAGACCCAAGCATGGTGGGTCATGCCTGTAATCCCACACTTTGGGAGGCCACATTGGGCAGATCACCTGACGTCACGGTTTTGAAACCAGCCTGGCCCACATGGTGAAACCTGGTCTCTACTAAAAATACACACACAAAAAAAAGATTAGCTGGATGCGGTGATGGGCGCCTGTAGTCCCAGCTACTCAGGAGGCTGAGGCAGGAGAATCACTTCAACCTGGGGGGTGGAGGTTGCAGTGAGCCAAGATCACACCACTGCACTCCAGCCTGGATGACAGAGCAAGACTCTGTCTCAAAAAAAAAAAAGAAGTGGAACAATCAGTCAGTCAGTGGACTGACTCCGGGGCAGGCAGTCAGAGAGAGTAGCAGGGACGGAAAGGAGAATTGACACCCAGCGGAAGCAGACTGTGGACGAGCCAGCCTGAATCTGCAAGGGGGGCAGGGCATGTGGGGTAAGGCACCAGAGTTCCAACCCACTCGCAGCAATGCCCTTCGGAAACAGACTGAAGTGTGGCCTTGGAGAGTGGCATCTGGCTCCGAGGAAGGCCACTGACGCCTTCGGGAAGGTGAGCCAAGCCTTCGTTCACTCACAAGAACAATTAAGGCATAATTTTTTTTTTAATTAATTAATTTTTTTTTGAGACAGGGTCTCACTCTGTCGCCCATGCTGGAGTACAGTGGCACCATCATGGCTTACTCCAGTCTCAACCTCCTGGCTCAAGTGATCCTCCGCCTCAGCCTCTGGAATAGCTGGCACTACAAGCATGCGCTATGATGGTGTCTAATTTTTTAATTTTTTAATAACGAGTTTCCTTATGTTGCCTAGGCTGGCCTCAAACTCCTGGGTTCAAGTGATCCTCCCACCTTGGCCTCTCAAAGTGTTGGGATTACAAGTGTGAGTCACCGCGCCTGGCCTTGGGGTTTTCCTTTAACACTTATTACCACTTCTGTTTTCTAAAAGATCCTTTTGTACGTACAGCCCAAGACAGCATCAGTCCTTTTTTGCAGTGGTGATGTTATGGGCTCATATGTACCCTAAGTAATTACTCACTATTACTCCTGCTTCTTTCCTACATTGCTGTTTCTTAAATAGCAGCCTTCCCTGTTAAATATTTGTGGAATATTATTTCTCCCCAGGTGTATTACATTAACCTATACACTTATGCTAGCATTGCTTTATCCTAAATCAAAAGTGCATTTTTTTATATAAAGTATTTTCAACTTACCATGGGTTTACCTGGATGTAATCTCACGGTAAGTGGAGGGGCTACTGAATGCATATTGCTTTTGCACCATTGTGAAGTTGAAACTTGTAAGTCAAACCATAGTAAGTCAGGGACCATCTGTGTTAAATCTAATCTCATTCACTTCATTTCCTCACTAAATTTGCCAGATCAAACTACAATTTAATCCGTGTTTTTCTGTCTCCCTCCATCTCTTTCTTCCTTCCTCCTTCCCTCTCTTCCTCTCTTCCTTTTTCTTTGTCTTTTCTAATTTAGTAGCACAAATCATTTTCCTCCTTCTCATTAGTAGATAAATTGTGGTGTAAAGGTCTTGGCCACAATGGATCCCCACCGTGTTACAGTCTACGCCTCCCCCTTCCAAGAGCATTAATAATCAGTGCTTACTGTTGCCAGTCTGATTGTCAACAGTTTGCATTTATCATGAGGGTTGGCAGTAATGGCTGTGGATTTGGCTTTACTGGAGGGGGATTAGTTGTGGAGTCCTGATAAGATAAGTAAGCAACAAAGAGGAAGGGACCCCAGGTAGGGAGGGGCCCTAGCTGGGGAAGAATAATGAACAATTGCTCTGAGAAACAGCTAATCACAACTCATGGGTACAATGACCTCATTCATGGGCACAATGGCCTCTTTCCATGGAAACAACGCCCTCTTTCTGCAGGTAGTCCCTCCAGTGCGACCCCTATGAAACTTCCCTCCAGGCTCTGCCTCTTTGCAGACAGCCCCTTCTCTGCTGTGCCGCCTGTTGCTTTTTTGCAACACATTTTCATAGTTTCTCTAATAAATCTGCCTTTCTTTACCTACAATGGTCTTGGGAAATTCCTTCATTGCCCTTGCCACTGGACCCAGCTAGTCCCGCCCATGGCATTAGTGTCATATCTTGAACTCTTAACTGTTGAAATAATTCTTTTCCTTTGCAGATTGACCTGGCTTTCCTGCTAATAGTTAGCTATTGGACAGTCAACAACCTTGCACTTCCTTTTCTCTGTAATGTAGGCATTGATAGGAGGGGACTTGTATTCAATCATACTTGCATGTGCACACTACACTCTTATCCCATCGTTACTTCTCCAGGCTACAGCATGATGGCAGCTGGGAAGAGCAGCCCTCCATGGTTGGCCACTTGATTCTGGGTCAAGACTCCTGCCTTCTAGTCCCACTTAGTCACAACTTTGGCTGGTACAGGACGCCCAGCCTCTCTGTATCTTGGTGTTCTCTGTCTATAAGATGGAGAGCACCTCACAAGATGTGGCATGTGTGGGAACAAGCCAGCGTCTGGGGATATTTTTAGGAGGCTGGGATTTTAAATAGAAATAAATAAATAAAGTTTCGAAAGTCAACATCCTAAAAAAGATCATAACAAGAAGAGATCACCTATATAACTGGGATTGCAGGACTTGAAGTAGAGAATGCAGGATTCAGGTAAGTTGGCTTTCTGTTGTATCTCTGAGGTATGTCTGGGTCCTCATGCAGCTCAAAAGTTGGGGAACTAGGTGTGGGTCTGTACACGCAAATGCAGCCAGCACCATCTCCAGCACCTTTGAGTTTCGCATCCTCCCATATCACATGGATGCATATGACTTTGGAAGAGATGCTGGGTTCCAGGGATAATCCCAGAATCAGGTAAGTCTGGGCTACACTGAGTATCCAAGTTCATTTTTCAGTCATTCATGTCAGAGAAACTAATGAAACTCTGTCATTTTCAAAATAGGAAGTGACTTCCCCAGGATCACATGGTTACAACACTTCTAGGTCGAGACCACACTCCGGAGTGCAATTCTGTGTGGTGGTTAGAAGCACAGGCTTTGGATCTGACAGATCTGGGCTCCAGAACCCCTGGAAAGCAAGCAGCATATCTGTCATTATTTGCAGTCTACCTGGGAAACCCAAGAAAATTGGTCAAAAATGTGACCAATTTACCAGTCATGTCTTTGGTGAATATTGTAAAATCATAATGATTCTTAAATTGATATTTTAGATTAAATTCTAGAGTCAGAACACATAATAACAAATCAAACTTTGGGAGGCCGAGACGGGCGGATCACGAGGTCAGGAGATCAAGACCATCCTGGCTAACCTGGTGAAACCCCGTCTCTACTAAAAATACAAAAAACTAGCCGGGCGAGGTGGTGGGCGCCTGTAGTCCCAGCTACTCCGGAGGCTGAGGCAGGAGAATGGCGTGAACCCGGGAGGCGGAGCTTGCAGTGAGCTGAGATCCGGCCACTGCACTCCAGCCCAGGCGACAGAGCAAGACTCCGTCTCTAAAAAAAAAAAAAAAAACAAATCAAATTTTGTAAATGAGGGCAGACATGTACTGAAAGATATCTAAATACATATTATATATTAAACACATGTGCACACATAAGGGTGTGATACTTGCACAAGAGTGAACAGACAAACCAGTGGGAGGGTGAATTATTCAATAAATAGTGCTACAAAAAAAAAAATTGAAGACCCATTTTTTTCCAGGTGAATTAAGGCAGTAAGTGTAAAAAAAAAAAAAAGTCACAATAAGAAAACTGGGGGAAAAAATAGCTAAATATTTATATGACCTATGGCTGGGAAAGAACTTTGGAAACATTGAAAGTACAAAGAAAAAGATAATTTGGCTACATAAAAATGTAAAACGTAGGCACATAAAAATTAATTTAAAACACAATAAGCTAGAAAATGACAGACAATGAGTTAATGTTTCTTTCATTCGGCAAATTTTTTTTTTTTTTTTTTTTTTTTTTTTGAGACAGAGTCTCACTCTGTTGCCCAGGCTGGAGTGCAGTGGCGTGATCTCGGCTCACTGCAACCTCCACCTGCCAGGTTCAAGCAATTATCCTGCCTCAGCCTTCCAAGTAACTGGGTCTATAGGCAAGTGCCACCATGCCCAACTAATCTTTTGTATTTTTAGTAGAGACGGGGGTTTCACCATGCTGGCCAGGCTGGTCTCGAACTCCTGACCTCCTGATCTGCCTGCCTTGCCCTCCGAAAGTGCTAGGATCACAGGTGTGAGCCACTGCGCCTGGCCTTGCCAAATATTTCTTGAGTACCTACTATATGCTAGGTACTTGCTATGTGCTGGATGTGCAGCAGCAGACAATACAGCAAAAGCACCTGTCCTGAGGGAGTAGACAGTGGACAAGTTGTTAAGAGGGGCAGCAAACCCCAACAAGAAAATGGACAGAGCATATGAGCAGACAATTCACCTAAGAGAAAAACTGAGCACATAATCAACTCCTGTGTGGTGCTTCCCCGAGTCTAGTGTTAATTCTGCAATCGGAACCTAGATCCTGTATCAACTGCTCAGCTCCCCTTTGGAAGCCCAGCCTCCCTCCTATTCACTGCACCAGACCTTTGCCAACATTGGCTTCTCTGTCCACACTCTTCAGCCAGGCCTTGCCATCCCTGCCACCCATCTGGGATTCCAGGCTCCCGGGAATGGTCTGGGATCCCGGCTCCTCCATGTAAGACCTGCATGACCTTGGGCAGGTCACTTACCCTCTCTGTGCCTCCATTTCTTCATCTATGGATTGCTGATTAAAGTAGTACCCGCCTCTTAGTGATGAGGATCAAAGTCCTCGGGACGGCCCCCTGGGCAGAGAGGCCGCTCTCAATAAACTGCCGTGATTATGGCTCTCCTTTCAAGGTGGCCCAAAGCCAGGTCTACAGAGGGGCAGCTGTGCTGGGACTGGAGGAAAAACCCACTCCCCACAGGCCAGCAGGAGCACTGCCTCTGTGCAGGACTGGCCCTGCGTCGAAGTTTTACAGCAACTGCCCTCACCCTAATGGCAGCAAATCTCCCCTCTGAGCCAACTCTGGGTGTGCAAGGCTGGGGAGAACTCAGAATCAGGAAACTCGCTTCTCGCTGTTCTTATGGACATGTTGTGGGTCTTTATTTGTGACGTCCAAATGCATTGCATTGCAGGACTACCCACATGAACTCACCTGGGATGGTTCACCAAATCCTAATAAACTCCTACCTGGCCTGTCTCTTGAGCCAATGCAAAGCAATGGAAAAAGACATGAAAAAAGGTCTCTTTGAACGCCCAAGTAATGAATGAAAACTAAGAAATCTTGCTAGCATTCCTCCTCCGATCTTGTCGAAAACAAACCCTACCCTATACATGTTTATTCTTCTGCCTGGGCTGCTTCAGGTATCCCCGCGGGGAAATGCTACAATCCTGGGGTTGTATTTCAGCGTGGCTCAGTCCTGCCTTGGCAGTGACACAAGATAGCAAAACTACTGTTCTCCAAGGTAAGAGGGAGATTTAGGGTTTGTATTCCAAGTGGCTGATGTGAAATTTCAGGGGCTCTTGGATTCTTGGCTTGGGAGCAAGGCCATGAATAACTAAGACTTTCAAAATGTCTTTATTCCCCCTGCTTCATTACAAAGCACCTTAGGAAGAAGAAAGTGCTACATGGAGAATTCGACAGTGGAACTCTAATGCTGTCCTCGTTCACAAAACCAAGATATACTTCAATACCACAATACCAACATAGCTCTTGGCCATAAAGATAGAATTTTCAAAAGCATAGAAGATGCTCAAATTTTTATTTTCAAATTTTAAAGTTCCTTCTCCTAACTTCAACCCTCCCAATTTGTAAGTAGGAATATTATAGTTCATCACAAATTGGTATTCCAATACATTAATACAGTGGTGAAACATAGGAGACAGAACATGTATATAGTGTGAGTATGTACATTAATAGGCATGAAGCTTTAAAAAGGAGATCCTGTTAGAGATTTAATTTTAACTGTACCAGCGCCTGGTTTCACCTTTATTTTTCCTTAACCCATGTTCTCTATTTCACAACAAAAGGAAACTTCTCATAAAGCGTTGAATTTGAAGATACAAATGTATTCAAGAAAATAACATTGATAACTTAAAGTGGAGATTTTATCTAAATGAGAATGATCACTGGAAACTGTGATGACACACAGAGGAAGTGTAGAATGTTCTAGTACCTTCTGAGTCAGGCTAGCAGCATGGGCAGGCTAGCACAGTGTCTTGATTGAGGGTTTTTCATGATGCCATATCACAGACCTATGAGAAGATGGATTTCAAAGGACAAGTCATAGGTAACCTGTAAACAAGTAGTTAAATCCACTTTAGCACTGAAAGTTCCTTGAAGCACAGGTTAAATTTGTTCTGGGTAAATTGCTTCAGATTGAACAAGCTGACACTTCCCACTTCCTTCCTGTTTCTGTTTCCATTTTCTGTGTCCTAACTTTCTTCTTCCAGATCAGTTAGTTGTTTCCTCCTCCTGGACCAGTTTCATCATACCTATCATACAGGCAAATCTTCTTGATTAATTAAGATAATTGTTTTGGTTTGGTTCTGAAATGCATTATCCCACCTTCTTAGTCTACTTAACAATATTTTCCTTAGGCTAATGTTAACATTGGTCTAAGGAAACTATGCCACCTCATTCTCCCACCCAGCCATGCCTTTCTCCTGCTACAGAAACTCCCACGCACAGAGACAAGGACAGCCAAGGTCTGGAAGTGCCAGGAGTCATTTTGGGATTTATGACAGGTGCTACACCTGTTCTGGGGACTGACGATGGAATGCACTTCTGGTCTGCTCTGCCTTAATTTGTTTTTCTAGACATGTTCAACAGCTGGACAAGATCCCTATGATCCATTAGGCTCTGTGCCCTTGAAACACTCACGCAAACAGCTGGAGAATCCCTGCAGGCTCACGCTCTCCATGGCAGTCCTTAAGAAACTCAGCTTTCCCACGACCAGACATCTAGAAACAGAATGAGTGAGGCAGGGGAGGCGTACAGTGTAAGAAATGGAAGGAAAATTCTAAATGTAAAGAAAAAAGGAGCCCCCAAGTTCAGGCACTGTATTTGGTCCTGTAGATACAAAGATCAATATAGTGAGATATCTTACTAAGATCATAAAATAAATAAGATGTGGGATCTTAGAGTCTAGAAAATGGAACAGACAAGTAACTCAATAACTACCAATTTAATATAATAACAGTAATAGAATGTACAGTCCTCAGAGGATGTGCAGAGAAGCAGGAGTGAGAAACCCTATCTGAAGGCATAGGGACAGGTTTTGTTGTTGTCGGTTTTTTTCTGAGACAGTTTCACTCTGTCGCCAGGCTGGAGTGCAGTGGTGTGATCTCAGCTCACTGCACCCTCTGCCTCTGCCTCCCGGGTTCAAGTGATTCTCCTGCCTCATCCTCCCCAGTAGCTGGGACAAGGACAGGTTTTAAAGAGAATTTAGCCACAGAGTTTTCAGAGAAGAGTCGACTAGAAAGATTCAGTGCGGCAGGATGCTCTGGGCACGATGGAGATGGACATATACAACCTAATAAAGAAGACAGGAACGACCTCCTCCTGCCCTCCAATAAAGACACCCGGCCAGTTTCCAACCCTAACATATAGGTATGTCTGCTTAGTGGACACTGAAATGAAGAGGAGGCTCAGAGCCAAGCATGTTAGACTGGGACGTTCAGGAAAGAGCAGAGAAGTTTGCTGCTCAGGAAAGAGGGGAGAGGGGGACCCCAGGCCACTGCGAAGGCTCCAGAGGAGGCAGAACTTGCAGGCGCCCTTGGGTTCTCCGAGGGGGCTTGGCAGCCACGGGGACCAGGGAGGCGTGAGAAATGAGGGTAGTTAGGGTAATTAGGGCAGGGCCCCCTGAAGGAGCGCCTTCCAGCCCAGGCTGCGGCGGGAGGATGCACTTTACCATCCAAACCAAGTGGGGAAGAGGAAGAGCGGCGATCAGTCGCTGCAACAAAAAAGAAGTGCTCCAGGTAGGAGGATTACTTGAGGCGAAGAGTTTCAGACTAGCCTGGCCAACATAGTGAGACCCTGTCTCTATTTTTTTTTTTTTTTAAGGCAAAATTTAAATTAAAAAAGAAAGAAAGAAGAAAAAGAGGAAGTGCTGGCTGTGCAGCACAGCAGAAAACTTGGGGCAATGATGACCACGTGGACAAAGGCTGCAAGTGCCGGGAAAAGAGGACAGGCCGAGAACCGCTGGTTTGCAGACCCCTAACTGGACCCCGCTGGCCCCCGCAGCTGACTCCCTAAACTCGGAGGAAGTACCAGTTGGCCGGGTGCTGGGCGACCCGGGCGCTGGCCCCGCTCCAGGTCTCCGGAGCAGGGGTGCAGGCCCGAGCACCTGCACATGGCGCGCGCCCCTAGCTCCTCCCGGACGGCAGCTCACCAGCCCCCGCCTTAAGTTTCTGGCTTCCACCCAGCCAAAGCCAGGAAATCTCTGTCCTTAAGCCTCGATTTGTTAATTATTCAAGCACTCTGTGTGAGAGAGACAGCGTGTGTGTTTAACTTCCTTCATTAAAAAGCACGCCGAGCCCACTGGGACCGCGGTGCTGAAGAGGCCGCCGGGCCGGGAGAGACTGCATTCTGAGAACCAGCCTGCAAGCCCCGAAGTCGGAGATCGCAAGGTCCTAGTGGCAACAGAGCCTCCTAGCGATGAGAGTGAGCCTCGCCCCGGCTCCGGTGAATCCTCCCCAGCTCACCTCGCCACAGGTCTGGTGTCTCCCAGGTCCTCCCCGGCCGGCCGCGGGCAGAGCTGGGAGGGCTTCTCAGCCCTCCGGGCACCCCTGCTGCGGCTCCATCCAGACCCTCCCGCTGCCAGGAGCAGGGACCGGGGACGCTGGGCGCCGATTCAAGCCTATCATGGTGGATCATAACAACATAACGTAACGTAACGTCACGTCACGTCACGTCACGTCACGTCACGTAACATAACAACATAACATAACACAACATAACATAACATAACACAACACAACACACTGAGCGTTTAGATTCAGCATGTACTCTGGGCCAGGCTCAGCTCTAAGCTGGTGTGGATCACCACGATGACCTCTAGACTCTCCTCTGAGGTGGGTTCTACTGTTAGCCCATTTAACAGATGAGGAAATGGAGACAGAAGTGGTGGAGGAACTGGCCTAAGCTCAGGCGGTGGTTAAGTGACCAGGGCAAGCCCCTCGCCCCCTGTGCTGGAGGAAGCCCGCGCCCAGGCTCTGTCGCTAAGCAGGGCACGCCTTCTATGCAGCACCCAGATGCATCGAACACTGTGCACGTGCACGGGAATAAGAAACCGTGACAAAAATACAGGTGCATCGATGTAGAGTAATGAGAAAGGAAAGCTGTTTGTAAGCACGATTTAAAAACCCCAGAAAACATCAGGGGGAAAAATGGAACGGCTGGAACAAAATTTTAAACCTGGGTTGGCTATAAAATAACATACAACTGAAGAACTGGGGCTGGGCATGGTGGCTCAGGGCTGTAATCCTGAGCACTTTGAGAGGCCACAGTGGCCTCCCAAAGATGACCTGAGGCCAGGAATTCAAGACCAACCTGGCCAATATAGTGAGATCCCGTCTGTATTTATTTAAAAAATAAAAGAGGAAATACTTGCCGTACAGCACAGAGGATTCCTTGAGCCCAGGAGTTAGAGACCAGCTTGGGAAACATAGCAAAACCTTGTCTCTACTAAAAACAACAGCAACAACAAAAAAATTACTCAGGCACAGTGGTGCACACCTGTAGTCCCAGTAACTCTGGAGACAGGAGGATGGCCTGAGCCCAGGAGACAGAGGCCACAGTGAGCCGAGATCACACAACTGCACTCCAGCCTGGGCAACAGACTGAGACTCCGTCTCCAAAAAAACAAAAGAAAACAAAACAACTGAAGAACTGGGAAAATATTCATGACACTTATTAGGAATTAATGGCTAAGTTTACTAATATCCCCAAAAATCTTAATGGCAAAAGATGTAAACACACATTTCAGAGAAGGAACTAAAAATGGAGGACAAGGAAACTAAAAAGATGCTCAATTTCCTCCCTCCCTCCCTCCCTCCCTCCCTCCCTCCCTCCCTCCCTCCCTCCCTCCCTTCCTTCCTTCCTTCCTTCCTTCCTTCCTTCCTTCCTTCCTTCCTTCCTTCCTTCCTTCCTTTCTTCCCTCCCTCCCTTCCTTCCTACCTTTCTTCCTTCCAAATGGATTCTCACTCTTTTGCCCAGGCTAGTTCAATGGCACAATCTTGGCTCACTGCAACCTCCACCTCCCAGGTTCAAGCAATTCTCGTGCCTCAACCTCCCAAGTAGCTGAGATTATAGGCATGTGCCACCACCCTAGGTAAATTTGTGTATTTTTAGCAGAGATGAGATTTTGTCATTTTGGTCAGGCTGCTCTCCAACTCCTGGCCTCAAGTGATCCATCCACCTTGGCCTCCCAAAGTGCTGGGATTACAGGCATGAGCCACTGTGACCGGCCAGGAGGGCGTTTCTCACCTGTAAAGTTTGCAACTGTGAGTTCACATCAATTGCCCCACTTTCAGTTCTGCACCTGAGACTTCAATCTAGTTTTCTTGTTTTCCATAATTATAACTGTTCTGTCTAGTAGTGAGAAACCCAGCTCCCATCACCGTCAATATATTTACTTACAGAATCCTCCTCCTCCATGTATCCAGTCTCCCACTCCCTCTGCCCCACTATCCTACTACTTGGACTTGGGTACCCTTCTCTGGCTGCTGCCTCCACTGCCCCTACACAGATGCCCCCTCCAACCACGTGGATTCTGCCACCCTACTGTGTCCTCTCTCCCCCGCCCCCACATGGACACCTACCTCGACGTTGTTGGCTGTACATTCCCCGTGGGTCTTCCCTTCCATGCAGGTGCCCTCCCTGCTTGGCCCCTCCCTTAATTCAGACATTAAAGATAAATCCGGCCAGGTGTGGTTGCTTAAGCCTGTAATCCCAGCACTTTGGGAGGCCTAAGTGGGCTGATCATGAGGTCAGGAGTTCAAGACCAGTCCGGCCAACATAGTGAAACCTCGTCTCTACTAAAAATACAAAAATTAGCTGAGCATGGTGGTTGGCACCTGTAGTCCCAGCTACTTGGGAGGCTGAGGCAGGAGAATCGCTTGAATGCGGGAGGCAGAGGTCATAGTGAGATGAGATCATGCCACTGCACTCCAGCCTGGGTGACAGGGTAAGACCTTGTCTCAAAAAAAAATAAAATAAAATAAACAAAATAAAGATAAATCCACTTGCATGGAATGATTGGCTCAAAGGCCACACATCTTTGAATACACATTGCCAAACTGCTTTCCTAAATGTTCGTGCCAGTTTATCCTGCACTGAGAATCGCATCTGAGTGCCTGTTTACCGACACCTTTGCTGGCTTTGGATATTATCTATATTTTTCCAGTCCCTTTTTCTTTTGGTTTCTTTCATAAGGGCCGTGCCCAGGACAGAACAAATTCCAGAGCTCTTTATGGAGCCATCTCATCCAGCTGCCTGACTCACCTACGTTCATACTCTGATTCGTTTTGATCACCAGTTTTGATCTGATTAACTGGTGAACTGCAGAGAACTAAACCATTGGTATAGTTACCACATTTCTTTAATGAGTTCATGCTCCCCCCATTCAAAAAGCAGTGACTGAGTAGCAGTATGATATGCTGGGTTTTTTTTTTTTTTTTTTTTTTTTTTTGAGACGGAGTCTCGCTCTGTCGCCCGGGCTGGAGTGCAGTGGCCAGATCTCAGCTCACTGCAAGCTCCGCCTCCCGGGTTCACGCCATTCTCCTGCCTCAGCCTCCCGAGTAGCTGGGACTACAGGCGCCCGCCACCTCGCCCGGCTAATTTTTTGTATTTTTAGTAGAGACGGGGTTTCACCATGTTAGCCAGGATGGTCTCGATCTCCTGACCTCGTGATCCGCCCGTCTCGGCCTCCCAAAGTGCTGGGATTACAGGCTTGAGCCACCGCGCCCGGCCGTGCTGGGTTTTATAGGCATTTGCAAAGATGTGTAAGTTACAGTCTCTGCCCT
This sequence comes from Rhinopithecus roxellana, assembly GCF_007565055.1. Taxonomy (NCBI): domain Eukaryota; kingdom Metazoa; phylum Chordata; class Mammalia; order Primates; family Cercopithecidae; genus Rhinopithecus; species Rhinopithecus roxellana. Next base: position 110,446,209 of record NC_044550.1, on the reverse strand, counting down.
CAAAGCTCTTGTATTCTTGAAAAGGCCAGATATTCAGATGACATTATGAATACAGCGTTCATGTGATAAGAACTCCAACATCACTTGGGGTTCAGGTTATACACCTGGAAAGTGGTGCGTCCAAAATCTTCCAGTGCCAATATTCAGAGTGATTCCACAGTCACACGCCACCACCCTTTAAACTGACCTCCCTCTCCTTCCCAACACAAGCCCTGTGCCCCCACCAGACTAGTCTCCTGGCCTCCAAATACACAAATACACTGTGTTTACTACTGATGGCATATCTTATCAGAACCCCTCTCACTCCTCAAATAGCTGCATACATACGTTCTCTCATTTAACTCGCACAGCGACTCTGTTGAGGCAGTAATTTTAATCTCCCCTTCTTAGATATTGACACAGACTTCAAAGATGGTCTTGAAATGGGGCAGAAAATGGGGCAGAAAGTTGAACCTGGGGATGTCAGACCACAAATTGTGTGGTCGCCCTTCCCTGCCACAGGCAGCTTCATTAGCCACAGGCAGTTTCATTGCCAGGGCATCCTTCTCCATGTCCTGCTCTTCTTCCCACAGGGACCACCCTCCCTCTCTGCCCAGTGCCTGCCTCTTGGTTTTATCTAGGTCCTATCCATCCATCAAGGTCCAACTGAAAAGCCCACGAAATTTCCCAGATCCTCCTGGCTGAGATTTCTCCAGGGAAGCTGAATCACAGCCTTTTGTCGACTTTTCACAAGGTCATCTGGCAAGTTTTTGATGGAGATAGATGGGATCTCCAAAGGAATAACTCCTGGGCCCCAAGCTGACTTCTAGTGACATCCCCAGAGTCACGTATTCCTCTGGGTGAAAACTCTTTTAAAACAAATGTTCACCTTATTCACTGGGCTTGATAAATTCTCCCTGGGTGAAGGCCATGTGGCGCCCTGGTCTGATGGGGACAGGAGGGAGTGTGTGTGAAAAGAAAATTAATTCGATGCTTGCAAAAGGAAGATTCTATCAGGAAATATACCTAATTGGTGTAAAAGGCCACTGTGGTTGTTGGCACTGAGCCACTCTCACCCTGCCAGCCTCAGTGCTTCGTGTATTTATGTCCTTTGTCACCTTTCTAATTGGAAGGAGTCATGCTACTGACTCACCATCTTTCCCCTGTTTATGGAAGAGCCGAGGGAGGTGGTGTCACTCAAGGTCAAGGGCTCAGAATTGGTCTGGGTCTGCAGTGAGACGGTGTCATTACCCTGAGAGCTGCTTGGCAGTGTTTGGAAGGTAAATTAGTGTCATCAGTTGAAGACTTGCTGCACAGATGGCCACCTTAGTTGGCATGACATCTCACTTCCTTGTCTCCCCCTCAGAGGAAGATGCCTGGGCTGGCTGGGCCTCGTGACTATGAATTTCCATTACTCCTTTTTCTTTTTTTTTTTTTTTTTCCGAGATGGAGTCTCGCTCTGTTGCCCAGGCTGGAGTGCAGTAGTGGCGTGATCTCGGCTCACTGCAACCTCCGCCTCCCAGGTTCAAGCGATTCTCCTGCCTCAGCCTCCCGAGTAGCTGGGACTATAGGCACCCACCACCAGGACCAGCTAATTTTTTGTGTTTTTAGAAGAGACAGGGTTTCATCATGTTGGCCAGGTTGGTCTTGAACTCCTGACCTCGGGTGATCCACCCACCCTGGCCTCCCAAGGTACAGGGATTACAAGCATGAGCCACTGCACCTGGCCGAATTTCCATTACTTTTGAAACACAATAAAATAACTAGAAAGAGAAGCTTAAAATCGGCCCAGTACTAAGAATGTACCCATGAGGACAACAGAGGCAGCAGGATGTCGACACTGTTCTTGGGAAGCAGGCAGCAGGGCGGGCGCTCAGACACGCTGACTCAGGAGCCCAGTCCGCCCCTCGTGGCTCTTCCCTTCACTTGGAGAATTCTCTTGTCCCCAAATGCAAGTGTCAGGCTGCTGAAAAACTCCTTAAAGCTCAGGCATTTAGTCTTTCTATTCTCCTGTCCACCCTCCTGGCAGGGGCAATGAATCAAATTTCTAACAGCCTTTCTTTCCTCTGCAAGCTTGGCCATGTCCAAAGGGAAGTCATCTTAAAGCCGGGATGGAGAAAGAAAAGAGGTTATGAGCCATGCTCAGAACCTTCTGGGCTCAACTCTAGTGTCTGTTCCCACCCAGCCCCAACCTGAAAAGGCCTAGACTGAGAAAAGCCAAGCAGATCATAGGAAAGCCCTCGGGGACAAAGACCAAGGCCCTTGGCCCTCAGCCTAGCTCGAGCTCCCAGCCAACAGCCAACTCCAATTTCCCAGCCATGTGCACGACCCATCTTGTAAATGGATCCTCCAGCCCCCGGTGGAGCTACCCTGGGGCCCAGTCAATGCCATGTGGACCTGATATGAGCCTTCCCTCACCCCATCCGTGTCCCAGCTGCAGATCTCATGATCTGCTACTTCAGTGAAGCTTTGGGATGGCTTGCTACGCAGCAACAGATAACTGGAGCACCAGGGTTCCAGCATGCCCTGAGGGAGCCCAGAGGGATGCTGACCACTCAGCACAGCCCAGGAAGGGACCACTGGCCAGCCTCACACAGGCAAGATGATATGAGCCTGTGAGATGGCATCTGAACGGCAAGCCCAGCGCTGAACACCTCTCACACACCTTTCATGCTTTCCAGCCTCCTCTTCCGCTACCCCTCACCCATATCCTTTGATCTTGGGAACCTGCTCAGTACTCGGGAAACTTGACCACAGTTGCTGTAACTTAGTGAATATAAATGGGGAGTAGGAACCCCAGTCACCTTTTCTCCCAAGTCCAAGTCCATTACCCCCGCTGCTGTGGGGCCTTGTGCGGGCTCCCTTCCACACCCAGCATGGTGCTTTGTGGAAAACGGATCCCACAATGGGAACAAGGGGGGTTTTGGGGTCCAGGAGGAAATCCAAGGGATATGATTGCAACAGGAGCCCAGGCAGGAAGGAGTTCAAGGAGATCAGGACCATCAGTATCACATAGAATAGAGAGACCATGCAAGAAAAGAGACTAAAGCATCTTCTGGATTTGGGAGAATGGACATGAGTTTCAAGAGCAGGAGGGACAGAAACTAACTTGGGGCAGCTTAGAGTAGGAGGGAGGAGGTAGAGCCAGTGGGGACTTGCAGGCAAGCCCATCCTAAAGCTTGTTGAGAAGGGAAGGGAAAAGGTATGAAGTAACCAAGGGGGAAGGTGGAGAGGCTAGGGAAGATCTCTAGTTTCTAGGCTAGTTTGGTTTTTAAGAATGAAATTGCTGGCCGGGTGCAGTGGTTCAAGCCTGTAATCCCAGCACATGCCTGTAATCCTAGCACTTTGGGAGGCTGAAGCAGGCAGATCACAAGGTCAGGAGTTTGAGACCAGCCAGGCCAACATAGTGAAATGCCATCTCTACTAAAAATACAAAAAATTTGCTGGGCATGGTGGTGGGTGCCTGTAATCCCAGGTACTTGGGAGACAGAGGCAGGAGTACCGCTTGAACCTGGGAGGCGGAGGTTGCAGTGAGCCGAGATGGTGCCATTGCACTCCAGCCTGGGTAAAGGGTGAGACCCTGTCTCAAAAAAAAAAAAAGAAAGAAAAGAATGAAATTACCAAGCAAGTTTATTCAGGAGAACAGCTGAGGGGAGGGGCTGACCCTAAGGCCTGGTCCCTGGGCCATGTCCTGGTTCAGAATGCAGGAGCTGTCCCTGAGCAACTGTGGACATGCTGGGGGCTGAAGGGGCCCACGGGATGCAGGGAACCAAGCAAGGAAGGAAGTGCCTAATCAAAGGACTGCGCCAGCTCCTTCCGTGCCTGCGTGCGTGCAGGAGGGACTGTGGGGCAGCAAGCCGTCGCCAGGCCACCGGCCTAGAAGCTCCATGTGCCTGCAGCTGAGCTCTAACTCTTAACTCAGACAGTCTTCCATAGACCAATAAAAATAGCATTTTCCAAACACAGGTTGATTACCCCTTATCTAGAATGCCTTGGGCCAGAAGTGTTTTGAATTTTGGAAGTCTTTTGGATTTTTAAATATTTGCATATACATAATGAGATATCTTGGGGATGGGATCCAAGTCTAAACTCGAAATTCATTTATGTTTCATATACACCTTATACACATCACTTGAAGGTAATTTTTTAAAATATTTTAAAATAATTTTATGCAGGCCAGGCATGATGGCTCACACCTGTAATCCCAGAACTTTGGGAGGATGAGGTGGGAGAATCGCTTGTACCCGGGAAGCGGAGGTTGGAGTGAGCCAAGATCGCACCTCTGCACTCCAGCCTGGGCGACAAAACGAAACTCTGTCTCAAAAAATAAGATAAGATAAGATGATAAGATAAGATAAGATAAGATGATAAGATAAGATAAAATAAAATAAAAGGTAGCTTTTGGCTACTCTGGGCACACTGCTTTGGGGTAGCCCTGCTTCTCAAGGGGCAGTTAAAAAGAAAAAGTAAAAGAAAAAAAAAGATGTGCTCCATTCTTTCTTTATGTAAGAGAGAGTAAACCTGGACTATCCACGCTGCAAGTGGCAGTGGAGGGGCTGGCCCGCTCTCCTTCCGCGCCCCACCCTTCCACGCAGTCTCCTTCCGCATCACCTCTGCGACTGCTGTGCCCAGTCAGGCCCCGCAGAAGCGGCAAGCGACGTCCTCAACCGCAATCCCGGCTCCTCGGGCGCCACCCAGTGGCCTCAGGGTGGAATCTCGGGCGAGCTCGGAGGAGCTCCGGGGTGGCGGGGCGCAGCGCGGCGCCTGTAAAACAACCCTTTGTCTTCAGAAGGCGCTCGTCCTGCCAAAGCAAAGCACCGTGCTTTACAGCCACTGGAAGAGCAGTCCTGAGAAACAAAGCCCCGATTTTTTATAGCCACCGTGGAAACCAGACCCCACTTCCTTCCTGCTGGACCAGGGTTTTATTGATGCGGGTCCTCTTGTTTCAGGGCTGACCTGCTGCCATCTCTCCTCGAGAGAGAGGAGAAAGATTGAAGTTCTCTCAGGGAATTTATCAAAGGTTTTTCTGTTCGGGTTACCAAACTGTTACAAATAACTCTTTTAGAGATCTCCTTCTCTTTCTTTTCTTTTTTCTTTTCTTTCTCTCTTTCTTCTTTTTCTTTCTTTCTTTCTCTTTCTTCCCTTCCTCCCTCCCTCCTTTCTTTTTTTCTCTTCTTTCTCTTCTTCCTTCTTTCTTTCCTTTGCTTCCCTTCCTTCCCTCCCTCCCTCCTTCCTTCCTTTCCCTTCCCTTCCTTTCCCTTCCCTTCCTTTCCCTTCCCTTCCTTTCCCTTCCCTTCATTCTTCCTTCCTTCACTTTCTTTTCTTTCTTTCTTTCATTTTTTTCTGTCTCTCTTTCTTTTTCTTTTCTTTCTTTTTTTTTTGAGTTTTTAAATATTCCCTGCACAGCTAAGAGGAAGAGGCTTGGGGGCACGTGATGAGTGACACCTTCTGTGCCCTTCTGTGCCCTCCTGTCAGGGAGGAAAACAGCTTCTGCCTCTGGAAGGGAGATGCCAGGAAGCTCAGCACCGGACCAAAGGGGACCCAGGTGAGGAGGGTGTTTGGGGCGGGGATCTGGTGGGCACCATGGGCCCTGGTCTTCTTCAGGCCTCAGTGCCCACAGTACCCCATTCCCCCAGGGAGCCGTGCATCCAGGTGCTGTGACCAACTGAGGCGGGACGGTGGGTGCTAGACCATGAATTCAATTTCTCATAAAGGAATTCAGGAGAAACCATGTTAGAATAAAGTTTTCGCCAAATTCAGGAATGAAAATTCCATAACCAATTATTACCCGAAGACGGATGATGCGGGGAAGGTGGCCTTCCCAAGCAGGGGGGTCTGCATTGAAAGTTCTGCTGTGAGTGATCAAGTTACTTAACCCTTTGAGACTCAACCTCCTCTGCAAAGTGGGGACGTCAGTGACACCCACTTCATAAGACTATTGGGAGTTTGTACTGAGGTGATATACATTTAATGGTGATAAATTTTACTCATAGACTTGGAGTATTAAAAAAAAAGTGCCACATTCAGGTTGTTCCCAAATCATATTAAATCAGCTTGCGTCTATGGTGAGAAATTCGATCCGTTGAATTTGAGGTCTCGTTTTTGTCTCTAGGATAACATGAGAGGCGTTGTAACCTTGTGATGTCCAGAAAGCCAGTGCTGGGCCTTTAGCCCTAGTCCATCAGGGTGATGCCAAGCCCTCGCCGAGCCCAGCTACCCTGTCCCTAAGACTGTCACCCACGGAGGGCAGGTCCAGGCCTCCCAGGGCCCCCTCCCAGCCCAGCCCTCTGGGTTCCTTCCTCCTTCCTGGGGGGGCTGAGTGTAGGCTGATGGAGTAGGGCTTGTCTTTATTAGCAGCAGAACACACACACACACACATGCACACACACGCACGCGTCTATTCCGCTGCCAACCTTGGGAGCTGTCTCCAAGCCTCTGGCACTCTGCACCCTCCACCTCTTGCCCGCCAAGAGCTCTGTCTTGTGCCCTGAAGGAGAGATTTCACACAATCCCCAGCATGAGACTAGAGAGCCCGATACTTGGGATGGCAAAGGAGAAACAAAGACAACAGCAAGAACGACAGCGTGGAAAACACAAATTAATTCCTCAATGAATCGTCCTGTAAAACCATAGCACACGTATAAGGCAAATCCTCAGCAAGTGGGAATTGTTGTCATCGATGTCCGAGGCTGGATTGAGGACACATAAGCTATTGTCATTAGTGCTGTATTATTGCTGTGCTGTGGCCTACTCGGCTTTTCCTTTTGTTGTATGAACCTACCTGCCCATTGGTGCCCTCCTGGTCTGGATGTAGGCCCTGGATAGCAGAGAGCAGCTTGCTCAGAGCTCACTCAGGGGACCTGCCTAAGCCTTTGCTATGTGAGTTTCTGGTGTGTGTGTGTGTTTTCAATATCTACAGAGATAAATCAGTTCAAACAAACCATGCTGTGTAAGTGAGCTGCCCTTGGTGAGCCCTCACTGCAGATTTGGTCTTTGAACCACAAGAGAGAGAACTGTGCTCCAGGGGAGAGAACTGCATCGGGTCAGGAGGTCTGTGCTGTCCTTCAGCCCGCGGTGGCTCTGTGCTCAGCCTCTGCACTGGAACCTTGACGTTCACTATCTTGGGTTTCTCTCCTATCATGGGAGATGGGGATGGGGGCAGGGGATCCCACCTTCCCTGCCTACTTCCCTGGGATCAAAAGAGGTCACAGGATATTCAGTGGACACATTCTGAAAAACACTTGTCAGACGAGGTAATTGTATTTCAGGTGATAACGTGAGCAGGGAAACACCAATGCCTGAATCCCTATGTCACAAAATAGCTTTATACTAGCCTGATACCCAGGTGCGACAGCAACTCAGAGCCCTTGCCGCTTTCCAGCCTCAAGCCTGCATTCTTCCAGGGGGCGTGACCGGGCCAACCATCTCTGTCATCTATTCCCAGCCTCCTGCCACTTGCTGAGAGTGGGGGCTGTGGAACCATCCCTTGGGGCCTCTGGACCTGTCTCCATCCCACCTTCCTCCTCTTCCATACCCGGCTTCCTGGGCCTCCTACTTGCGGCAGCCCTGGCCCCTCCTCGCTGACCACTCCTGCAGGGGAGAGAGGGCTGAGCCTCGCAGAGAAAAAGCTGGCGTTTCATGAACGTGTGTCATGAGCTGCATCATCTCATCAGAACTCGTACAACCCTCTGACTTGGCCTTTTCATTTTTACAGATGAGGAAACTGAGGCTCGGTAACGTGTTCAGCTTTGTGCCCAAATTCACACAGCTAAGAAGACACAGAACAAGACCCTGCGCCTTGGTCCCTGGAGCCTGTCTCTGCAGCGCCAGAGGGGCTCCGAAGCCCAGGTTTCCACCCCATTCTCTGCCTCTCCTAAAGGGACTGATTCCCAGCTTGGCCATATAGTGTGGGCAAAACACAACTGGCCCCGCTCAGTCGCCTCTGAAGAGCTTTCCCAACCCAAAAGGAAGACACCCAGCTAAGCAGACCAGCTGTCTGCAGAGGCTTTGGGGAGAAGGTGGCCCCAGGAGGGGTTCCCATCGATTCTATTTAAATAAGGGAGATGTAATAAGTATTTTTTGTCACAATGGTCAAAAGGCAAAATGACAACAAATTTAGTTTAAAGATCTTAATTGTGGTCGGGTATGGTGGCCCACGCCTGTAATCCCAGCACTTTGGGAGGCCAAAGCGGGTAGATCACTTGAGGTCAGGAGTTCATGACCAGTTTAGCCAACATGGTGAAACCCTGTCTCTATTAAAAATACAAAAAAAAATAGCCGGGTGTGGTGGCGTGTGTCTGTAATTCCAGCTACTCAAGAGGCTAAGGCAGGAGAATGGCTTGAACCCGGGAAGCAGAGGTTGCAGTGAGCCAAAATCGTATCACTACACTCCACCCTGGGCAACAGAGCGAGACTCTGTTTCCAAAAATAAAAACAAACAAAAAAACCTTAATTGATTATTTATTCCTGATTTCAGAATCAGGCAGCCCCTGTACTGGAATAGGTTCAAAGCACCTTGGCCAGACAGCACGGTGGTCAGGCAGTAGCTGAGGATAGAAAGTGGAAGGGCAGCCTAGCGCTGAATGGTTGCAGCTGTGCGTTTGCCTAAGTTGACTCAGTTGGCCACCCAAGGTTGACTGAAGCTCAGCTGCTGGAATGAGTTGAGGCTCAGCTGTTCGTTATAGAAGTATACTCCTGTGATAGGTTTTCAGTTGGTTTCTGAACTAAGCCAGGCTGCAGTTTGTTCTTTCAGGGCTCGAGTGTGGAGGCGTCCTCCGGCCAAGTTTAGGTTAATTTAACACCACTGAGAGACCATGAGATGACAAAGAAAAACTCAGTATTGACAAGGCACATCTAGACATTTCACAATACTTCTCAGCCTCCATGACTCTTGTAAATATTAATTTAACCCTCTGGGTAAATGGGTAATAAAATTGTCTTTGTATTAAGGCAATGGTAAAAGTGAATAGGCTGTAAGCCAGAATAATTCCTGGGAGGTTTTACTGCCGAGTGTGTGAGTACCTCGGATTGTACTGTGAGGCACTGAGTTTCTATGCCACACTCCATGACTGGAATAGCATTATCATTGACTCATGTGGCATTCCCGTGATGGTTATGCAACCTGGTACAAAGTAGGTGTTCAATAAACATCATTATAAGGCCAGATGCGGTGGCTCACTCCTGTAATCCTAGCACTTTGGGAGGCCAAGGCAGGTGGATCACCTGAGGCCAGGAGTTCAAGACCAGCCTGGCTAACATGGTGAAACCCAGTCTCTACTAAAAATACAAAAATCAGCCAGGTGTGGAGGCACATGCCTGTAATCCCAGCTACCTGGGAGGCTGAGGCAGGAGAGTCGCTTGAACCTGGGAGGTGGAGGTTGCAGTGAACCTAGATTGTGCCACTGCACTCCAGCCTGGGTGACAGAGCGAGACTCTGTCTCAAAAAAAATAAAATAAAATAAAGGTAAACATCATTGTAATAAGTATTGAACTCAGCACACATAGCACAAAACAAAAATCTAGGGGCTACAGTTAATATTTTTTTAATGTCCATGGTTCAGGAATGGATCTAGAAACTTCTTCCTTTAGTGCCCTAAAACAGAGATCCTAAAAAACTAAGATGCTTTAGTTTGGGAAGTTTCCTGATCCCTTGTAGAATCTTCCTGATAGCTGACCCCAGTGCTCAGAACCATAACAAATTCTGAATTTTGTACAGAAAGTGTGAAAAAAAAAAACAAATTTTACCACTGACCTCAACAAAAATAACAACCCCAGTCAAAGGTCTAGTGACACCAGGGTATCTTTTTAAAATGCCTGTGGCCTGGACGCGATGGCTCATGCCTGTAGTCCCAGCACTTTGGGAGGCTGAGGTGGGCAGATCACCTGAGGTCAGGAGTTCGAGACCAGCCTGGCCGACATGGGGAAACCCCATCTTTACTAAAAATACAAAATCAGTCGGGCACGGTGGCAGGTGCCTGTAATCCCAGCTACTCAGGAGGCTGAGGCAGGAGAATCCCTTGAACACGGGAGGCAGAAGTTGCAGTGAGCCGAGATCGCAGCATTGTATAACAGCCTGAGCAACAAGAGTGAAACAACATCTCAAAAAAAAAAAAAAAAAAAAAAAAAAAAAAATGCCTGCTACCTGGTCACTAAACCTCAGGAATCCAAGGCCCAGCTCACTCGGTGCTCACAGTTTGAGGGTGACATCTACCTGGTCTCTCTAAAAGAGCAAAAAATCATTCCATAGCGTCACTATGAACAGCTGGCCTTCCCATCATTCTCCTCACTTCATCCCATGATCAGTCAAGCCAGGAAGGAAGAAGTCAGTAAGACACTGACACCTTTCCTGTTAGGCAGGAAGACCCGCGTTTCATTGTCACACTGTAAATCAATCCTGACACCTTCTCTGTGATCCTAAGTCTTCCTGTGGCCTTCACTATTTTATGTCCTTTTGCTTTAATTCAAGAACCTGTGACCACATCGTGCCCAGATCATGCTCTGCATTAGTAAAATTGTGGCAGTTGTGGCATTTAAGTGTCTTTCTTGCCCTCGAGTTTAGCTCAAGCACTGGAGCTTTCACGTGCAGACACACAGCGATGGGTGAGCAAGGATCTGGAGGAGCCTGGAGGATCTGGAGGAGCCTGGAGGGTCTGGGGCTGGTGGGTGGTTCTGGAAACTAACAACTCTAGTGCCCCACCATTCACCTGACTCTGCCACTGTCTCCATCTCTTTTTCTTGTGATGCTTCTCACTTCTCCTGCCCCCAGGCAGCCGCTGCACTGTAATCTGCTTGTCATTGTCTATGCCTCCTGCCCAAAGGAAGCCTTATCCTGCAGTGATCCCTCGCAGCCCTCCTGCTTCATCGCCTTTCCCACGCAGGCTCTCAGGAAAGTCAGGTTCCACTGCTGCCAGCCTGCCTCTGCGTATTTCAGAGGGGTGACCTGGTGGGCACTGGCAGAGCTCTCTGGGTCAGGCCCCTGCAGGGCTGATGACAAGCCTACCACATGGCCCAGAATAAGACACCATATGCCCCCGGCAGCCTGGGTCTGCGCAGGTGCAGCTGTGTTTCAGGAGCAGGCTGATGTGGACACATCCAAGACAACAGCCCGGGACACAGGAGCCTTTCCTCTGCCTCTCTATTTGGGTTTATGCATCCTTCATCTGGTCTACTTGGGGTCACCAAAGTCCTCCGTGTTGTTGAGTCCAATGGCCAATTTCCAGGCCTGGTTCTCCCTGACTTTGTGCGGGCTTCCAACTAGCTGTCTCCTTCTCCTCCTGGAAGAAACTCGGCCCCGGGACACCACACTTGCCTACCACAGCCTGACTCTCCTGGCAGCCCCTTTCTTGGTCTCCTTCACTCTTCTGCCCCTCCCTTTATCATTCCCTAAGCAAGGATTACAGATTCCTCGATTCCCTCATCGATGTCACTGGTCTGATCGCTTTCAATACCATCTCCACGCTGACGACTGGAATTTACACCTCCATCCCAGGCCTCCACCTGAACTCCAGCTGCAAACTAGCAGCTGCCGACCTTCCACTCGGTTGCCTAACACTCATCTGAAACCTACAGTGCCCAGACTCCTGATATCCATTTCTAAGTTTAGTTTAATTTTTGTACATTAAAAAATTTAGGCCAGGCACAGTAGCTCATGCCTGTAATCCCAGCACGTTGGGAGGTTGAGGCAGGAGGGTCGCTTGAGCCCAGGAGTTTTGACCAGCCTGGGCAACACGTTAAAACCCTGTCTCCATTAAAAATATATATAAATTTAGGCCGGGCACGGTGGCTCACACCTGTAATCCCAGTACTTTGGGAGGCCGAGGCGGGTGGATCACCTGAGGTCAGGAGTTTGAGACCAGCCTGACCAACATGGTGAAACCCTTTCTCTACGAAAAATACAAAAATTAGCCGGGCATGGTGGCATGTGTCTGTAATCCCAGCTACTAAGGAGGCTGAAGCAGGAGAATCACTTGAACCCAGGGGGTGGAGGTTGCAGTGAGCTGAGATCGCGCCACTGCACTCCAACCCGGGTGACAGAGTTTCGTCTCAAAAAATATATATATACACACACACACACACACACACGTATATACACACATATATATAAATTTAATAAAAATGTTTCTGTAGAGAAGCATCTTGGTGTGTTGCCAAGTCTAGTCTCCAACTCCTGGCCTTAAGTGATCCTCCTGCCTCGGCCTCTCAAAGTGCTGGGATTACAGGCGTGAGCCACCACACCTGGCCTGATAGCCATTTCTATCAACTCCTCCCATGATCCTTCCCAAAAAACCCCTACTCCTCTGGGCTTTTTTGCAAATGATAACTTTATTCTTCACGTTGCTCAGACAAAATCTATATATATGATAAAATATCTTAAGAGATATATTTGATACAGTCATCTTCAACTTCTCTTTTCTCTCACTCCCACTTCCAGTCTTCAGCAAATTCTGTCAGTTCCGCCTTCAAAATGTGTCCAGAATCCACCCTCTGCTAACCCACTCCCCAGCTCCCACAATCCTCCTGCCTCGTCACCCGCTTCCACCTTTGCCTGCTGCGGTCTCTTCTCAACTCAAGTCAAGCCACTCCGTTCAAATATGATTAGATCGCGGAATTCCTCAGCTCCAAACCCTCCAATAGAGAGTTTCTGAAATTCAGTCTGTTTCTGTTACTGAAATTCAATCCAAGGCCATACAAGGCTTGCAGGCCCACGGTACCGGGACCCTCCCTGAATCTCTGACCCTTCTTCCTCCTTCTCTTGGTTCTCTTGCCCCACTTCCTCCAATACCCAAACATGCCCCAACCGTGGTGGCCTTTGTTCCTGAGAGATACCCTTATGGCTGCCCCACCATCTCCTGCAGGTCTTTATTCAAATGTTGCCTTCTCTTGAGGCCTTTCCTGGACACCTCAGCTAAAAACTGCCACCCATTCCCTGTAGAGCCCCCCTCCCTTCCCTCCTTAGTTTCCCTCCTGAGGACAGACCACTGTCTAACACCCCACATCCTTACTGATTTATTGTCTGTATCCCCCATTGAACAAAGGCTCCGGGAGAGCAGGCATTTCTGTCTGTTCTGTTCTGTGCTGTATCCCTAGCACCTAGAAGAGTTTCCATGAGTTTCCATGAGTACTTGGAATACATGGAAACATGAGTTTCCATGAATACTTCTGGAATTCGCGAACCCGTGAACATTGCCCTGTTCACCAGTCTTTGCGAGGCAGCTGCTGTCCGTGTGTGCACGCTTTCTCATGGCTGGTTGCTAGCTGTCCTTCAGCCAAAACAGAACCTTTCCAGGGCGCAGTTTGCCTGGAGAATGCATCATTCACTTATGTGTTGTAGATCGACTGAGAGAGGGATTTTTTTAAAACAATTTATTTACTTTTAGATGGAATTTTGTTCTTGTTGCCCAGGCTGTACCGCAATGGCATGATCTCGGCTCAATGCAACCTCTGCCTCCTGGGTTCAAGAGATTCTCCTGCCTCAGCCTCCTGAGTAGCTGGGATTACAGGTGCGCACACCACCACGCCTGGCTAATTTTTGTATTTTTAGTAGAGATGAGGTTTCACCATGTTGGCCAGGCTGGTCTCGAACTCCTGACCTCAGGTGATGCACCCGCCTTGGCCTTCCAAAGTGCTGGGATTAGAGCCATGAGCCACTGAGCCTGGCCGGATTTTTTTTTTTTTTTTAAATTCACAAGACTTTGTTACTCTGTTCCTTCATTGGTACAGTATTAAAAAATTAAGAATATTCACTTCACCTGACAGTCTCATTTGCAACTAAAGATGGTTCTATATGACATGGGCACTATAAATGTTGGAAAGGCAATAGAAGAGTCTTTGTCAGAGGCCCTTGGTCACTCACTATTAAAGCCTCTAAGCTTCAAGAAGCTGGACTCTCAGAGAAGGAGGGCATTCTTCGTTGAGGGCCAGGGAGGCGTGTATGGGCGGCTTGCTGACATTGCATTTGTAGATCTAATCAGGAAACTGCCTGACCACCTGTCAAAAAGCAATTATCTCTATGTCAGTATTGTTCCAGCCACATGATAATCTGATGCTAATCATCATCGGGTCATTTAAAACCATGTCAGAATGACATTTAGTTCATAATCCCTGAGGTGAAATTTAGGAGGAAAAAACTTTCTGTAATTTAGTTTAAAATGTCCATATATTGAAATGAACAGTGTTCAGTGTTTACTGCATGACACTTCCTCGCTTTCTCTTGTATACATTTGTCATGTTATATGTTAAAGTATGAATGATGGTCAGGCTCTAGCTGAAAAGAGAGGGCTGTAACAAGTCACCTGGGGTTCTGACTCCTTTCTCCATTTATTCCAGTCACCCCACAGTTGACGATGTCTAGTCCATCCGGCAGGTACAGGGGCAACTATAAAATAGGAAGAGGTTTCTATTACTTTCCAGTCCCATTCTAAATGGAGCTGGTGACTGCATTAGCCTGTCAACCTATTTGCTGGTGACCGCGTTAGCCTGTCAACCTATTTGCTGGTGACCGCGTTAGCCTGTCAACCTATTTGCTGGTGACCGCGTTAGCCTGTCAACCTATTTGCTGGTGACCGCGTTAGCCTGTCAACCTATTTGCTGGTGACCGCGTTAGCCTGTCAACCTATTTGCTGGTGACCGCGTTAGCCTGTCAACCTATTTGCTGGTGACCGCGTTAGCCTGTCAACCTATTTGCTGGTGACCGCGTTAGCCTGTCAACCTATTTGCTGGTGACCGCGTTAGCCTGTCAACCTATTTGCTGGTGACCGCGTTAGCCTGTCAACCTATTTGCTGGTGATAAAACCTTTCAGATAAAACCTTCTCTTCTGCAAAGATAAAGAAAACTAGATTCAGAGTCTAATCTCCTTGCCTCTGATAACCTTCTTCTACTTCTTTTTTAAGAGCCGCTGTGAACATTATTTTTAAAGCCAACAATGAAACTCTGTGCTTCCACAATACAACTTAGGCCTTCAGACACACAGATGCTGCTGCCTTTGAATCACGGCCTCGCTCACTTCCCTCAGTCCCGGCAAATGAAGCAATTCAGAGGAATTGAATTGAGGCCCATCTCTATCCGCCCTGCATCTCCTCTACCTTCCAGGCTGTGTTGCTGAAGCTCAGGGGGGATGGCATGGACGCATGCTGGAGGATCGTGCAAAATTCCAACCAGCCAGCTGTGAGGCCAGTGGCGCTGACCCTCTATGCCAGATGGGAAGGCAGAAACACAATCTGTTTCGCTCCGCAAACACCTGGGAACAAAATGGTCTGTCCACCAGTGCAAAATACCACCCGTAAGCAGTATTTCCAATTGTTCTTTTCATGGGCTGTCTTTGCACACACTCGGTGAGGCCAGCTCAAGTGGTTACTACTATAGTCCGTGCCTTGCAACCACACCCGCACACAGAAAAAGAAAGAAGGCTTTCCGGTTCATTTCTTGATGTCAAAACAACTCTGGCACCAACACATCTGGCAAATACCTTGCTGCGGGCACACCGAAACGAGACCAATATCATTTATGATAGATGCACACATTCTAAATAAAATACTAGGCTAGGTGAGGTGGCTCATGCCTATAATCCCAGCACTTTGGGAGGCCGAGAAGGGTGGATCACCTGAGGTCAGGAGTTCGAGACCAGCCTGGATAACATGGCGAATCCCTGTCTCTACCAAAAATACAAAAAAATTAGCCGGGCATGGTGGTGCATTCCCATAATCCCAGTTACTTGGGAGGCTGAGGCAGGAGAATCAATTGAACTCGGGAGGTGGAGGTTGCAGTGAGCTGAAATCACACCACTGCACTCCAGCCTGGGCAACAGAGCCAGACTCCATCTGAATAAATAAATAAATAAATACTAGCAAACATATCTTGGACAAGAGTTAAAAATAGTGCAAATGGGTCCTGTCTTGGTCTGTTCCTGCTGCTGTAACAAAATAGCTTGTATTGGGTAATTTATAAACAATTGAGGCCCTGAACTCCTGGCCTCAAGCGATCCTCCTTCCTCAGCCTCCCAAAGTGCTGGCATTCCGGGCATGAGCCACCATGCCTGGCCTGGAAGATGTTTTTGTGACAGATGAGTCTTTTAATAGAAAAACTCCCCTTGTGAATTCCTCAATCCAGCCCCTCCCACCCTCACCCTAAAAATAAATAAGAAGAGAAAAAGAAACTCCCCTGGCCACACGGTCGACACGCTTCACGGCAGTCCGGAATGTGCTGAACTCCAGGTCTTCGCCTTGGCGGGTGGCCTGTCCACTCCCAGGACCACAAGCTGGTCTCTCTGGTGTGGCTCTAGGGCCAGCTGCTGCCGGCTTCGCCTTCTCTTGTTCCATCCTTTTCACATCGCAGGCAAACACAGTCTCTGCTGGGTTTGGACTCCATGCAATTGGCCTTGGTGGACATCGCAGTGTCCTCCAATCGGCAGGAAGGGGTGGGCATTCAGGGCCACAATCCGGGTTTGCCCTGGCAGGGCCAGGTCAGCCAAAGTCACATCCACCATGGCCATGAGCACGTGGTACTTGTGCTGCCGCCGAGCACCCTCCGTCACAGGAAGGATGTTGGTCCTCTTCTTGGTCAAGTTAATGAGGCAAGGCCAGAGCGGTGGGAGGACTCCACGGCCTAGACTAGACCACCTGGGCCTGCAATGTCAGAGACATGGGAGACGGTGGGGTCCGAGGCAGCCCCGAGGGAGAGCACCTGGGCCCTGGCTTGATGTGGAAGGGGTTCCATGCTTGGGACTCCATGCTGCCATCTCCCGGTGAAATGGGGATTCTCTCCTCTCCATAAACTGATTCTCCAGGGACGAGATTCTCAGTGACTACTGCATGATCTGATCCTTTCCTCCACAGCGCGGCACCTCAGCGCATGCGGATCCACTGCCACATTCTTCCCAGACTGCTTTCCTCCTTCTTTACCCCACCACCACCCCGGTGGCCACCAGAAGGGAATCCTCCACCACCTCTTCCTCCTCCTCCATCTCCTCCTCCACCCCACCAGCTCTTCCTCCTCCCCCCACCACCTCTTCCTCCTCCCCCATCTCCTCCTCCACCCCACCAGCTCTTCCTCCTCCCCCCACCACCTCTTCCTCCTCCCCCACCACCTCTTCCTCCTCCCCCACCACCTCATCCTCCTTCCCCACCACCTCCTCCCCCGCCATCTCTTCCTCCTCCCCCACCACCTCTTCCCCCTCCTCCCCATCTCCTCCTCCCCCACCACCTCTTCCTCCTCCTCCTCCACCTCTTCCTCCTCCCCCTACCTCCTCTTCTTCTTCCGTTACTGCCTCCTCCTCTCCCCCATCACCTCTTCCTCCTCCCCACCACCTCTTCCTGCTCCTTCACTTCCTCCCTCTGTTCCTTCACCTCCACTCAGACCTCAGTCCTCACCAAAGCCTCCTTGACCCCACCACAACTGCCATGGTCACCAATGCCCCCTCAGCTGCTGAAGCTACCCCACAAAGACTAAAACCTGGCTTCATGGTGAGCCCTGACTTGCGCAGTTCCAGAATCCACAACTCCACAAGTCTGGGACTTTCGCACACGGGAAAGAGTGGAAGACGTTTTTAAAACAGGAGTACTGAGGAGCGATTTAGGCCACCACGCAGTTCAGTATGTCTTTTAAAGAATGCTGCAGGAGCTATGCAATTTTAGGAGTAAAAGCAGTTATGCAATTTTAGGAGTAACTATATCCAATAACTGTTAATGCTAGTAATGCATTTTATTAAACTACACAAATACTTAATAAAACAGTAGTACTATTGGATTATCCAACAAGCAGATCAATGAAACAAAATGTATTGAATGAAAATTGAGTACGTTGGCCAGGCACGGTGACTCACAATGGTAATCCCAGCACTTTGGGAGACCGAGGTGGGCGGATCACCTGAGGTCGGGAGTTTAAGACCAGCCTGACCAACATGGAGAATGGAGAAACCCTGTCTCTACTAATAATAGAAAAATTAGCCTGGCGTGGTGGCACATGCCTGTAATCCCAGCTACTCAGGAGGCTGAGGCATGAGAATTGCTTGAACTCGGGAGGCAGAGGTTGCAGTGAGTGGAGATCACGCCACTGCACTCTAGCCTAGGCAACAAGACTGAAACTCTGTGTCAAAAAAATAAAAAGAAAAAAAAAAAAAAGAAAATTGAGTACCTAATATGTTCCAGGCACTGGGCACTACAGAACCTATGTTTACAGGTGGTTCCTGCCGGTGAGGTTATGCTATAGTGGAGACTGACCCTCAGTGATGCTGCAGTAACTAATGACCATAGTGATGGGGAGTTGGGGGAGGTGTGATGGGTAGAATGGTGTCCCCCAAAAAGATCTGTGCACCTGAGACCTGTGAATGTGGCCTTACAGAAAGAGTCTTGGCTGCGTGCAGTGCTCACACCTGTAATCCCAATACGTGGGAAGGCCAAGGATCGCTTGAGCCCAGGAGTTTGAGACCAGCCTGGGCAACATAGCAAGACTCTATCTCTAAAAAAAAAAAGAAAAGAAAAAAATTAGCTGGGCGTGGTGGTGCACACCCATAGATCCAGTCACTTGGGAGGCTGAGGTGGGAGGATCACTTGAGCCCAGGAGTTCCAGGCTGCAGTGAGCCGTGATTATGCCACTGCATTCCAGCCTGAGCAACAGAGTGAGACTCTTTCTCAAATAAAAGAAAAAAGAAAAAGAAGCACTGAGTGTGCCTAAGCCCCTTGAGTATGTATTCCGCCATGCCTTTCCCTCCAGAAGATAAAGTTTGATAGTAGAATTGTTATAGATTTCTATCCTTGGATAAAATACCCAGAGATGTGCCTGCTCACTCCGGGGCCAATCCCCAAAGAGAAGGCTCAGCCTCCCGACTCTCCCTAGACCAGAGTTTCTCAGAGTATGATAAACACAGCACCTGAAAGCATATGTTAAGGTTTAAAATCCAAGACCCAGGCCCAGATTTCCTGAATCAGAGTCTCCTGGGGTGAGGCCCGTGAGTGTGCTTTTCCAGGCCCAGATTTCCTGAATCAGAGCCTCCTGGGTGAGGCCCGTGAGTGTGCATTTTCCAGGCCCAGATTTCCTGAATCAGAATCTCCTGGGGTGAGGCCCGTGAGTGTGCATTTTCCAGGCCCAGATTTCCTGAATCAGAGCCTCCTGGGTGAGGCCCGTGAGTGTGCATTTTCCAGGCCCAGATTTCCTGAATCAGAGTCTCCTGGGGTGAGGCCCGTGAGTGTGCATTTTGAAAGATTGTCTCACGTATTTGGATGCACACTTAAATTTGAAAACCCCTGCATTCACGCATCTGTGACACCCCTTCTCAGCTCTAAAGCGTCTGACCTACACTGTGTTCTTGATTCTGTTCCCACCTATCAACTGAGCCTCCAACTACCCATCTAGAAAATAGAGAAAAATCTTATTTGCCACTAGGTCCTTGTCTAGCATTCTTTGAAATCCTGAGATCAGAGGGTCCAGACAAAGGAGCACTATTATTTATCTACCCTTCACTTACAAGAGACAGCCCTCAGCGTTTTCCTTCCCTATTTGTGCTGGAATTTGCCAAAGTCGGAAAGGCCTGGGAGCCTGGAAGATCTTTGTTTCTCTCTCACTCCACGTATGTGGCAGGTTAACAGAGTCTTCTTCTGTCACCCAGGCTGGAGTGCAACGGCCCCGTTTCGGCTCACTGCAAGTTCTGTCTCCCAGGTTCAAGCGATTCTCCTGCCTCAGCCTCCCGAGTAGCTGGTACTACAGGTGCATGCCACCACGCCCAGCTAATTTTTGTATGTTTAGTAGAGACGGGAGATTTCACTGTGTTGGCCAGGCTGGTCTCAAACTCCTGACCTCGTGATCCGCCCGCCTTGGCCTCCCAAAGTGCTGGGATTACAGATGTGAGCCACCACGTCTGGCCAACAAGGTAAGTTTCAAGGGCTTCTGATGTCTCATTTTTCCCCTTCCTTGAAATAATTTGAGTCAAATCTGGAGACTGCCCTCAGGCCCAGTTGAGCTCTGAGGAGTTTGAGCTAGTCAAGTCTCCAAAGGACTCATAGCCAATCTCTGAAACTGGTTACTCCACAGCAAAGCCCATCTACCTCCCAGCACCTCAGGGGCCCACAGTGCAAGCAGGTGAGCTGGCTGCATGATTGAGTGGCTGCTCAGTACATGGGGTTATTCGTTGAACACTGCAGCAACCCCACGAGCTGAGGTTCATTCTTTTCATTTTTGAAACAAGAACAATGAGGCTCAGAGAAGTTGAGTGGCAGAAAGTCACACGACTGGTAAAGTGGCATCGTTGTGATTTGTGGTCGATAGCATCCTGTCTGTGGACAGGAGGCACACTCTGGCACTCAGCATTGAGTAGTCCGGGATGCAGGGCCCTGCCCCAGGCTCCAGCCAGGTCATCGCCATGATGAGTACTGGCTCGCTCCTGCTGGTCCTGCAGGCTCAGGGAAGGTGCTCCACAAACATTTGGTGAGAGCATGATGCCTCTACCTAGGAGTGCCTGCCTGTTCCTGAACTTGAGCTGACTTCTCTCTTACAGGCTGCCTGACCCCAGAATGTGCTCCCTGAAACTATCCATCCCACAAGCCCCACTCCTCTGTCCCACTATCTGACGGGACCCTATGTGTATTGGAAACCCCCTCCACTTCCCCACCAACTGGCTTGGCTACGATACCAGCTGTTTTCCAGGCAAGTGGATTCCAAATATTTAGTTTGCTGGACTGAATTTCCCTGTGGTCCCTACAAGTAAAGATTTATTGTTTTTCGAGGGCCTGACCCATCTCAGTGTGAGGATCTTTGTCAAGGGCTGGGCCTATTCCTCCCACTGTTTGACTGTGGCTAACCATCCTAGGCGCCGTTACATTCTCAGACAGGTCAAGGTGCTGGATGCCTGACTCTTGTGCAGGGACTTACCACCTACAGAGACCACCAGCCTTCTGAGGGTCTAGATTCCTTTTCTCCTGGCGATCCCATTAAAGTGATTGCGAGTAATAAAACAGCACTAATCCCACAATGCCAATGATACAGAGGTGCATTCAGCAGGCTAGGTATTTCAACACATTTAGAAAAGATGGGAAGGGTCTGAAGAGATGCAGGGAAAGCTGCCCTCCAGAGGAGACCTGTGGGCGAGCAGACGGCTGAGCTGCCGGGCACAGCGCCAGAAGCCCCAGGTGTACACAGCTCAGGTGTGACAGAGGAAGGAGGTGAGAGGAGAGCGAAAGAATGAAATGCAATGCAATATATATATAAATATAATATATATATTTGAAATGCAATGCTATATATATAAATATAAATATATATATTTATATATATATTTGTATATTTCATTTTCTTACAAAAGTCACACATGCTTCTGTAAAGATTCAACTAATGCTGGAATGCCTAAAGTAAAATGAGTCATCTTTGCCTGTCACCCTCCAATAGTTGGAATGTACTTCCTTGGCATAATTACGGTTAACAATTTTTTTGTGTGGTGGGGGACAAAGTCTTGCTCTGTCGCCCAGGCTGGAGTGCAGTGGCACAATCTCAGCTGACTGCAACCTCCACTTCCTGGGTTCAAGCAGTTCTCCTGACTCAGCTTCAAGAGTAGCTAGGATGACAGGCGCGTGCAACCACACCCGCCCAGATAATTTTTGTATTTTCTTTAGTAGAGACAGGGTTTCCCATGTTGCCCAGGCTGTTCTCAAACTCCTGGCCTCAAGTAGTCCACCCACCTTGGCCTTCTGAATTGCTGGGATTACAGGCGTGAGCCAATGTGCCCAGCCGACTGTTAACAATTTTTTTAATCCCTATCCCTGAATTTTCCTTTATTTTTTGAAACACATGCAAACACATGGATTTGTAGATTTTTAAAACATAAAATGGGATCACACTATATGTTTTAAAATGTAAGTTTCATTATTATTCAGGTATGGTGAGGCCAACTAATCAGGAAACAACTGCTATTAAAAACATAGTTTTGGCCAGGCACGGCGGCACGTGCCTCTAATCCCAGTGCTTCAGGTGGCCAAGGTAGGAGGATCACTTGAGGCCAGCAGTTTGAGACAACATATTGAGACTTCATATCTACAAAAATGAAAATGAAAATACTTAGCCAAGCACGGTGGTGCACGCCTGAGTCCCAGCTATTCAGGAGGCTGAGACAGGGGAATCACTTGAGCCAGGAGTTGAGGCTGCAGTGAGCTATGATCGCGCCACTGCACTCCAGCATGGGTGACAGAGCGAGAACCTGTCTGTCTCCAAAGAAAAGAGATAGTTTATTATTCCCACTTCCTGAGAGGAGAGGAACACTGAAACAGGCAGGGCCACTGGGGAAGTGCCAGGTCAATCAGGAGGCAGCAGGAGTGAGGGCAAAGGCTGGCCAAGAGCCTTTATTGTGGCTTCCCAGAAAGAAATGGGCAAGGCAGCGTCAGCAGGACAGGTAGGTACAGGAGTGCCTAGTCTGAATAATGGATATAGGCACTACCCTAGTTGCTTGTGCCTGGCTCTGGTGTGATTCGAGCAGAGGGACAGTGGCCCAACCTGGCAGAGGTCAGTAAAGGAGGGAGGTGGCGGGGATGGGCTCTGGATTCGTGAAAATGTGAAGTGCATTCCTAGGGGAGTCGTTTGCTATTGTAGGAATTAGCCAGCCCTGGGAGGGTCGGTTTCTCCATGATCAGCAACGCCTTAAGATGCTAGATTAGCAAGAGTACAGAAAATTAAAAAATAAAAATAAAAGGTTAATATGGCATATCTCTAACTTTTAAGCTAAGTGATGTATTCAGGCTGGGCACAGTGGCTCACGCTTGTGGTCCCAACACTTTGGGAGGCCGGGGAGGGCAGACTGCTTAAGGCCAGGAGTTGGAGACCAGTCTGGCCAACATGGTGAAGCCCCGTCTCTACTCAAATACAAAAATTAGCCGGGCATGATGGTGCACACCTGTAATCCCAGCTACTCAGGAGGCTGAGACAGGAGAATTGCTTGAACCCGGGAGGCAGAGGTATAGGTGAACCAAGACCACGCCACTGTACTCCAGCCTGGGTGACAGAGCAAGACTCCATCTCTAAGTATAAATCAAAATAAATAAGCAATGTATCCAGAACAATAGTACATACATAACGGCTTGTTCTTTTTAATAACTTCGTCATATCCCATAATTTGGATGTTTCCCATTTGAATGTGAATCCCATGAAGGGACAGTTTTGTCTCCTTTTATCCAGACTCAGAGTAGATGCTCAAAAATATCTGTCAAATGAACAAACAAATGGCCCACAATGGACCCAACCATTGCCTTATCAACACATATTCAGATTGTTACTTATTATTATTTCAGACAACACTTCAATAAACCTATCTGTATCTATAGTTGTCACTCAGTATCCATGGAAGGTTGGTTCCACAATGCCCCAAGTCAGACATGAAATTCCCTGATATAAAATGGCACAGTATTTCCATAGAACCTACACACATCCTCTTGTACAGTTTAAATAATCTCCGGACTATTTATAATACCTAATACAATGTAAATGCTACATAATTTACTGTTTTACTGTATTGTTTAGGGAATAATGACAAGAAAAAATCTGTATATGTTCAGTTCAGACACGACCACCATTTAAAACACAAAAAATTTCCATCTGTGGTTGGTAGAATCCATGGATGCAGAATCCAGGGATATGGAGGGCCAACCCTACATCTTTATGCATTCGAATTAGTTAGGACTGGGCTTGGAGAGCAAAAGAATGACCCAAATAATTGTGGCTTAGCCAAGATAGATTTTTAAAATATTTGCATTCATTTATTTTTATTTCAATAGTTTTAGGGGTACAAGTGGTTTTTGGTTACATGGATGAACTGTGTAGTGGTGAAATCTGGGTTTTTTGTGCACCCATCCCTGGAATACTGTACATTGTCCCCAACAGGTGATTCCTTATTCCTCACCCCCTCCCACCCTCCCCACTTCTCTGTCCCCAGTGTCCATCATACCACTCTGTATACCTTTGCATACCCATAGCTTAGCTCCCACTTACAAGTGAAAACATCTGGTACTTGGTTTTCCATTTCTGAGTTACTTCACTTAGGATAATGGCCTCCAGTTCCATCCAAAGTGCTGCAAAAGACGCGATTTCACTCTTTTTTATGGCTGGGTAGTATTCCATGGTATACATATACCACATTTTCTATATTCATTCATTGGTTAGTGGGTACCTGGGTTGGTTTGATATCGTTGCAATTGTGAATTGTGCTGCAATAAACATATGTATGCAAGTTTCTTTTGATATAATGACTTCTTTTCCTTTGGGTTGATGCCCAGTAGTAGGATTGCTGGATTGAATGGCAGGTTGATCTACTTTTAGTTCCTTGATAAATCTCCATACCGTTTTCCATGGAGGTTGTACTAATTTACATCCCCACCAATAGTGTGTAAGTGTTCCCTTTTCACCACATCTGTGCCAAATTCTTTCTTTAAAAAATTTTTAATAAGGGCCATTCTGACTGGGGTAAAATGGTATTTCACTGTAGTTTTCATTTGCATTTCCCTGATGATTGGTGATGTTGACCATTTTTTTCACATGTTTGTTGCCAAGATAGATATTTCACTGTCTTATGTTCAAGAAGTCTGGAGGAGGTCAGGTCAGGACTGGTCTGGAGCTCCCTGGATTCGGGGCTCAGGCTCCTGCTACCTTGCTGTCTCTGCCCTTCGCAGCTTCCACTCCCAAGAATCCTGCATGGCCCATCTTGCTCCCAGAGCTCCAGCCAGCAGCCTGTATTGCAGGAGGAAGAAAGAAACAAGTGCTAGAGAGCATCACTCCTCCTTTTAGAGGTGACTTCCTGGAAGCTGCTACTTCTGTGTATATTGTATTGCCAGAACTGCAGTGCAAGATCAAACCTAACTATAAGGTGTGATGGGAAACATCATTATTCCAGGTGACCATGTGCCCAACTCAGCATCACAGGCTCTGTTACTGAGGAAGGCAGGGTGGATGGATATCAGAAAACAACTTGCTCTTATTTCTGTCAGATAAATTTCCAGAAGTAAAATTGCTATGTTGAAAGGTACATGCATTTAAACATTTTTAATAAACACTGATAGATACTTTCAACAAAGGCTTCAGTAATTCAATCCCAGCAACAGTGAATGAGAGGATCTATTTCCTTACTCACTAACATGGATGCGGGCAAGATTCTTTTTTTTTTGGCAGGGAGGGGAACGGGTGGCGGAGGACAGAGTTCTTGCTCTGTTGCCCAGGCTGGAGTGTGGTGGCTCAGCCTCAGCTCACTGCAACTGCCTCCCAGGTTGGAGCAATTCTCCTGTCTCAGCCTCCTGAGTAGCTGGGATTACACGTGCTTGCCACCACATCCGGCTAATTTTTGTATTTTTTTAGTAGAGATGGAGTTTCACCATGTTGGCTAGGCTGGTCTCAAACTCTGGACCTCAGATGATCCACCCGCCTTGTCCTCCCTAAGTGCTAGGATTACAAGTGTGAGCCACCATGCCAGGCTGAGATGCGGGCAAAACTTTTTTCTTTTTTTAGATGAAGTCTGGCTCTGTTGCCCAGGCTGGAGTGCAGTGGCGCGATCTCCCCTCACTGCAAGTGCCACCTCCCGGGTTCACGCCATTCTCCTGCCTCAGCCTCCAGAGTAGTTGGGACTACAGGTGGCCACCACCACGCCCTAATTTTTTGTATTTTTAGTAGAGACGGGGTTTCACTGTGTTAGCCAGAATGGTCTCGATCTCCTGACCTCGTGATCCGCCAGCCTCGGCCTCCCAAAGTGCTGGGATTACAGGTGTAATCCAGGTGTGAGCCACCGCACCCAGACTGTGGGCAAAACTTTTAAAGACTGATAATCTGATAAGCAAAAGAAGTTATCCCACTGTCGTTTTGGTTTGTATTTACGTGATTACTAGTAAAGCTTAACCTCTTTTCACATATTTACTTGCTGTTTTCTAGTACTCTTCTATGAACTGCCTTTTTTTTTTTTTTTTTTGACAGGGTCTCACGCTGTCACCCAGGCTGGAATGCAGTGGCATGATCTTGGCTCACTGCAACCTCCGCCTCCTGGGTTCAAGCAATTCTCCTGCATCAGCCTCCCGAGTAGCTGGGACTGCAGACGTGCACCACCACGCCTGGCTAATTTTTGTATTTTTAGTAGAGACAGGGTTTCGCCTTGTTGGCCAGGCTGGTCTCGAACTCCTGACCCTGGGTGATCTGCCCCCCTCGGACTCCCAAAGTGCTAGGATTAAAGGCATGAGCCACTGCGCTGAGCCAAAACACAGTTTTAAAATCCTTGCTATACAGAATGTCAATGAGGAATCCTTTGGTTGCAAGTGGCAGAAATCCCCCCCAAACTAGCTTTGACAAAAAAGGGGTTCATTGGTGTAAGAAAGAAAAGTAACTCAAAGTGGCCGGGCGCGGTGGCTCACACCTGTAATCCCAGCACTTTGGGAGGCCAAGCCAGGCAGATTACGAGGTCAGGAGATCAAGACCATCCTGGCGAACACAAGGAAACCCCATCTCTACTAAAAATACAAAAAATTAGCCGGGCGTGTAGGCGGGGCCTGTAGTCCCAGCTACTCAGGAGGCTGAGGCAGGAGAATGGCGTGAACCCGGGAGGCAGAGCTTGCAGTGAGGGAAGATCGTGCCACTGCACTCCAGCCTGGGTGACAGAGCGAGACTCCGTCTCAAAAATAAATAAATAAATAAAAGAAAAGTAACTCAAAGCAATCCTACGCAAAAGATGCAAAATGTATCAGGCCCAGAGACGCAAGAGTATGAGACTTCAGTCATGCCCCCTGCCATGCCCCGGGGCCCTCGTTTAAAGACATTTTGTCCTTTTTCTTCCTTGTAGTTTCCAGACTAGCTGATAAATGGCCTAAAATGTTATTACAGGCCCGGTGAGGTGGCTCACGCCTATAATCCCAGCACTTCAGGAGGCCGAGGCCGGCAGATCACTTGAGGTCAGGCGTTAAGACCACCCTCCTGGCCAACATGGTGAAACCCCGTCTCTACTAAAAATACAAAAATTAGCTGAAAGTGGTGGTGCACACCTATAATCCCAGCTGCTCAGGAGGCTAAGGCAGGAGAATTGCTTGAACCCGGGAGGGGATTTCCATGGTTCCAGTGAGCCTAGATTGTGCCACTGAACTCCAGCCTGGGCGACAGAGGGTACTCTGTCTCAAAAAAAAAAAAAAAAAAAGTTGTTACAAGTTATATGATGTGACTCTCACCCATCATCTTCTTCTTCCTAGAATTCGTGATACAAAGAACAATGTGTAGTGAATCAGTACCTTATTTTCATGTTATTTTAATGAACCAATGTAAGAACTGCCCCTTCTTTTTCTCTTTAAAAACTTACTGGCAACTGGCCAGGCGCGGTGGCTCACGCCTATAATCCCAGCACTTTGGGAGGCCGAGGCAGGTGGATCACAAGGTCAGGAGTGGTCACAAGACCAGCCTGGCCAAGATGGTGAAACCCCATCTCTACTAAAAATACAAAAATACAAAAAATTACACACAGCCACAACACCCAGCTAATTTTTTGTAAATTTAGTAGAGATGGGGTTTCGCCATGTTGGCCAGGCTGGTCTCGAACCGCTGTCCTCAGATGATCCACCTGTCTCGGCCTCCCAGAGTGCTGGGATTAAGGTATGAGCCACTGTGTCTGGCCCCTAATGTATTTCTAATTCTGTTCCTTTCTCTTTAATAGAACGTATCACTATAAGAATGAACTATAGGTCTACATATCCATCCATGCGTGCATCCACCTATCCATGTATCCCATCCATCCACCCACCCACCTATCACTATGTCTTGGTGTTTTCTTCACCAGAGTTTCACAAGGACCGAGACTTGTTCACTGCTGAATCCCGGTGCCTGCACAGAGCAGATGCTGACATCTGACCCTCGCTCTCTCCATTTCTGGGTTCTGTAGCTGCCTGCTCCTTCACGATTGCATTCCACGCTCTGCATTCTGTGCATCCAAAGGATACACACATTCTTTTCCTGGTTGCTCCAGCAAAAGTCTCACCATTGACTTTCAGTGACCAGGCCTGGGTGACGTGTCCCCTGGATCCAGTGATTGGGGCCAGCCCTATACAGACCACAGGGACTGTGAGAGGGAGAAGAGCAGAATCCTGGGGAAATCAGGGAACTGTTATCAGACGAAGGGGGACAACAACACAGCTCCATTCTTTGGTCAGGCTGCTTCAGCCATTTAGGAAGAGGTCAAGGAAATGTATAGACACAGACACACTGAGGGCTGTGCGAATTCACATGTGACAAACGTCACGGCGAAACAAAGAGGAGAAAAGCACAACCACTCAGGCGCATCCTTCACCAGAGGTTTCTTCTTTCGCGAACGTTCCAGGTGTTTGTTTTCTTTCTCACTGTGGTCTCCTAAGTCCAGCTCTTGTCAATACACATCCCTTAATCGAGTAAAAATGGTTTCTTATTAACAGTAGTAGTATTTATCAAACATCCACAAAATGCTAGGCCAGATGCTAAGATATGCATAAGGATTATCGCATTTTTAAATTTATTTTTTATTTTTATTTTGAGACAGGGTCTCACTCTGTCGTCCAGGCTGGAGTGCAGTGGTGCAATCAAGGTGCACTGCAGCCTCCACCACCTGGGCTCAAGCGATCCTCTCACCTCTGCCTCTCGAGTAGCTGGGACTACAGGCGTATGCCACAATGCCTGGCTAGTTTTTAGATTATCTCATTTTATCCTCACAACAATCCTAAGAGGTAGTCACCACTGTTGTCCCATTTTAAAGATGAAGCAAGCAAGGCTCAGAAAGGCTCAACTCCCATGAGGTCAAACATGGCACGCTGAGAAGGAGATCCTCGTAAGCTTGGAAGCTTTTCTGCATGGGCAGGGCAGGGCAGAGCAGGCAGAGCAGGACTGGCTTGACTGTGGGAGAGCAGAGAGAAGGAACTCTTAAGACACAGGGCTGGGTAGGGTCTGCACCAAGAAGGATGGCTTTCTCAGTCCCCCAGGAGCAGGGGTTTACTGGCCAGAGGTTTACTGGCCTCAGGGGAGCTCAGGGCCCGATCAGCAGACTCGAATGCAATCCCTTAGGAATGCATAGCGTCCCCCACTGCCTCCCTCCTCCCTTCTGAATCCAGAACTGTGAGAGCGACCAGGAGAAATGGACTGAGCCCCAGGCTTGCGCTTTGGAGAGGCTGCCACGGGTGTGACTTCCTTTGCCCTGCTTGGGCCTCTGGCACTTCCTGCCAGGCAGCAGATTTCTTGAGACTTCAAAGGCGGCACACAAGAGGAGTGTCAAGCAGATTGAGCACTAATAAAGAACTGACGCCTAGAACAATCACAGCTTCCCTGTGATTCCTGAAAGTGGCGAAAGCACAAAGAAGAAACGAAAGTCTCTCGCTAACCTTGGGAGAAGCTAAAACATCCAGGAGCAGATTCTCTGCGCAGTAATGTGACAGAGTTCACAAAAAGTTTATATTCACATTCGAAGCTACCGAGGCCCAAGCTCAGCTGCATTGAGAGAGGTATCACCATACCCAGAGAAAAATGGCCTCCTGTGGAAAAAGCTAAAGTAATATCATGTATATTATTCTGGAACAAAATAAGTAGATTAATATACCTTATATTTCTAGAGTGCTTTTACTTTTTAAGGATTTTAATACCAGAGCAGCCAACATTATCTTGTTGCTTTCTCACATTTCCTTTATAAAAATTTCCTTTAGTATGTTCAAAACCACCTTCTTGCTTCCAGAAAGTTGTAAGAATAAAATTGCATTTTTCTCTCTCTCTCTCTCTTTTTTTTTTTTTTTTTTTTTTGAGACAGCTCTGTTGCCCAGGCTGGAGTGCAATGGCGCCCTCTCAGCTCACTGCAACTTCCACCTCCTGGGTTTAAGTGATTCTCATGCCTCAGCCTCCCGAGTAGCTGGGATTACAGGCACCCACCACTGCACCTGGCTAATTTTTGTGTGTGTGTATATATATGTATATATGTAAAAAAAAATGTATATTTTTAGTAAAGATGGGGTTTCACCATGTTGACCAGGCTGGTCTTGAACTGCTGACCTAGGTGACACGCCCGCCTTGGCCTCCCAAAGTGCTGTGATTATAGGCATGAGCCACTGCGCTGGCCGAAATTGCATTTTTAAATGTAAAAGCCCCTAGAAGGAAGGAGACTAAATACAGTTCCCAGGCTCCACGCAGCTCTCCCCACAGTCCTACGTGGGTCTCCATGCTGAAACCTCAGGGTGAGGGGGAGGGCTGGGGAGGGAGTCACACATCAGCGGCCAGTGTGGCTCTGAAGGAGGTGCTGCTATGTGGTTAAGACTCTTCACATCGTGGTATGTACAGTCTTGTGTTGTTTTCTTCTTGCCTTTTCAAGCATTGTGAATTCCCCAAATGAGTTTAACTGTAAATCAACTTGGATCCTGGATCCTTTCTTTGTATCTGACTAGGGGACTTCAAGTGGTAGCCTTGACTAGCCTTTTCTCTTCTGGAGAACAGAGCTCGTAGAAACAGTACTGACCTGGAAATTGTGTTAGTCACTGCTAAATGGCCTCTCTGAGCCTCAATTTCCGAATCTTTCCTAAATGTCCTAAAAATGAGGAAACAGCTTCAGTTACCCCTAAGGAACCTGCCTATAAAAGAATTCCATGAATCCATGATGTCATAAGACAGCAGCCCCCCACTTTTTTGGCACCAGTAACTGGTTTCATGCAAGACAGTTTTTCCGTGGATGGGGGATGGGGAGGTGGTTTGGGGATGATTCAAGCACATCACAGTTGTTGTGCACTTTATTTCTATTATTATTACATTGTTATATATAATAAATAATCATACACTCACCATAATTAGAATCAGTGAGAGCCCTGAGCTTGTTTTCTACAACTAGATGGTCCATCTAGGGGTGATGGGAGACAGGGACAGATCATCAGGCATTAGATTCTCATAAGGAGCACACCCTAGATCCCTCACATGCGCAGTTCACAGTAGGGTTCTCACTCCTACGAGAATCTAATGCCGCTGATATGACAGGAGGTGGAGCTCAGGTGGTCACACGACCAATGGGGAGCGGCTGTAAAGACAGATGAAGCTTTGCTCACTTGCCAGCTGCTCACCACCTGCTGTGTGGCCCAGGGTGGTGGGGGGACCCCTGTTATAAGAGAATTGAAGTGTTTAGAATTGAGTAATTCGATTTGAATTACTTTCCAGTTTTTTCTAATAGTTCTTCCCTCCATCCCCCAATGGGTATATTACATCTTCTCTCTCTGAACCAGTAACTCAAGCATATATGAGCTCTGTCTTGAAAGACAACCAATGGTGATGCTAAGTCCACAATGCTATGATCCAGAGTCCCTGAGGCCAGGCCAGCGTCCAGTGAGCAGCGGGACAGTCCACACACATCAAGCTCCTCTCGTGAGTCTAAGCTGAAGCCATCAGCCGCAGTGTCTGACTCTACCTACTTGCTTACTAAAACGTGCCACCAGAGGTCTTCCCCCATGATAAGAAGTAAATTCACAGCCTTGGGGGTGATATAACCATGTTCTTTTCCCTTCCTTTCTAGTCCTAGTTTCAGGTGGCAGTGATAAAAGGAGGGTTCTCCTCTTAAACGCTAGATCGGAAAAATAAATGAATGTGAATAGACATCCCCCACTCTCTTCATTCTGTATCAAAGCCCTGGGGAATCCATTTTTACCACACTGAGTCTCGCTGAAGTCAACAGCATAAGCTCCTGCATTCATTTCCATGGGACTCGGCATTGTGAAAATAATTGGATTGCACTGCACCCTAACACTCCTTTCAGGAAACAGAAAATGTGCCTTTGCGAGTAGGTGAGGTGAAAACTCCTCTGAGTGCTGGTAGGTTTCACCCTGTGTTTTCAGTATTGTCTTGTCAAGAGCAGCTATTATCAAGTCCCAAATGAGCCTGGCAGAACAACCCTCAATGAGGTGTTTAAAACTGCCTTCCCTACTGAGAAAGAAAACACTGCTTTTGTTCCCGTTTTTAAAATTAACTGCATAGTATTACCACTATCAATGAGGTGTTTAACATCAAAATTGTCTTCCCTGGTGGGAAGAAAAACACTTACTTTGTTTCCTTTCTTAAAATTAATTGAGGTTTTAAAAAACTTCTCCTTATTCAACCAACAGTCGCATAAAAGGGAGAAGAGATGGAAATGGGATTTTAAAATGTTGTCTTTGGTGGCTCATCCAGATTGTCAGCACATTCTTCCTGCTTAGGCCACTTGCTGAACACTTTTCTTTGCCTTTGCTTCATTTCTCCCCCATTATATTTTATAACTTTGGCCTCATCATTGTAGTCCTTGGTAGGGAGCTAATCATGAGATCTTTGCAGGAATGACTACATTGATCCACGTATTGGTTTTTGTTTGTTTCTTTGGTTGGTTGGTTGGTTGGTTGGTTTTGAGATGGAGTCTTGCTCTGTCACCCAGGAGTGCAGTGGTGTGATCTCGGCTCACCTCTACCTCTACCTCCCAGGTTCAAGCAATTCTCCTGTCTCAGCCTCTGGAGTAGCTGGGATTACAGGCACATGCCACCACACCCGCTAATTTTTGTTTTTTCAGTAGTGACGGGGTTTCACCATATTGGTTAGGCTGGTCTCAAACTCCTGACCTCGTGATCCACTGGCCTCGGCCTCCCAAAGTGCTGGGATTACAGGAGTGAGCCACCGCGCCCGGCCTGATCCACATATTCTTTATTAGTTTGCAAATTTTCCACAAGGCTGCTCTAACTATTCTAAAAGGTGAAAGAAATTGCTTATGAAAAGTTAAAATCAGCCTGTAGTATTAATATCTAAGGGGGCTTTGGCAGATATGGCTAACGATGACTCAACAGGACCACAGAACTCCCAACAGAACCTTAGGATGTTGGCAGAAACTACCAGAAAAGAGAAGCTCTTTTGCTACTGAAGTTGCTGAGCTATGAAGAATGTATGCTGTGAGCTAACAGGAACCATTTTGCCACTCTAGGAAGAGCTTGCCTGAGACTGTTGAGACAAGAGATACAGGTTTCCTGACTATATTGTTTCAGTATCTGGATCCCACAGTCTACCTCGGGACTCTCAATAACACGGCCAATAAATTCCCTTTTTGTTTCAGCACAAGCCATTTTAAATCATAATTTTTTGTCACTAGCAACTGAAATTAATCAAACGAGAATGTGTGAACCTGTAGAAAAAGTCTGTAGTTCTCTAACTTCACATCAGTAGATGCCCAAGGGGCCTTTCTGCTTTTCGTTTTTGTTTTTTTGAGATGGAGTCTCACTCTGTCGCCCAGGCTGGAGTGCAATGGTGCGATCTCAGCTCACTGAAACCTCTGCCTCCCTGGTTCATGCAATTCTCTGCCTCAGCCTCCCGAATAGCTGGGATTACAGGGGCCCGACACCACGCCCAGCTAATTTTTGTTATTTTTTTAGTAGAGACGGGGTTTCACCATGTTGCCAAGCTGGTCTTGAACTCCTGACCTTAGGTGATCCACCCACCTCAGCCTCCCAAAGTGCTGGGATTACAGGAATGAGCCACCACGTGGAGGTCAATTGTGATACTACAGGAAAAGAAGGTAAAGTGGAGTCACATCTGATTTCCTTTTACATGCCGGTTTTAGAAACTCACCCCCAAGAAAGGTGTAACTTCACAATCTACTTAATCCTCACAGCAGCAAACAAATTTATTAACATTTATTAATGTTAAGGCTTAATGTAGAAACGATGGCGTAAATCCTGCAGATAAGTAGGAAAACTTCAGAATTATCCATCTGTTGTCAATTTATCACGAGAGATTGGATTTTATCCCAAAGGCATATTTTGGGAATACCCAAATATCTGTAATATAGTCTCTCCTTCAGAATTTTCTTACATGATGTGGAAATCAAGAGCTACCTGCCTGAAGTTGACAGATTAAAAAATGATGATTAAGTATAATATTTGAATTTATGACAGGTAGCCAACGGGAGAACAATAAAAGATAACAAAAATTATGAGAAAAAAGGGGTAGCATAAATGATATGGATTTCTCAGCTTCAACATTCAGGAGTGAAATAAGTACCGCTTAAAGTTGAAAAATTAAGAAATCGAAGTACAAGCATTTAATCTGGAGTTATGAAAATAATCACCCAAAGAAATCAAGATAGAAATGACATGAATGCTGATGTCCACCGAGTGGGACCAGGTCAAGTGAGGGACATTGTTTGCTTTCATTTATGCCTCCTTTTTTCTATTCAGATGTCTCAATTTTGTGTGCACCCATTATATTTTCATTTTATTTTATTTTTTGAGACAGTCTCCCTTTATCGCCCAGGCTGGAATGCAGTGGTGCGATCACAGCTCACTGCAACCTCCACCTCGTGGGCTCAAGTGATCCTCCCACCTTAGCCTCTTGAGTAGCTGGAACTAGAGGTATGTACCAACACACCCAACTATGTTTTGTATTTTTTGTAGAGGCAGGCTCTTGCCATGTAGACTAGGCTGGCCTTGAACCCCTGGGCTCAAGTAATCTGCCCACCTCAGCCTCCCAAAGTGCTAGGATTACAGGCGTGAGACACCACGCCCAGCCTGTAATTTTAAATTGGCCAAAAAAACTATGTTCATCTAGGCAGCCTGCTCTTCTGCTCTCTAAAATATCCATTGCAAGCATTCGCTGCACCATCAGATGGCCTCCATGTCAACTTCCCAGTTCCAAACTTACAAACGTCTTCTTTTAAAATGGAGGACGTGTTTGCCCACCTAAGGTCCATCTCTCCGCCTGTGTGTGAATCCCAGCCACACCTATGTCTTCAGAAATTGCTAATTACCCTCTTTCTCTTCAGGAGCCTCAAACTCTCCTTTTCTGTGAGCTGCCTTCAAGCAGTGGAGGACACGCTCAGGCTACTCCCATCTGAAACTGAAAAGCCACCTTGACCCCATGACCCTGTCCAGCTTCCTCTCTCTTCTCCCCTTAACCAGCCAAATATCTCCATTTCCGACTCCTGAACTCACTGTGATACGGAGTCTGCCTTCATCACTGCAGTAAAACTGCTTTTGCCAAGCTCACAGGTGGCTCTAATCCCTAATCAGACTGTCACTACCAATCTTCCTCCTACTTGATTTCTCGAAGCTTCTGACAGAGGGGATCACGCTTTTAAATTCTTGCTTTGATTTTCAGGACATCCCACCTTATCACTGTAATTTGGCAGATTTGTGTCCTCACACATCATTAGCATAAAAGATTTCCCCTCCCCATGAAATATTTCTCACATCAAGTCATAACCTTGGCCATAACTGGAGTATTTGCTCCTCACAAGCCTCTGCACTCCACATGCAGATCTTCCTGCCAAAGGCTTTCTTGCTTCCACAGTGACATCCAGGAACAGAGGCAATCCCTTCATGTTGCTCCACGGGAAAGCCATCTGCAGAAAGGCCAGCTTGCCACTGGAATTTTTATTGGATGTCTTCAGAGAGATACGCTACAGCACGTTTCAGTGAATGGGCTTCCACTAACAGCAGAAAATTTAATCTTGTGAACTCAGTCACTTGTTTGAAACTCAATTTGGGATGATAGTGGCTCTTTCTCAATTCATTAGAATTCGCTCCCTGTTCTCCTCTGAGTAGATTTCTAGTGAGGGCAGTGGAGGGGAGAAGCTTGGTTATCATCCTAGCATTGTCTCGTGCTTTCTTCCCTGTGGACTCTGCTGAGAGTGTAAACCGCCTGATCTACCAGCACAAGCAAGGCGGACTGATCATTTCAGGAGAGGTTGAGGGTCCTCTCCTATTGATGTGGCCTGATGGGCAGTGGTCTGATTTGCTGAAAACTAGTTGCATCTTCCGTTGCCGACAGGCTGACCACCCCCAGCCTCATTCAACTTGGACCCTGTGCTTGGTAGGCACTTCACCATTCAACTCTTTCTTGGGAACATTTTGGATCTCCTCTAGGCCCTGTTGGATGTATGTGTGTAAATGCGCGCGTGTGCGTGTATGTGTGTGTATATATATGTGTAGATACACATACACACATATGTATATATACACACACTTCTGTGTTAGGGGCAGAGGAGGGAGCCGTATAGTTGGTGATCAAAGCTACAAAAGGCCCCCTCTAAGTTCATTTCTAAAGGCCAACGCATACAGGCTCAGAGCACTATTGGACTGTCTTCTGTCAGAGACTCGGGCAGAGCCAAGTCCTTCTACTCTTAGACCCAAAATCTACCCAGCAATTTATAACAGCCAACACTTCCCTCCCTGCATCTTATTCCCTAATCCCACAGATTTTCCTAGCTATCACCTAAGTTCTTCTCTCACCTTTTCTCTCAGAAAGTCTCCTCCAGCTCAGAGAGGTATTTGTCTCTGTAGGTGGGAGGGTCTTTAAAAAAAAAAAAAAAATGAGGTGGGCCACAGCGACTCATGCCTATAATCCCAGCATTTTGAGAAGCTGAGGCAGAAGGATCGCTTGAGATTAGGAGTTCAAAGCCAGTCTGGACAACATAGTGAAACCTTGTCTCTACAAAAAATAAAAACTTAGCCTGTCATGGTGGTGTCCGCCTGCAGTCCCAGCTACTTGTTCATAGTCTTTGAATCTTTATATGCAAAGTCAACTTTTTAAGAATCAAAAAAGAAAAATACATGTATCTTTTCTGCCAAGCACCTGCTTTTTGCAAATGAGTACTCCACCTTTCAGACTCTATTGCTTTTATTATAATTTAAAAAAATTTTTGAAATTCAGGCTCAATTTGTTCTCCCTTCAAGGCAATGAAGCCCATGAGTGGGAGGAAGACTATAGGGCAAAAAGAAAAAAAATGAGAACATTATTATTATTATTTGAGATGGAGTCTCACTCTGTCACCCAGGGTAGAGTGCAACGGTGTGGTCTCGGCTCACTGCAACCTCTGCCTCCTGAGTTCAAGCGATTCTCCCGCCTCAGACTACCCAGTAGCTGGGACTACAGGCACGTGCCACCACACTCTGCTAATTTTTGTATTTTTAGTAGAGATTGGGTTTCACTACGTTGGCCAGGCTGGTCTCAAACTCCTGACTTCATGATTCGCCCGCCTCGGCCTCCCAAGGTGCTGCGATTACAGGCGTGAGCCACTGCGCCCGGCCGTGAGATCATTCTTGATTTAAAATTCACATATATTATCTAGGTATGAGATCATAGCTTCTTTTACTTGCTATGGTCCATGGAAGGAGAAATCGTAATTTCTCCACCTTTTAAATAGCCAGATTTCTGCAATCCGTCCACCCCCTCTAGATTCTCAGCAATTATCTATGAAAAGGAGGAAAGAATAGCAAACTAGAAGCAAAATCATAAGCTTCAAAATTTCTTTGTGCCTCCGTTTTTATGCAGTTTCTTTTAGTATGGCAGGAAAACGGGCAATATTGTTTTCATACAATAGCTGTATTTTGTTCCAGCATGCACATAAATTACACAGTTAACCTTATCTGACCTTACCTAAAGTGACCTTTCTTTTGCTTGATTATTCTGATTCATGCATTTTTACATCAAAGTCTACATTTAGTGAAAGAAAAAATTCATAATTTATATCATTTAACGTATTCATCTTAAGAGTGCATGTATACCTGGAATGGGAAACGTTAACAATAAGCAAGCTAGCAGTCACCGGAGTATGTAACTGGGGGAAACGTAAAGTGGAAAAAAATATATAGAAGGAAAAAATAGCTCTAACAGGGAGAGGTTTGGGGCCCTATAGATAAATAGGCACATTTCCACTCCACCTCCGGACATCTGCCGGTTGGTGGTAAAGTTGCTGATTTTAGGAAATTCTAGAGACAGATCGTTGTCGGGGTGGTGGTGTGCTATTGACCAAAACAGGAAGGCAATGCCTGGATTAACTAGAGACCTAAGAAAATGCGGGAACAAGGGCAATCGCTGCGGGGCCAGGACTAGCTTCGAGGGCAGCAAGCTTCACACTAACACGGAGCCAGGTCCTCGTGTGACCTTGCTATGTAAGGAGACCGGCACCCTCGTCCTCTTGACGGCGCCGAGACCCCGACGGCCTCGGAACGCTTCGCTCGGGCACACTGAAAGCAGCGCGAGACGCAGTTCCCGACAGTCTATAAACATGGAGGCCGGCTTTTGTTTGTTCTGGCCCCGCTCGCACACAGGCGTCTCAGAGCGGAGACCATAGGCCCCGCGGCTGCTGGCGGCTCAAGGTCCCCAGGGACGCCGCCCTGGAGGACTTTGCCCGCCGCGCCCGGCTGCCTCCCTTGCCGGGCCCTGCCCCTCTCGCCTCTGCTCCCGGCGCCGCAGCTGACCCGGCGGGGGAGGAGGGCGACAGCAGTGAGCGGCGTCACAAAGCGAGGCCAGAACGCCTGGGGTTCCGCCGCGACTCGGTCGTCCCGGGCCAGCCGGACTTGCAATCCGCCCTCACAGGGAGGGAGACGGCCGACGCCGGCCCACCCTACCCTCAGGGTCCCCTCCGTGATCTGACCGGGACGCAGAGTCGCGGCGGCCCCGGCGCCGCAAAGCGCCCTGGGAGCGCCGGCTCGCGCCGGAAGAACGCGAGGGCGCGCGGCGGCGGCGAGGTTATAAAAGGGAAGAAGCCGGCGGCGGGCGGAAGTGGGCGGTTCGGCTGCTCCGGGCGCTGTTGTTTGGTCTTTGGGCCTCTGGAGGGGCTTTATCTGCAGGGCCGCCGGTGCAGGCCGCAGTGACAGGGCCGCTCTCCCCGCGCTCCGTGCCTGTCTCCCGGTGCAGCTGTGCTCGCGGCGTCCGCGGCCTGCAGGCCCAACATGGCGCAGGAGGTGTCGGAGTACCTGAGCCAGAACCCGCGGGTGGCCGCCTGGGTGGAGGCGCTGCGCTGCGACGGCGAGACTGACAAACACTGGCGCCACCGCCGGGATTTTTTGCTCCGCAACGCCGGGGACCTGGCCCCCGCTGGCGGCGCTGCCTCCGCTAGCACGGATGAAGCTGCCGACGCCGAGAGCGGGACCCGAAACCGGCAGCTGCAGCAGCTCATCTCCTTTTCCATGGCCTGGGCGAACCACGTCTTCCTCGGGTGCCGGTGAGTGAGGCAGCGTCCCTAACCAGCACGCCCCGTTTTGTCTGCCACCTGCAGACCGGCGCTCGGCGCCCTCCGCGGGACCGGCCTCGGCGGGGGGGGGGGGAAGTTGTGAAGCGCGGGAATCCGCCGGCTCGGCTGCTCTCTAAGGGTGAGAAAGGTGTCCCTGCGAGGAGCCGACATGATTCCCGGACGTCTGTGTGCCCCGTGGTGTGGGGGGGAGCTGCTGGTAGGGTTGCTGGTGTTAGGGGACAACGCTCTTGGGGACGGGTGCTAGATTTAAGATGAGTGAGGAGGTGCCCTGCCTCCTAGACCCTGGGACACTTGTTTATGGAGTTCCAGGAAACAGTTCTTGGCGGTTGGTACACTTTCTTGATTGCAGCCAGGAAATGCAGTTCCTGTGGCCTGTTTTTTGCAAAGCACAAATAGGACCTTAGAAAAAGCGCTTTTTTAAAAATGACTTTTCCTTCTTTTTCAGATACCCTCAAAAAGTTATGGATAAAATACTTAGTATGGCTGAAGGCATCAAAGTGACAGATGCTCCAACCTATACAACAAGAGACGAACTGGTTGCCAAGGTGAAGAAAAGAGGGATATCGAGTAGCAATGGTTAGCAGATCATAGATGTGAACATACATAGGAGTTTAGAGCATAAGTTTGATATAATTAGGAATTATCGTTATTAATTTTTTTAACAAGCCAGAATTTTTATGTTATCAATAAGTAATAAAGTTGGAATGTTAAACCTAAACTATATGTCTATGTCTTTAGACTTTGAATTTGATAGTTTGCTTTGACTGCTTTAGATTTTGAAGTGTCCACTGTTGTCTGATGCTGTTGTTTTTTAAAATATTAGACATTCATGATGTTATTCAACACTGTTTTAAGAAATTAATGACTCCACACTTTTTAAAGAAACGATTAGTCTTGAAATATTTTCACTTTGTGCCTTTATTTTAATGTGTGTTTGTCTCATCACCCGTTTTATACGAGGTATTCTTAGTCATGTATCTGTGTTTTTCTTCTTTTTAGAAGGGGTAGAAGAGCCATCCAAAAAACGAGTTACAGAAGGGAAAAACAGTTCTGCAGTTGAGCAAGATCATGCAAAAACTTCTCCCAAGACAGAACGTGCATCAGCTCAGCAGGAAAACAGTTCAACGTGTACAGGGGCGGCCATCAAATCAGAGAGTGGGAACTCAGCTCGAAGCTCTGGCATCTCCAGTCAGAATAGCTCTACAAGTGATGGAGATCGATCTGTCTCCAGCCAGAGCAGCAGCAGCGTTTCCTCTCAGGTAACGGCAGCATCTGGGAAAGCTTCTGAAGCAGAAGCTGCAGATAAACACGGTTCTGCATCATTTGTTTCCTTGCTGAAATCCAGTGTGAATAGTCACATGACCCAATCCACTGATTCTAGACAACAAGGTGGATCACCTAAAAAGAGTGCTTTGGAAGGCTCTTCAGCCTCAGCTTCTCAGAGCAGCTCAGAGATCGAGGTGCCCTTGTTGGGCTCCTCAGGAAGCTCAGAAGTAGAATTGCCACTATTGTCTTCCAAACCTAGTTCAGAGACAGCTTCAAGTGGGTTAACTTCCAAAACTAGTTCAGAGGCAACTGTTTCATCATCAGTTGCTAAAAACAGTTCCTCATCAGGCACATCCTTACTGACTCCCAAGAGCAGCTCTTCAACAAATACATCGCTGCTAACTTCCAAAAGCACTTCCCAGGTAGCTGCGTCACTTCTAGCTTCCAAGAGCAGCTCCCAGACTAGTGGATCACTGGTTTCCAAAAGCACTTCCTTAGCAAGTGTGTCCCAGTTGGCTTCTAAGAGTAGTTCTCAGACTAGCACCTCACAGTTGCCTTCTAAAAGTACTTCACAGTCAAGTGAGAGTTCTGTCAAATTCTCTTGCAAGTTAACCAATGAAGATGTGAAACAGAAGCAACCTTTTTTCAATAGACTGTATAAAACGGTGGCATGGAAGTTGGTAGCTGTTGGTGGCTTTAGTCCCAATGTGAATCATGGAGAGCTCCTAAATGCAGCTATTGAGGCTCTGAAAGCAACACTGGATGTATTTTTTGTCCCACTAAAAGAATTAGCAGATCTGCCTCAAAATAAGAGCTCCCAAGAAAGTATTGTTTGTGAATTGAGGTGCAAGTCTGTGTATTTAGGCACTGGCTGTGGAAAAAGCAAAGAAAATGCAAAAGCAGTTGCATCAAGAGAAGCATTGAAGTTATTTCTCAAGAAAAAGGTGGTGGTAAAAATATGTAAAAGGAAATACAGAGGCAGTGAAATAGAAGATCTAGTACTCCTTGATGAAGAATCAAGGCCTGTAAACTTACCTCCAGCATTAAAACATCCTCAAGAATTACTATAATGTGTCCAAAATATCACTGCATACAATATCTGGGATTTGAAGAGAAAAACTGACTTTTGTACAGCATAAAACACAGGCTTTCACAAATTTTGTATTGCTTTTTTTCCAGTTTTGCAGAAAATTTACATTCTAGTTCTCTTCACACAGTAGAAGTTGTAAATAATTTATGAATGACAGTACACATTAAAAGGTATGCATTAACAGCATATCAGTATGCTGTTTTATTTGCTGAAGAAAATACTGTCTTCTATTTTTAATGATACGTTAGGTACGACGTGTAGTTCGGTAGAGTTCTAAAATTTTTGTACTACTTTCAATTTGGTGAAAACGTATTAAGTTGTCTACCATGTTTTCTTTTCTAGCTGAATAAACCACATCAAAGAAAAGGGACCACAGTATTTGAATGTTTGAAAGTCTGTAAAGCTTAAGGTTTAAAAATGTTGCCCGTAATGTTGAACACGTCTGTTAAAAAATAAAAGAAAAAATAGTTGCTTCAAACTATTTTTATGAGAAGTTGTAAGCATTTTTTAGATATAAAGCAGTATAAAGTACTTATTGTTATTTTATTCTGAAGTTGTTTAAAATTCACCATGACTTTGACCGCTGCGCATTCTTTAAGCGGGTTAATTTATGTTTTGAGGTGGAATACAATTTACACTTTTTCTTAAAGACATGAATGTGGGTTTCTATATTAAGCGTATTTTGTGACTACTATTAACAGATTTGTTTAGATATTAAATGCTTTAAGCTATTTTACCTTTTCAAGAAGTTGTGTTTTTTTTCTCCAAGTCAGAACCAATTCCTGTAAATAGGCTTCCCACGACTTGTCATTATAAATTAGACAACCAGGTAATTGTGTGATATACATCTTTATTATTTTTTTTTTTTATAGCAACCCCCTGAGCCAGAATAGATGCAAAGCAATTCCCTTCAATTTTCAAATCTAGAACTGGATGGTTTTTGTGTGTACGAATCTTTTAGAATCCTGGAAAGAACAGAGAGCCATGTTCAGCTCTTGATAATGAGCCTATTCAATTTAACTGCATTTGTTAGTAATGAAGTGGAATTTTGTTTTTGTCTTAGGTGATTCTGCCTGTGTTTGTCATTGTATATTCTGTTTACTTTGCTTCAAACTGGCCCCAAGATGTTATTTTTGTGGTTTCTGGCTTTCTAGATTCTATTTTTAGATACTGCACATTGAGCAATAATGGTGATAATATACAGAGAAAAGAAAGACCTTTAATGGGCCAATCGTGTTGGAATAGGAAAATTGAACGTAAGCTTAATTTAAGCATGTAGCAGTTACTCCTATTTTGTATTTTAGTAATAAAAGCGATACTTTTTTTATGCTTGAATTACATAATCAGATGTTTTTATTTTACCATATAGCCTTTAAAAATGATTCATTTTTGAGGATATTTAATTGGATACCAAAGCTAAAATCTATATACTGTAAGTGGGTTGCTTTTATAGATTGCAGGACACAATAACATGAATGTATTGTGAAAGCACTTTTAGTTACCTCACTTTCCTCAGTCTTGGAATGCGTATTTTGTGGGATAATGATTATCAGAAAAGCAAAAATTACAAAGAAATAAATCTAATGTACCTAATTAGGTGGTTTGGTAAGTTTGTAAATTGGCTTGTTTCAAGTTAATATGAAGGTTATTGAAAATATTTTATAGTGACCTTTGATGTGGAGGAAGTTGTGTAGTGTACATTTATGATAATCCTATTTAAAACCCTAGAAAAATACTCTTGGTTAATAACATTTAAAGAATCCTGATTTAAGAGAAATGCATATTTTAGAATTCTGTTACTGAGAGTGAATCCTGGCTCTGCCTCTTACTAGACATGTAACCTCTGGGAATTTAACCTTTTAACCTTACTTCATCTGAAATAGGACTAATAACTGTTTCACAGAGCATGACTGTTAGATGAGATGATATATTTAAAGTGCCCAGCAGGGTGCAGGTATCCCATGGTTTACTTATGTATTCTCATTTCCTCTTACGAGGAGCTCTTCTCATTTGACTTACTTTTCAGATGGAGAAACTTACACAAAGTAATTTGGTCAAATAATTCAAGGCCACATCTGATTTCAAAACCCAAGTTCAAGTATGTTGTATTGTTTATTATCATCGTCACTTCTCTATACGCTGAAATTCCTGAAAATGCCCCCCAGAACTTGATTTTCTACCAGATTAAGTGACTGCATCTTTCTAAAGTCTCCTTGAAATGAGTCACTTCAGAGGCTCTTTTATTATTAATGCTTCTAATACTTGCATATCTTGAATATCCTCAACTAGTGAATCATCCTATATGGATGCAGTTGAACTTTGTTAAAAGACCATACACACACCAAGAAATCTGCACATAAAACACCCCAAAACCAAAAAACCAAACACACCAGCCTACAATAATGTATAATCAAGTTTAGTGAATAAAGTTGGTTACCAAGATGGGATATACTATTTTTTTCAGATGAGTGAGGTGAGACAGTTTCCTGAGACATCAAGATTTTTCTTGATGCTAAAATGAGAATTTTTTTTTTAATGGTAAAATTAGTTGACTTTGAAGAATGAGATTGTCATACGTTTTTGACCTAAATTCTTAGAGCCTGTCACTGCTGTCATTGGCTAGGATAATTGTCATAGGGATATGTGTAACTTTAAGGACTTTGATAT
The DNA here is from genome assembly GCF_007565055.1 of Rhinopithecus roxellana. Taxonomy (NCBI): domain Eukaryota; kingdom Metazoa; phylum Chordata; class Mammalia; order Primates; family Cercopithecidae; genus Rhinopithecus; species Rhinopithecus roxellana. Next base: position 110,402,256 of record NC_044550.1, on the reverse strand, counting down.
GTATTATCAAGAGCCTGCTCCAATTTGAATTATTTTCCCTGTCGAGTGCTGCTGTTTTTGGTACAAATTTCTCCTTGCTGTTTAGATTTTTGAGTAACAACAGTGAGAAAGTAACAAAAGCAAGCAGCAGTTGGGAACCAGGTCAGTCCTACAGGTATTGTGTTACTACTTTGTGGGCTTTGTCCTCAAAAATTGTGCTAAAGTCCTATATTGACCTGCTTTCTAGACATTGGTTATCCATTCCTGCATGATTTTTGAGTAATATTTTCTGTGATTGATGAATAAATAATTTCACTTTCTACTAGAACAGAATGTTCAAGTTGAATGAAGGGTTGTCAAGCCATTTATTGTCCAACTACTCCTCCCCAAGAAAAATATCAATCATATTTCTTTGGTGTCCCTGCACACAGCTTAGTTGCTATCCAGTTAGAACCATTTCTTACTACCAACTTTAATATCTCTCGATTTTTCTCCTTTTTTTTTTCTTGAGACGGAGGGAGTCTTGCTCTGTCCCCCAGGCTAGATTGCAGTGACGTGATCTCGGCTCACTGCAACCTCAGCCTCCTGGGGTCAAGCAATTCTTCTGCCTCAGCTTCCTCAGTAGCTGGTATTACAGGTGCGGGCCACTGCACCCGGCTAATTTTTTCACGTTTTTAGTAGAGGCAGGGTTTCACCATGTTGGTCAGTTGGTCTTGAACTCCTAATCTCGTGATCTGCCTACCTCAGCCACCCAAATTGCTGGGATTACAGGTGTGAGCCACCGTGCCCAGCCGATTTTTTTTCCTTTAAAAAAAGGAAAGTCATTATCTGAAAATTATTAGTTTTTAACAACAAGTTCTTTTTCTGTTCCTTTGCTATTCATCTAGCAAGAAAAATAGTAGACAAGGCCCCAAACTAAATGAACTTTAACTTTGAAGGGGAAAAAAAGGTAATACTAGGCCGGGCACAGTGGCTCACACCTGTAATCCCAGCACTTTGGGAGGCCAAGGCAGGCGGATCACCTGAAGTCAGGAGTTTGAGACCAGCCTGGCCAAAATGGTGAAACCTTGTCTCTAAACTACAACATTAGCCAGGTGTGGTGGTGCGTGCCTGTAATCCCAGCTACTTGGGAGGCGGAGACAGGAGAATTGCTTGAACCTGGGAGGTGGAGGTTGCAGTGAGCCATGATTGTGCCACTGCACTCTAGCCTGGGTGACAGAGTGAGACTCTGTGTCAAAAAAAAAAAAAAAGTAATACTAAACACAAAAGGTTGGATACAGGACATTTTTAGTAAAAACTAGAGATTTCATATGCCGATACTTAAGAAGCAATCAAATACTTTGTGACTTTGAAACTTGATTGAATAGAATCAGAATCCTTGGAGGTCTTAGGAAGCAGCCAAACTAAACAATATAAGCAGTAAATACACGAAAGACTACCATTTTATTGAAGTTTGACTGTTATGTGCAATGTATAGAACTTGAAAAGGAATCTAGAGACAAGTGTACGAAAAGGTGATGTGGAAGGGAATCACCTAGTGATTTCCTTATACTGTTTTCAGTGTACCAGGGCTTAGACACTTAAAAATGATAAAACCCAAGTTCTGAATATGTGATCAGTGGTTTTCAAACTTTATTTTAGCCATATTTCTTCAAAGAAAAATGGGGGCATTGTGTATGTGAAACAGAGAACTACTTTGGTCAAAGGAGGGTGGCCACACCCCACAACTGAATTATATGTTTGGTTCTTAATTTCTTTTTTTCTTTCTTTTTTTTTTTTTTTTAAGACAGATCTCGTTCTGTTGCCCAGGCTGGAGTGCAGTGGTTCACTGCAACCTCTGCCTCCCGGGTTCAAGTGATTCTCCTGCCTTGGCCTCCTGAGTAGCTGGGATTATAGGTGCAAACCACCACACCCAGCTAATTTTTGTATTTTTAGTAGAAATGGGGTTTCACCATCTAGGCCAGATTGGTCTCAAACTCCTGACCTCAGGTGATCCACCCGCCTGAGCCTCCCAAAGTGTTGGGATTATAGGCGTGAGCCACTGCACCTGGCCTCTGTTCTCAGACTCAATTTCTGAGTTACCTCCTGGACTATGAGCAGAGGGGATGCAGCAACTAGGAGGCTCAGTGTAAACAGCCAGCCTCTTTCTGCAGCAGGTATTAGAGTGGATGTGGGTCGAAGCTGCTAGTTTACTACAAAATTGAATTAATTAGTTTTTTAAAGTAGATGCCATATTAAAGTTTACCTGAGTGGGGACTCAGGTCAGGTTTAAGGGATTGTTACATTAATTAACATTTAAGTAATACTAAAAATAGCTGCCTTTTATTTCTTTTAATTGTGAAATACAATTGCAAAAACCCATAAAGTCCACCCATGTAAAGTCCAACAATTACTCAATGCCCATATAATAATTATGTAGGCCAAAAAATAAAACTTTATCAGCACTTCAGGGACTCAAATCCAGTGTTCTTACAGAAGACTTGAACAGTGGTTTGGTTCTGATTTGGGGCACTGAATGTAAATGCCAGTGAGACATGCTGTCCCATGATCCTTGTTTCTTGTATTCCGGAAAACAGTAAGTGAAATTCACACTTTGAGGAAAATTTGAGAAGTTTTTTGTTCAACTATTTAGGAAGCTTCTAAAAAAGTAAACTTTAAAGAAAACTCAAATGTGATCTGAATCATTAGAAAATTTTTCTAGACAATCTATTTGTAGAATTCAAGGACAATTTACAGAAGCAGTGATATAACCAATGCATCGAGATGCATGATGTATCTTAGGAATGCTGTCTGTTACTCTTCACCATTTGCATATTATTAAATAATTTTCTATACTAGCTAAGGAAAAAATGATTCTCATGAAATAAAATCTAAGAGAGTTCCTGGGAAGCATTTCTAATGTATCTTACTTATGTGCACTGATAGTGGATCATATATACTTAATGCAGGAGTTTATCATGAATGCTCAACCTGCAGTTTGGAAACTAGCATTTATTGTGCACTTTCTTTCTTTTTGAGACGGAGTCTCACTCTGTTGCCCAGGCTGGAGTGTAGTGGCGCCATCTCAGCTCACTGCAACTTCTGCCCCCCAGATTCAAGCGATTCTCCTGCCTCAGCCTCCTGAGTAGCTGGAATTACAGGTGTGAGCCACCATGCCTGGCTAACTTTTGTATATTTAGTTAGTTTTGTATATTTAGGGTTTCACCATTTTGGTCAGGCTGGTCTTGATTGAACTCCTGACCTCACATTGCCTCCTGCCTCGGCCTCACAAAGTGTTGGGATTACAGGCGTGAGCCACCACGCCCAGCCTGTACACTTTATTTCTATTATTATTAGTTTGCAATATATAATGAAATGATTATACAACTCACCATAATGCAGAATCAGTGGAAGCCCTGAGCTTGTTTTCTACAACTAGATGGTCGCATCGGGGGGTGATGGGACACAGTGACAGATCATCCGACATTAGATTCTCATAAGGAGTGTGCAGTCTAGTTCCCTCACATGCACAGTTCACAATAGGGTTTGTGTTCCTTTCAGAATCTAATGCCACTGCTGATCTGACAGGAGGTGGAGCTCAGGCGGTAATGTGAGCAATGGCGAGCAGCAGTAAATACAGATGAAGCTGTGCTCACTCACCCGCTGCTCACCTCCTGCTGTGTGGCCCCGTTCCTAACAGGCCACAGACTGGTACCAGAGGCTTGCGGGTTGGGAACCCCTGCTCTATGGTGTAGCATGAATTTCACCTGTGTCAATATAGCAGCGATGAGTGTGATGACAATTTTCATCCAATGATCCTGCTTCTTTTATCCCCTGGCTATAATTAAAGAATGCATCACTTCTTAGGAGGTTCCAAAAGAGCAAAACAAAGAGGGCTTGAGTAAGAAATAGTGAAAGCATCAGGACCTTAAATACAGAGCCACCGAGCTGTACACACCAGGGGGAGCCATTCACAAGCAATGTAATAGACATCATTTACTACAATGAGTGGTGCCCCTTGAAGTTGTGGAAGAAGGTGGCCCTTTTTGGAATCCCTGTGATTGCTGTATATAGTGAACTTATTTTTAAAACCTTACTTTAAAAAGGAATTTGATTCTGTAGTATGGAAAGAGCTGCTAAATAAAAGTTGAAAAAAAATAGTATTAAAGTCTGTGAAGCATTGATAGCACATAAATTCTAAGAAACTCTTCTTGGAAGTAGCATATATGCTAGTTATGTGCTGATGTTGGAGGCACTATTTATACCTGGTCATGAATTACTTTGCCCAACACGTTCTTCTACAGGAGGGATTATTTCAAGACTGTCCTAAAATAAAAGCCTTGGGGGAAATTCAGGAACAAGGCAGATGAAGAATTGTGTTGGCTCAGATATGGAATAAAACTTGAATGTCTGCTTTGTGTTCTCTCCTACAAATAGATAATGTCCTTGATCACATCACTTGTTTCTGAACATTTGGTGTAAACCTACCATTTCTTGCCCAGTTTCATTTTCATCTATTGCTCCTAGCTTCCCCAAGATAACATGGCCTGAGCCAAGAACATACTTGTATTCAAAGCTATGAGACCAGAACAGAGGCTGGTTAACTTATCTGTCCCTGGGCATTGGACAACAGACCCTTGAACCAGCTAAAGCGCCTATCCTGAGCTGGGCACCTTGACTGCCATCCCCACTGAGACCATATGACCTGGGTATGGGCGGCTGGGCAGTAGTGGTGGTGGGGAGAATTCCTGAAAGTTCTCACTGCCTCAGGGATGATTTTCCAGAGGGATGTTTTAACTATAAAAGGAAAAAATGTGCTGGGCAGGCCAAAATAGATGTCCTGTGGAATGACTCAAGGTGAACAAACAGCCGTTGAGACCTCCAGTAAGTTCTTGCCATGGTCCACGCTGTATGAAGATGGTCGTGAAAGCCATCCAGCACTCCCAGGTCCTGGAGCACACTCTCCCCCTCCTCAAGGTCTTTCTTCCAGCAAGTTCCCCAAACACTGTGCCTCAGAAAGAAAAATGGTCAGGAGATTTCCCTCAGAAACTCAAACAACTGATCAGAATAGGGTGATGCTGGTGCCCTCCCACAATGGATTTCCTCCCCCTGGTTCCTGTGGTTTTTCATTCTACTGGTCTCCAGGCTGCCATCACATCCAGCCAAAGCAGCTCTTTGCTACCAATGCTACTAATATGGGCAGGTTTTTCACCAGATGTCTATCGATTAAAACCATTGGTAAGGGCTGCTGAACGATGCCAACAATCTTATCTTACAGTTGACTTGGTCTCTCTTAGTTCCCTACCCTAATTTTTTGGTTATCACTACCTTCCTGGGAAAGCTGTTTCCACTAAGATAACCTGTAATGTTTTGTTCCTTCCAACAGTTAGATGGATGGTCATCACAAATACAGTACGTGCCTTTAAATCTGATATAATCTGTAAAAAGAATAGATCATTCAATCTTCCTTATTCTATCATTAGCAAAAAATTACTTGTGATATCACTTACAGCCAACGGGTGTCACACTGATGAAAATGAAAATTGCTGCCTCCTCAAGAGATGAAAGAGCCAGACTCACAGCATTATGCCCTTTCAGACAAAGTCTATCTCAGAGCCTGGTAGCGGCATAGCTCTTTGGTTTTCTTCCATCCTCCAGGAGAAATTGTTAGTATTCTAGCAACGCTGTTTTCAGGAGCTGGCTGGAATACTTAGCAGGCAAAAAACCGGCCACTCTTGGGTGTCCATGAGGCTCATGGTATGTCAGCACGTCATAACTGAGCTCAGGGTGCCTGTCCTAACATCAGGCATATTCACCCATGTCCTCCAAAATACTTAATCTATCAAAAAATCCCAGAAACCTAAGAGCCTGCGGAGCCCTGAGGTACGCAGCAGGCAGTCTCACATTGTTAGACCCTGTGGGCCACATTATGAGCCAATAACGTTAGTCTGAAAATTGGGGCCAAACATTACTCCATGAATTAAAAACGGCAGCAGCAACTTGAAACAGCAATCAGTTCTATGAAGCAAGAGCTCAAAGCAGAAGTGTAGTAGCTCCGGGAAGAAAGAATTCACAACAGGATTATATAAAACATAGGCTGGAGGGACTCAGGAACTGAGAGGAAGCAGTAAAGGCAGCAAAGAATTGAAAACGAGATCGGAAGCAGCATACGCAGAGAAGATGCTGCTGACGACACAGGAGCAGAGAGTCGAAAGCAAAAAGTGGATCAAAGGAAGTATCAATTTGGGATTTTAAAATTAGAGCCAAATGACAAAGAAAATAGACAAATGAGATGAAGAGCATAATTGGAGTTTCAGAAAAATAAAGTTCAATTACTGAACAGGACAAGTATTTAATAACACTTCAAAAAATTTTATAAAATAAAAAATAGGATCAACATGCAAAAAGAGCACACCATATTTCAGGGAAAACTGGCCTATAATGCTGAATATTCACATATATATATTTTTTTCAGATGGGGTCTTGCTATATTGCCCATGCTGGTCTTGAAATCCCAGGCTCAAGAGATCCTCCTGCCTTAGCGTCCTGAAAAGCTGGGACTACAGATGCATGCACCATGCCCAGCTCTAAATATTTACATATATCTTAATAAATTATTGAACTTCATTGATTTTAGGAGGGATCCGTTGGGTGTCCAGGCAAAAAGATCAAGTAATGTATATGAAAAAACTCAGGGTAAACTCTTACCTCTTCATAGCAACACGAAGCACCAGAAGACACTAAGAAAAAAATGTGAAGAAGAATTTTATATCCAGGCAAACAATGATTCCAATACTGACACAGTTTTTAACACCAAGAACTCAAGGATATTGTCCCATGAACTCTGTATAAGTAAAGAAGTTTTAACCAGCAAAAGCTGACTGGGAAAGTTAGCGCAAAGGGATGGGAAGCAATCATTGACTATTTAACAGTATAACCAAGATGAAAGCAAACTCAGGGATTAAAGTGACAGAAAAGAAAGTAAATTTTATATTTTCTGATAATGTAGAAATGATATAATAAAAGTTGGGGCAGAAAAGAGAAGGTAGGTAGAAATAAGTGTGCAAATTAACTCATCTTTAATAGATGAGGTCAGTGTTTACCATTCAACGCTGGCAATTCAAATAATAGAAGGTTTTAGGTTTTTAAAAAACACACTGAAAGGTAAACAATGAGAAAGATAATCAACTAAATTTGGGAATAGTATTAATATGGTTTGGATGTTTGGCCCCTGCAAAAGTCATGTTGAAATGCGATCCCCAGTGTTGGAGGTGGGGCCTGAGTTCGCATGAGATCTGGTTGTTTAAAAGTGTGGCACTGGCCGGGCGCGGTGGCTCAAGCCTGTAATCCCAGCACTTTGGGAGGCCGAGACGGGTGGATCACGAGGTCAGGAGATCGAGACCATCCTGGTCTACACGGTGAAACCCCGTCTCTACTAAAAATACAAAAAAAAACTAGCCGGGCGATGTGGCGGGCGCCTGTAGTCCCAGCTACTCCAGAGGCTGAGGCAGGAGAATGGCGGGAACCCGGGAGGCGGAGCTTGCAGTGAGTCGAGATCGCGCCACTGCACTCCAGCCCGGGGGACAGAGCGAGACTCCGTCTCAAAAAAAAAAAAAAAAAAAAAAAAGTGTGGCACTGCCCTCTCTCTCTCTCTTGTCCCCGCTCTCACCATGTGACACACTGACTCCCCTTTGCCTTCTGCCATGATAGCAAGCCTCCTGAGGCCTCCCCAGAAGCAGATGCTGGCACCATGCTTCCTGTGCAGCCTGCAGAACCGTGAGCCAATTAAACCTCTTTCCTTTTCCTTTTTCTTTTCTTTCTTTCTTTTTTTTTTTTTTTGAGATGGAGTTTTGCTCTGTCACCCAGGCTGGAGTGCAGTGCTATGATCTCGGCTCACTGCAACCTCCGTCTCCCAGGTTCAAGCCATTCTCCTGCCTCAGCCTCCCGAGTAGCTGGGATTACAGGCGCCCACCACCACGCCCGGCTAATTTTTGTATTTTTAGTAGAGACGGGGTTTCATCATGTTGGCCAGGCTGGCCTTGAATTCCTGACCTCAGGTGATCCGCCCGCCTCAGCCTTCCAAAGTGCTGGGATGACAGGTGTGAGCCACTACACCTGGCCTTAAACCTCTTTTCTTTATAAATAACCCAGCCTTGGGTATTTCTTTATCACAATGCAAGAATACATAAATAGATACTCTAAAGAAGTGAGAGATTAAAGGCACAATATAAAGTCACACTTATAAGGGTAACCTCTGGGAGGAAAAACCCAAATCTTACTACCTTTCAAAAGAAAAACACACACACAACACAGAAAATAGGTCATACAGCGACATCTTTTAAAAGATGTAAAAAGAGAAAGCACAAAATAAAGTAATAGGACAGAATCAACACCAAATGTATGTGGTTCATCAAAAGTATAAATGAATAAACTTACCTACATAAATAAAACAATTTTCGGATTGAATCACAAAGCAAAATACAACTTTATGCTGCATTCAGGGGACACAATTAAAAATATGCAAAAAGTTTGAAAATGAAAGGATAAGCAAAAACATATCATTAAAAGTAAAAAGTATTAAATTAGGTAACGTGTAGAGTGCTTACAACATCACCTTGCACCTATTTTAACATGTAGTATTAAAATATTGACCAAAAATAGACAAACTACTCAAAAAGAAAGCAGGAACTGAGCTCTTACTATTAGACAAGGTTGAGTTCAGGTTCAAAAGTAAGAAAAAAAACAGAATGGCACTTCATAATGGCAGAGGACATAATTCACAATATACATCTAATAGTTACAAACAATTAAGCACCAAATAGCAGAGCATTAATATTCAACATTCAAAAGGAAAAATTATAGGAGACACCAGAAAAACAGACATGAGTGCATTGATGACTTTCAGTCACCTCTCAAGGTCCATGACAGATCAACTGGACAAAAATCAAGGCTACAGAGGAGCTAGATAATATAGTTAATGAAACAGATCTCAGTTATATATCCAAATATGTATCAAGTGATGATTGCTGAAAAAAAGGCAACGGTTTGTTTTTAGAACTACTCATGGAATATTCATAAGAATGAAAATGTATAGACAACAATCTCAATCACAGTGCAACGAAATTAGGAGGTAATAACATCGCCCAAAACAAAAACTATCTGCCATCTGGAAACTTTAAAATACTTTCTTAACAGCTCTGATATTCAAGATGAAATCAAAGTAGAAACTGCAAAATAGCAAATAAAAATAATAGAAAATATTACATATTTGTATGTATGGGATATGAAGCTTAGCTACAAAGTCAAAGCAAATAAGAAGGAAAATACAAATTAGAAGAATAAAAAATAAATGTAAGGAAAGCAGAAGAAAGAAATGAATAATGATAAAATCATAAGTTCATGAAATAGAACAATTCTTTAAATCCATAGAACTGGAAAATAAATTTGAAATCTTTTTTTAAACAATATAGGCGAGGTGCAGTGTCTAATGCCTGTAATCCCAGCAGTTTGGGAGGCTGAGGCAGGAGGATTGCCTGAGCCCAGGAATTCAAGACCAGCTTGGGCAACATGGCGAGATCCTGTCTCTACAAAATATATTTTAAGAAATTAGCTGGGCATGGTGGCACATGCCTGTAGTCCCAGCTACTCAGGAGGCTGAGGCAGGAGAATTACTTGAGCCTGGGAAGTTGAGGCTGCAGTGAGCTGTGATTGCTCCACTGTACTCCAGCCTGGGTGACAGAGCAAGACCTTGTCTCAAAACAAAAAACAGTAAAATGGACAAGCCATTGCTTAACCTAATGAAGGAGAAAAACAAGTATGCAAATAAGAATTTATTGAGGCCGGCTGTGGTGGCTCACGCCTGTAATCCCAGCACTTTGGAAGGCCTAGGCGGGCAGATCACCTGAGGTCAGGATTTCGAGACCAGCCTAACACGGTGAAACTCCATTTCTACTAAAAATAAAAAAAAAATAAAAAATTAGCCAGGCGCGGTGGCACATGCCTGTAGTCCCAGCTACTCGGGAGGCTGAGGCAGGAGAATCTCTTGAACCTGGGAGTGGGGAGGTTGCAGTGAGCAGAGATCAGCCACTGCACTCCAACCTGGGAGACAGGGAGAGACTCTGTCTCCAAAAAAAATTTATTGATAAGAGGAAAATAATCACAAATATAGTGGAAATCTCATATAAAAATGAATAAAATTGTTTTCTAGAAAAGTATCATTGACCATAATGGACTGTTTTTTTTTTTTGAGACAGTCTCCCTCTGTTGCCCAGGCTGGAGTGCAGTGGCACCATCTCAGCTCACTGCAACCTCTGCCTTCTGGGTTCAAGTGATTCTCCTGGCTCACCCACCCAAGTAGTTGGTATTACAGGTGTGCGCCACCACGCCTGGCTAATTTTCGTATTTTTAGTAGAGACACGGTTTCACCATGTTGTCCAGGCTGGTCTCGAACTCCTGACCTCAAGTGATATGCCTGCCTCGGCCTCCCAAAGTGGTGGGATTACAGGCATGAGCCACCGTGCCGGGCCCACAAATGATTTAGAAGAGAAAAAAATTTAAACAGATAAATTACTATAAAATAAACAGGAAGTTGTTAAAAAAAAAAAAAAAAAAAAGGACCCCTCAAATTCCAGCAGTTATAGAGGAATTCTGTAAAATCTTTACAGAAAGAGAGCTCCCATATCTTATTTTAATTTTTCCAGAGCATACAAAAAGAGGTAACATTTCCAATGTTTAGTTAATGAACCAAGTATATTTCTACAGAAATATATTGTTATTAATAGGTATAAGAAGAAAAATTATATACAGATAAGTATCACTGAATGATGGAGATATGCTCTGAGAAATGTATTCGGCAATTTTGTCATTGTGCAAACATCATAGCATGTACTTATGCAAACCTAGATGGTAGAGCCTTCTACACACTTAGGATCTATGGTATGGCCTATAGGTATGGCCTACTGCTCCTAGACTGCAAACCTGTACAACATGTGAGTGTGCTCAATACTGTGAGCAACTGTAATACAATGCTAAGTATTTGTATATCCAAACATAGCTAAACATAGAAGAGGTACAGTAAAAATATGGTACAAAAGATAAAGAATGAACGCCTGCACAGGGCACTCACCATGGAGGGAGCTTGCAGGACTGGAAGTGGCTCTGGGTGGGTGAGTGAGTGAGTGAGTGAGTGGGGAGTGAGTATGAGGGCCCAGGACATTACTGTGCATGGGTGTAGCCTTTATAAACACTGTACATGTAGGCTACGCTAACTTTATAAGCAATAAATTTTCTTTCTTCAATAATAAATTAACCTTAGGCTACTGTAACTTATCTTTTCAAGTTTAATTTTTTAAACTCTTTCATAATAGCTTAAAACACAAAAACATTGCACAGCTATGCAAAAATATCTATGAGCTTTTTCATGTTTTTAAAATTTATTATTATGATTTTTACTTTTAAAATATTTTTTGCTAAAAACTAAGACAAACACACACATGAGCCTAGGCCTACACAGGGCCAGGATGACCAGTATCGCTGCCTTCCACTCCTACAGTTTGTCATCTCCTGTAATAACATGCCTTCTGCTGGAATAACTCCTAAAGGGCCTGCCTGAGGCTATTTTGCAGTTTTCTTTCCTTTTTTTGAGATGCAGTCTTGCTCTGTTGCCCAGGCTGGAGTAAGTGGTGTGATCTCAGCTCACTGCAACCTCCACCTCCTGGGTTCAAGCGATTTTTCTGCTGCAGTCTCCCAAGTAGCTGGAACTACAGGCACACGCCACTACACCCAGCTAATTTTTGTACTTTAAATAGAGACGGGGTTTCACCATGTTGGCCAGGTCAGTCTCAAACTTCTGACCTCAAGTGATCCGCCTGCTTTGGCTTCCCCAAGTGATAGAATTACAGGCATGAGACACTGCGAAGCAGGAGTACACTCTAAAACAACAATGAAAAATATAGGATAGTAAATACATAAGCCAGTAACACAGCCCTTTATTATCAAGCCCTTCATTATGTGCTGTACATGATTGTATGTGTTATACTTTTAGACGACTGGCAGTTCCGTAGGTTTCTTTACACCAACATCTTCACAAGCACGTGAGTAATGCATTGCATTACGATGGTTATGATGTCATTAGGAGATACGAATTTTTCAGCTCCATTATAATCTTATGTGACCACCATGGTATACGTGATCCATCGTTGACCAAAACATCATTATGTGGCACATAACTGTACTCATGTCTGAAAAAGCTATCAAAGACATTTGAAAACTTCCGTATTAAAAAAAAAGAAAATTTCCATATTCATACTTGATGTAAGTTCTTAGCAGCAGTATACAAATACGTTCTTAGCATAATGAAGTATATTTATCTCAACCACAAAGAATCTGTTTAATATGGAAACAGCATGGGTGTAATATTGAAACACTCCTGCTAAATTATGGACAAGATAAGCACTGTCTTTTGTTTTGGGGGGGATGGAGTCTCACTCTATCGCCCAGGCTGGAGTGCAATGGCGCGATCTTGGCTCACTGCAACCTTCGCCTCCCAGGTTCAAGCAATTCTTCTGCCTCAGCCTCCTGAGTAGCTGGGATCACAGGCACACGCCACCACGCCCACCTAATCTTTGTATTTTTAGTAGAGACGGGGTTTTCACCATGTTGGTCGAGCTGGTCTTGAACTCCTGACCTCATGACCCGCCTGCCTCAGCCTCCCAAAGTGCTGGGATTACAGGTGTCAGCCACGGTGCCTGGCAAGTACTATCTTAAGCTGAGGAGAGAGGCCATTTCTCTTACTGTCTCCTGTCTCTGAAGAGAAGGAGGAAGTAAAAGCTGAAAAACAACAGGAATGAAGTCAGCGGCAAGACTAACAGCACCACTGACCAGGCCTGAGGTTAAAGATTAACCCCCTACTCTGACCACATGTGTTACCTATAGATCACTTGCCCAATCTATCACGGCTCTTTCACATGGACCCCCTTAGAGTTGTAAGCCCTTAAAAGTGTGTCCTGAGTTGGTTCCCTCTGGTGGGTTCTTAGTCTTGCTGACTTCAAGAATGAAGCTGTGGACCTTCACAGCGAGTTTTACAGCTCTTAAAGGTGGTGCAGACCCAAAGAGTCAGCAGCAGCAAGATGATTTATTTTGAAAAGCGAAAGCACAAAGCTTCCACAGTGTGGAAGGAGACCCGAGTGGGTTGCTCCTGCTTGCTGGGGATGGCCAACTTTTATTCCCTTATTTGTCCCCGACCACATGCTGCTGATTGGTCCATTTTACAGAGTGCTGATTGGTGTATTTACAGTCCCTTAGCTAGACACAGAGCACTGATTTGTGCGTTTTTACAGAGTGCTTATTGGTGCATTTACAGTTCTTTGGCTAGACACGGAATGTTGCTGGTGCATTTTTACAGAGTGCTGATTGGTGCATTTACAATCCTTTAGCTAGATAGAGAGTGCTGATTGGTGCATTTTTAGAGTGCTGATTGGTGCATTTACAATCCTTTAGCTAGACACAGTGCGCTGATTGGTGTGTTTTTACAGAGTGCTGATTGGTGCATTTACAATCCTTTAGCTAGATAGAGAGTGCTGATTGGTGTGTTTTTACAGAGTGCTGATTGGTGCATTTACAATCCTTTAGCTAGGCACAAGTGCTGATTGGTGTGTTTTTACAGAGTGCGGATTGGTGCATTTACAATTTTTTAGCTAGACACACAGCACTGATTGGTGTGTTTTAACAGAGTGCTGATTGGTGCATTTACAATCCTTTAGCTAGGCACAAGTGCTGATTGATGAGTTTGCAATCCCCTAGTTAGACAGAAAAGTTCTCCAAGTCCCCACTCGACCCAGGAAGTCCAGCTGGCTTCATCTCTCAAAAGGGCCAGGAATTTTTTCTTCTGGGAGCTCGGTTCTTGAGACACAAGTCTGCCAATGCTCCCAGCCAAATAAAGCCTCTTTCGTCTTTCATCCGGTGTCTGAGGGGTGTTTTCTGCGGCTCATCCTGCTACAAATCAATAGAATTAAATGAGAGAAAACCAGCCTGGCCAACATGGTGAAACCCTGTCTCTACTAAAATACAAAACTTAGCCAGGCATGCTGGCAGGTGTCTGTAATCCCAGTTATATGGGAGGCTGAGGCAGGAGAATCGCTTGAACCTTGAAGGCAGAGGCTGCAGTGAGCTGAGACAGTGCCATTGCACTCCAGCTGGGCAACAAGAGCGAAACTCCATCTTAAAAAAAAAAAAAATTCAATGAGAGAAATATATGTTTAAACATTGGAAAAAAGGTAAAATCATTGTTATTTAGATACAATTGTATACTAGAATTCCCATCCCTAATCAATTTAAAAATCTAAATAAATAAATAAGTGAATTCAGTCAAGTACCTGGGTATGAAATTAATGCCAAATACCAGTACAAATCTGGTGCTTTAGAATATAAAAATAACCAACCAGAAGATATAATAGAGAAGACCTTATTTACAATAGCAACAGAAAATAAAATATTTAGTGATAGAAAAGCATTTAAAACCTACATGCAGAAAACCTTTAAATACTAAGGGACAAGAAGGAATTTTTCAACAAACAGGAAAACACATAAAGCTCTTAGATACAAAAACTAACTTCATAAGTGCAACAGTTACGTTTGTTTATCTATATTTTAACATGATCCCAAGAAAAATACCAAGAGGATTTTTATACTAGATAAGCTGATTCAAAAGTTTGTAGGAAAAAAATATAAGTAGTCAGGAAAATTCAGAAAAAAAAATGAATAATGAAGGGGTATTATCCCCACCTGATATTAAATCATATTTTAACCCTATAAATAAAAACATAGTTTAACCCTTGGAGTCATAAAAGTCAAAACTGTATAATACTGGAGCATAACAAGGTAAAAGATAAATGGGACAAGATAGAAAGTTAAGAAATAACCCAAATTTTCTAGGGAATATAAAATATGATAACAGCATTTTGAACTAATGGGAGAAAGATAGCTTAATCAATAACTAAATTAAGTAGCAAATTGAAAATGAAATTAAGATTCATCTCTGCTTTCCAACTTACACCAAGATAAATTCAAAGACTTAAATATAAAATGTAAAACTATGAAAGTACTAACAAGAGCAAATTAATCTTGAAGCATGGTGCAGTGGGTGCTTTCTAAATACAACACAAAATTCGGAAGCCGTTAAAGGAAAATGCCAATTAATCTGCTGATATGTTTTGGTTGTGTCCTCACCCAGATCTCAATGTGAATGTGTCTCCCAGAATTCCCACATGCTGTGGGAGGGACCCAGGGGGAGGTAACTGAATCATGCGGGCCAGTCTTTCCCTTGCTATTATTGTGATAGTGCGTAAGTCTCACGAGCTATGATGGCTTTATCAGGGGTTTCTGCTTTTGCTTCTTCCTCATTTTCTCTTGGCACTGCCATGTAAGAAGTACCTTTCACCTCCCCCCATGATTCTGAGGCCTCCCCAGCCCACATGGAACTGTAAGTCCAATTAAACCTCTTTTTCTTCCCAGTCTTAGGTTATGTCTTTATCAGCAGTATGAAAACAGACTAATACAGTAAATTGGTACCATTAGAGTGGGGTATTGCTGAAAAGATACCTGGAAATGTGGAAGTGACTTTGGAACTGGGTAACAGGCAGCGGTTGGAACAGTTTGGAGGGCTCACAGGAAGAAAGGAAAATGTGGGAAAGTTTGGAACTTCCTAGAGACTTGTTAAATAGCTTTTCCCAAAATGCTGATAGCAATATAGACAATAAGGTCAAGATTGAGGTGGTCAATCTAAGAGCTTTATGTGTTTTCCTGTTTGTTGAAAAATTCCTTCTTGTCCCTTAGTATTTAAAGGTTTTCTGCATGTAGGTTTTAAATGCTTTTCTATCACTAAATATTTTATTTTCTGTTGCTATTGTAAATAAGGTCTTCTCTATTATATCTTCTGGTTGGTTATTTTTATATTCTAAAGCACCAGATTTGTACTGGTATTTGGCATTAATTTCATACCCAGGTACTTGACTGAATTCACTTATTTATTTATTTAGATTTTTAAATTGATTAGGGATGGGAATTCTAGTATACAATTGTATCTAAATAACAATGATTTTACCTTTTTTCCAATGTTTAAACATATATTTCTCTCATTGAATTTTTTTTTTTTTTTAAGATGGAGTTTCGCTCTTGTTGCCCAGCTGGAGTGCAATGGCACTGTCTCAGCTCACTGCAGCCTCTGCCTTCAAGGTTCAAGCGATTCTCCTGCCTCAGCCTCCCATATAACTGGGATTACAGACACCTGCCAGCATGCCTGGCTAAGTTTTGTATTTTAGTAGAGACAGGGTTTCACCATGTTGGCCAGGCTGGTTTTCTCTCATTTAATTCTATTGATTTGTAGCAGGATGAGCCACAGAAAACACCCCTCAAACACCGGATGAAAGACGAAAGAGGCTTTATTTGGCTGGGAGCATTGGCAGACTTGTGTCTCAAGAACCGAGCTCCCAGAAGAAAAAATTCCTGGCCCTTTTGAGAGATGAACTTGTTGGGAATTGGAGAAAAGGTGACTCTTGTTATGTTTTAGCAAAGAGAATGACAGCATTTTACCCCTGCCCTAGAGATTTGTGGAACTTTGAGCTTCAGAAAGATGATTTAGGGTATTTGGAAGAAAAGTCCAAGCAGCAAAGTATTCAAGAGGTGACTTGGGTACTGCTAAAGGTATTCAGTTTTGTAAGGGAAGTAGAGCATAAACTTTCAGAAAATGTGCAGCCTCATTATGCAATAGAAAAAACATTTTTCTTGGGAGAAATTTAAGGCAGCTGTAGAAATGTGCATAAGTAGCAAGGAGCCTAATATTAATCCCTAAGACCATGGGGAAAATGTCTCCATGCCATGTCGGAGATCTTCACAGCAGCCCTCCCATCACAGGCCCAGAGACCCTGGAGAAAAAAGTGGTTTTGTGGGCCAGGGTCCCTGTGCTGTGTGCAGCCTAGGGACTTGGTGCTGTGTGTCCCAGCCCCTCCAACTGTGGCTGAAAGGGGCCAACATACAGTTCAGGCTGTGGCTTCAGAGGGTGGAAGCCCCAAGCCGTGGCAGCTTCCACGTGGTGTTGAGCCTGCAAGTGCACAGAAGTCAAGAATAGAGGTTTGGCAACCTCTGCCTAGATTTCAGAAGATACATGGAAATGCCCAGATGCCCAAGCAAAAGTTTGCTGCAGTGATGGGGCCCTCATGGAGAACCTCGCTAGGACAGGGTGGAAGGGAAATGTGAGGTCAGAGCCCCCACACAGAGTCCCTACTGGGGCACTGCCTAGCAAAGATGTGAGAAGAGGGCCACCGTCCTCCAGAGCCCAGAATGGTAGATTCACTGACAGCTTGAGCTGTGCACCTGGAAAAGCCACAGACACTCAACACCAGCCCATGAAAGCAGCCGGGAGGGAGGCTGTACCCTGCAAAGCCACACGGACGGAGCTGTCCAAGACCATGGGAATCCACCTCTTGCATTGGCGTGACCCGGATGTGAGACTTGGAGTCATAGGAGATCATTTTGGAGCTTCAAAATTTGACTGCCCTGCTGGATTTCGGACTTGCATGGCCCTGGAACCCCCTTGTTTTGACCAATCGCTCCCATTTGGAATGACTGTATTTACCCAATACCTATACCCCCATTGTATCTAGAAAGTAACTAGCTTGCTTTTGATTTTACAGGCTCATAAGTGGAAAGGACTTGCCTTGTCTCAGATGAGACTTTGGACTGTGGACTTTTGGGTTAATGCTGAAATGAGTTAAGACTTTTGGGGGGGCTGTTGGGAGGGCATGATTGGTTTTGAAATGTGAGGACACGAAATTTGGAGGGGCCAGGGACAGAATGATATGGTTTGGCTGTGTCCCCACCCAAATCTCAACTTGAATTATATCTCCCAGAATTCCCTCATGTTGTGGGAGAGACCCAGGGGGAGGTAATTGAATCATGGGGGCCAGTGTTTCCCATGCTAGTCTCATGATAGTGAATAAGTCTCATGAGATCTGATGGGTTTATCAGGGGTTTCTGCTTTTGCTTCTTCTTCGTCTTCTCTTGCCACCATCATGTAAGAAGTGCCTTTTGCTTCCTGCCATGATTCTGAGGCCTCCCTAGCCATGTGGAAGTGTAAGTCCAATTCAACCTCTTTTTCTTCCCAGTCGTGGGTATGTCTTTTTCAGCAATGTGAAAACAGACTAATACATCTGTTTACGTAGAAAAAATTTGCAAGGCAAAACCCTTTGACAGAGCATCTATCTCTGTCTTTGTGGATAGAAAATTGTAGCATTTTAAAGGATCAGGTTTAAAATATACAAGTACACTAAGCATTAAGTGTCTGTGGACAGGGATGACCTGCTTTTGCACATCACCAAACCTTATGTTCCAGTGTGGTGGGTGGACGACAAATGTTTGAAGTCTCTATGGGACAGAGGAGCTCCAGAACGCATGTACCACAGTAGACTGAGACATCACCCTCTCCATCCTGAATCACCTCAGTCCCCCAATCTCCTTTCGGATGCCACGACTGACAGCAGTAAATCAGTTCTTCCAGTTGGAAAACTGGAGGGAAAGTTTCATTCTAAAAGAAGAATTTTAATGCACTGTGACTCAGCTGCCCATTCCTGTTGTTTTGCTGCTGTAAACATTGCAGCACATGGATTGTGCAGGGTAGAAGTTACTTTTTAACTTTTGCTTGCAATTCTCTTGTCTAGTATTTATTATACCCTCTGTTCATATTTGTTGGTGTTTTTTAATGTCTGATGGTTCAATGTAGCAGTTTTTAAGGAAAATATACTAAATGGAAGAGCAGTATTCATAGTCTTATACCTATGAATAATTCTGATTAAAGCTAATTACAACCTTCTGAGTCATTTCATGATTCAGCATTAATATGATTAAGGATGCACCAAAAAGTAACTATCAAAGTTTTTTGTCGATGAGGTTTAGGTGTCTGCTAATTCAGGTTGGCCTAGTCTGTTATATGTTGTGTGTCATCTTACAAATACAGCAATGGCTCCAAAAAACTGGAAAAGAACCTCCCTACAAATCACAGCCATTTGATAGTAAAAGTGCTGATTTTTTTTGAAATCGCTATTGGAAATTCCAAACAGGGAAAGCTTTGCAAGACAAGAAAAAAAAGAAAGAAAGAAAGAAAGAAAGAATGAATGAAAAGAAAAGATAATCACATTCAGTGGAAAGACTCACAGCAATTTATTTACTAGCTGGACTAATTGCTCAAAAAAGGAAAAGTCACACCGTTGGTGAGACTCTTATTAGGCCAGCATGTAAAATCATAGTGAGTAAAACGACAAGATAAGATGCAGTATGGAGAAGTTGACAAGGTTCCACTTTCAACAGTATACATCAACATAGTGATGACATGTCACATGACGTGGAAGGGGATTGGAATATGCCACCCCAAAATGTGCCACTTTGGCATATGAATTATTTTGAGCTGAAGGCATTTGAGAATTAGCAGATGCAGAGAGAAACTTCCTGGGGCTTTTCTTATCTGACTAGAAGCAGAAACGCCTAAGAAATGAGGACTGCCATAAATCTCCTCTCCCAGGGAGGACCATGAAGAAAACAGAAAGTTGGGACCAAGATGGACCTGCACAAACCGACCTTACTAAATTAACCCGTATCTTCCATTACTTTCCCCATATATCTACAATCCCACAGAGTGCAGCCCCTAGAAGCTTAAAACCCTTTTCCAGCTGGTGTGGTGGCTATACCTATAGTCACAGCTACTTGGAAGTCTGAGGTGGGAGGATTGCTTGAGCCCAGGAGTTCCAGACCAATCTGGGCAACATAGCAAGACCCCATCTCTCTTTAAAAAATGTCATTTGTCTTGTCACTTTTCCACAATTTACTGCTCTTTGTTGAAGATGGTATATAAGTTCTCAGATCTGTCTGCTTCTTTGGCTCTTCACTTCTTTTCCAGGAAGGCCCTTATATATAAAGACTAAGATCACATAAAATTTGTATGTCTTTTCTCCTGTTAGTCTGTCTTTCATCAATCTAATCTTCAGGGCCCCAGACAATGAACCTAAAGGAGTAGAGGAAAAAGTTTATATTCCTTTCCTGTGATGCTGAAGAATTTTGTGCAATGAAATGGAAAATAATAGCTTCTTTATTCAGGTTGATGAGTCAACAGACATTACCAATAAATATCACTGGGTAGCACTGGGAAGATTTGTAAGTAATGATGAATCTCAGGAAACCTTCCTGCTATACAAATTTGCCTCAAGGCCAAGATACATTTAATGTTCTGTCTTCCTACCTGGAAGCAAAAGCTCTGTCTTCCAGGAACCGTGCTCACAATCTGGACCATAGGGTCTCACGCATGGATGGTTCCATAAGAATTTTCACCTCTTGGCCAGGTGCGGTGGCTCACGTCCATAATCCTAGCACTTAGGGAGGCCAAGGCAGGCGGATCACCTGAAGTCAGGAGTTTGAAACCAGCCTGAACAACATGGTGAAACCTTGTCTTTACTAAAAATACAAAAATTAGCTGGACGCCTGTAATCTCAGCTATTCTGGAGACTGAGGCAGGAGAATCACTTGAACCCGGGAGGCAGAGGTTGCAGTGAGACCAGATTGTGCCACTGCACTCCAGCCTGGGCGACAGAGCAAGACTCCATCTCAAAAAAAAAAAAAAAAAAAAAGAATTTTCACCTCTTGTTAAAGAAAGAAAATTGTGACAAAGTCACAACGCGCTACTGTCTTTATAGAAAGGTATTGAAGTAAAAAACTCTTGGAGGTGAAGTGACGAAAGTTCTGAGTGATTTTCAAACATGATAAACTGCATTTTAAAAAGCCCAGTTCACTTGAGTATGCTTTAAAAACTATGAAAGCCTGGACAAAGGTACATGAATCTCCAAGTACAGAGAAATCAGGTGGCTTAACAAAGGAAGAGTTCTCAGAGTTCTTCAGTGTTTGAACTGAAAGGTGACTTGCAGGAGGACTTTCAAGAAAATGGAAAGCCAGATTTTTCTGAGTGCTTTGAAGATAAAGAATGTCAGCAGAAACTAGCTTACTTAGCAAATACTTCATCACATAAACTAGTTGAACAAGTATCTTCCAGGCCCCAGGATAAAATGTTTTGACTCCAAGTAATGAGATTCTTGGATTTAAAAGGAAACTGAATTTTTGAAAAAATCATGCTGAAAACATCTTAAAATGCTTCCAATGTCGTTTGGCCCTATGAGTAAGGAAAGACACCAGCAAGTCTCGCACCTTATTGAAAACCTCCTGGAAGAACTTCAGGACAAAATGAAAGGGCATTTTCTCCCCCTTTCAACACCAATGACCAGCCGAGGGACCTTTTCTTTAAACCCACTCAGCCTGAGAACTTGACTTTGAGAAAAGAGAAAGAACTTTGTAAACTGCAATCTGATAGTACATTCAAGATGAGATTCACTTATCTCTCTCTAGGCAAGTTCGGATTTCTGTGAAAGAAGAGTATCCTGCTATTCATATGCATAAAATGAAAATTTTGTTGCAATGTTCAATTTCTTACTTATATTAGTAAACTTTTTCCAGTATAACAAGCATGAAGAACACAGACAGACATTCTCATTTCAATTGAAAATGAAATCTGTGAGTGTTTATCCCAAATTCATCCCAGGATCCAGTATTTGTGCTATCAAAACTAAACACAGGTATCCACTTAAAGAGGCAAATTTTATTCTTTATTGTTAATCTCAAAAGTAATATTTTATGCCTAAACAGGCCTATAAAAAAGATCAAGAAACAACAATTTTGTAATGGCTGGGCTTATATGTGGGTCTGATAATGTCACTCAATAGAAAATATGTTTCAGCCGGGTGCGGTGGCTCATGCCTGTAATCCCAGCACTTTGGGAAGCCGAGGCAGGCGGATCATGAGGTCAGGGGATCGAGACCATCCTGGCTAACACGGTAAAACCCCGTCTCTACTAAAAATACAAAAAAAAAAAAAATTAGCTAGGCATCGTGGTGGGCGCCTGTAGCCCCATCTACTCGGGAGGCTGAGGTGGGAGAATCTCGTGAACCTGGCAGGCAGAGCTTGCAGTGAGCCAAGATAGCACCACTGCACTCCAGCCTGGGTGACAAAGCGAGACTCCCGTCTCAAAAAAAAAAAAAAAAAAAAAAGAAAAAGAAAAGAAAGGAAAAAGAAAAGAAAATGTTTTTCAAATTAATATAAAATTGTGTTTTAGAATTGATTTTTATTAATATTGCTTTGATTTATGGTTTTAGTAGCCTTACTATTCAACATTGCCAATAACAGTAATTTAAGTCTATTTACAACCTTAATTTAATTCCATCTACTGAGACCACCCTTAAAAAATTAAATCCCGGCCGGGCGCAGTGGCTCACGCCTGCAATCCCAGCACTTTGGGAGGCCGAGGCGGGTGAATCACAAGGTCAGGAGATCGAGACCATCCTGGCTAATATGGTGAAACCCTGTCTCTACTAAAAATACAAAAAAAAAAAAAAAAAGTAGCCGGGTGTGGTGGGCGCCTATAGTCCCAGCTACTCGGGAGGCTGAGGCAGGAGAATGGCGTGAACCCGGGAGGCGGAGCTTGCAGTGAGCCGAGATCGCACCACTGCACTCCAGCCTGGGCGACAGGGCAAGAGTGTGTCTCAAAAAAAAAAAAAAAAAAAAAAAAAAAAAAAAAAAAAAAAATTAAATCCCTGCTGCGCACAGTGGCTCACACCTGTAATCCCAGCACTTTGGAAGGCCGAGGTGGGCGGATCACGAGGTTGGGAGTTCTAAACTAGCCTGACCAACATGGTGAAACCCTGTCTGTGCTAAAAATACAAAATTAGCTGGGCATGGTGGCGGGCGCCTGTAGTCCCAGCTACTCAGGAGGCTGAGGCAGGAGAATGGCTTGAACCCAGGAGGCGGAGGTTGCGGTGAACCGAGATCGCGCCACTGCATTCCAGCCTGAGAAACAAGAGCAAAACTCCGTCTCAAAATAAATAAAATGAAATAAAATAAAATATAAAATAAAATAAAATAAAATATTAAATCCCAATTTTGGCTTAACCCAGTTA
Source organism: Rhinopithecus roxellana (assembly GCF_007565055.1). Lineage (NCBI taxonomy): Eukaryota > Metazoa > Chordata > Mammalia > Primates > Cercopithecidae > Rhinopithecus > Rhinopithecus roxellana. The sequence goes on along the minus strand of NC_044550.1, from coordinate 110,379,259 downwards.
CTTATTTTGTTTTAAAATTTTATGGAAAGGAAAGATTCATCTCAAGAAGGGAAAGCTAAATATAGCGGTTTGGTAAAAAGGAAGTTTGGCTAAAAAGGAATTGTTTGTTTTAAATGGAAGGAGGAACTATTCTCTCACATGTCCATGAAACCCTTTTATTCATAGGCATTTTTATTAAGACTTTCAGACCCACTTGGATAAAGTGTTTAAAAATCAAATACAAAATTTAAAAGAAAGAAAAACGTATTTCTCTTATCTATACCACTAATACCCTTTAACATCCTTAATATCCTTTGTGAGGAAGGGGAACTACAGTCACACAGAGCCGTGGTTCCCAGCCCACAGCATTACCAAGGAGGGTTTAGGCTCCCAGTGAAGGGATCCTTTAGCCACCAGGGGGCAGCACCAGGGCACTTATTTCTCAGGGAATAAGCAAAAAGAAGGAAAAAGTTACCTTATTCCACAAATGTGTATTGGATGTCGTGTGTGCCAAACGCCTGAGGAATTTACATTTACGGGGGCAATGGAATGGTGATAACGGCTATCAAAAGCAAAATTGCCTACCTCCAATTTTACGAATACCTCATTAGCATTACCTCTCTTCCAAACACCCATGTTGGCCTTTCGACAAACATATTTTTCACTTCTTTCTCATTTCTAGGCCCTCCTCCTTTTAAGAACCCCACTTTTGGATGGATAATAGCTCAGGTGAGGCTCTGATCATTTCCTAAGTAGAAGAAAAAGTTGTCACTACTGGTCACTCCTTTCTCAAAATTAAAGACACCATGTCAGACTTTTTTCCTACCAATGTCATTATGTAAATTTCATTTTTCCTTCTTTTTTCTTTTTCTCTTGGCCTGAAAACCCTAAATTATTTATCATCTGGTCCTTTACAGAAAAAGTTTGTCAACCCCTTGATCTACCCCACCATCTTCTCTTCTTTGCACAACAAAAGATTCTGGGCCGTGTGTCTGCTTCTTGAACCTCCTGGCCTCTTTTCTCATCCTCAGACAGCCTTTCCCTTCCTCAGGACTTTCATACTTGCTGCATCCTTTATCTGGAATGCCTTTAGAGGCTCATTCCCATCCCTTAAATCTCATCTCCGACACCACTACCTAGAGTAAATATTCCCCTCTCTAGTTACTATGTCACGAAATCACCCTCTTTATTTCCTTCATAATTATCTCACTTATTGTCTATTTCCTTCAGCAGAATGGAAGCTCCACCAGCTCAGGCACTTCACTGTCTTTTTCAACAGTGACTAGCATATTAACAGGTGCTCAATATTTTTTTTAAAATTGTGGTAAAATATACATAACAAAAGTTACCATTTTAAGTATATAATTCAGCGGCGTTATGTACATTCAAATTGTTGTGCAACCATCACCGCCATCCATCTCCAGAACTTTTTATCTTCCCAAGCTAAGGCTCTCGGCCCATTAAACAATAACTTCCAATTGCATCCTTCCCTATCCACCCTGGTGACCATCATTCTGCACTCTATGAATTTGGCTACTTTATGTCCCTCAAATAACTGGAATCATACAATAGGTGTCCTTTTGTGACTGGCTTATTTTCCTTAGCATAATACCTTCAAGGTTTATCCATGTTATAGCATGTAGCAGACTTTCCTTCCTCTTTTTTTTTTTTTTTTTTTTTTTTTTTTTTTTTGAGACAGATTCTGGCTCTGTCGCCCAGGCTGGAGTGCAGTGGCACGATCTCGGCTCACTGCAACCTCCGCCTCCAGGGTTTAAGCGATTCTCCTGCCTGAGCCTCCCGAGTAGCTGGGATTATAGGTGCCCGCCACCACGCCCACCTAATTTTTGTAATTTTAGTAGACATGGGGTTTCACTATGTTGGCCAGGCTGGTCTTGAATACCTGACCTCAGGTGATCTGCCCGCCTCAGCCTCCCAAAGTGCCTTCCTCTTTAAGACTGATTAGGCCGGGCGCGGTGGCTCAAGCCTGTAATCCCAGCACTTTGGGAGGCCGAGACGGGCGAATCACGAGGTCAGGAGATCGAGACCATCCTGGCTAACACGGTGAAACCCCGTCTCTACTAAAAATACAAAAACTAGCTGGGCGAGGTGGCGGGCGCCTGTAGTCCCAGCTACTCGGGAGGCTGAGGCAGGAGAATGGCGTAAACCCGGGAGGCGGAGCTTGCAGTGAGCTGAGAGCCGGCCACTGCACTCCAGCCTGGGCGGCAGAGCGAGACTCCGCCTCAAAAAAAAAAAAAAAAAAAAAAAAAAAAATAAGGGCCGGGCGCGGTGGCTCAAGCCTGTAATCCCAGCACTTTGGGAGGCCGAGACGGGCGGATCACGAGGTCAGGAGATCGAGACCATCCTGGCTAATACGCTGAAACCCCGTCTCTACTAAAAAATACAAAAAAACTAGTCGGGCGACGAGGCGGGCGCCTGTAGTCCCAGCTACTCGGGAGGCTGAGACAGGAGAATGGCGTGAACCCGGGAGGCGGAGCTTGCAGTGAGCTGAGAGCCGGCCACAGCACTCCAGCCTGGGCGGCAGAGCAAGACTCCGTCTCAAAAAAAAAAAAAAAAAAAAAAAAAAAAAGACTGATTAATATTCCTTTTTATGTACATACCACATTTCATTTATCCACTCCTCTGTTGATGGACACTGTAAGACTTTCTTAGTATGCACCTATAATCCAGCTACTTGGGAGGCTAAGGCAGGAGAATTGATTGAAGCCGGAAGGCAGACGTTGCTATGAGCCAAAATCACGCCACTGCACTCCAGCCTGGGCGACAGTGCAAGACTCCGTCTCAAAAATAACCATAATGACAAGAATAAGAATAATCTTGGGGCAGGGTACGGTGGCTCACACCTGTAATCCCAGCACTTTGGGAGGCTGAGGTGGGCGGATCATTTGAGGTCAGGAGTTCAAGACCAGCCTGGCCAACATGGTGAAACTCTGTCTCTACTAAAAATGCAAAAATTAGCTGGGCATGGTGGTGTATGCCTTTAATCCCAGCTATTTGGGAGGCTGAGGCAGGAGAATCACTTGAACCCGAGAGGTGGAGGTTGCAGTGAGCTAAGATCACGCCACTGCACTCCAGCCTAGGCAATAGAGCAAGACTCTATCTCAAAAAAAAAAAAAAAACTTGGCCAGGTGCAGTGGCTCACACCTGTAATCTCACTTTGGGAGACTGACACAGGAGGCTTGCGTGAGCCCAGGAGTTTGAGACCAGGGAACAAGCAGGGACACAATTATCTCTATTGATTAAAGAGAGATCCAATCACTTCAGGTTTCAGATTTGTAGGTGGCAAGATAGAAATTTCTTTCTTTCTTTTTTTTTTTTTTGACGGAGTTTCGCTCTTGTCTTCCAGACTGGAGAGCAATGGCATGATCTTGGCTCGCTGCAACCTCCACCTCCTGGGTTCAAGCTATTCTCCTGCCTCAGCCTCCCCAGTAACTAGGATTACAGGCACACACCACCATGCCCCATTAATTTTTGTATTTTTAGTAGAGACAGGGTTTCACCATGTTGGCCAGGATGGTCTTGAACTCCTGACCTCAGGTAATCCACTCACTTCGGCCTTCCAAAGTGCTAGGATTACAGGTGTGAGCTACCATGGCTGGCCGGAAATTTCTTTATGCAAATTAAAGGGCCTGAAATGTGTGTTTCCTACAGGGTGGAAGGCTTCCATGGCTCCACATGGAAGAAGACTGCAGAGGGATTGCAAAAGAGAGTCAACATCTTTTTTTTTTTTTTTTTTTTTTTGAGACAGTCACTCTGTTGCTCAAGCTGTATTGCAGTGGCATGATCTTGTCTCACTGCAACCTCCACCTCCTGGGTTCAAGTGATTCTCATACCTCAGCCTCCGATGGCTGGGAATAGAGGCATGTGCCACCATGCCTGGCTAATTCTTGTATTTTTAGTAGAGATGGAGTTTCGCCATGTTGGCCAGGCTGGTCTTGAAATCCTAGGCTCAAGGGATCCACCTTCCTTGGCCTCTCAAAGTACTAGGATTACAGGCATGAGCCACCACACCCAGCCATGCTTTTCAATAGTAGGTTTAGATCTACTGTATTGAGCGAAAAAAGTTCTCAACTACAGCCTCAACATTTTGTACCTGACAGGTGTGGTGGCTCACACCTGTAATCCTAGCACTTTGGGAAGCTGGAGAGGGAGGATGGATTGAGGCCAGGAGTTTGAGACCCACCTGGGCAACATAGTGAAGCCCCCATCTCGACATAAAATTAAAAAATCATCCAGGTGTGGTAGCCTGTGCCTGTAGTCCTAGCTACTTGGAAGGCTAGGGCAAAAGATTGCTTGAGCCCAGGAGTTGGGGGCTGCAGTGAGCTATGATTGCGCCACTGCACTCCAGCCTGGGCGACAGAGCAAGACTCCTTCTCAAAAATAAATAAATAAATAAATAAATCAGACTTTGATATGACTATTAGAGAATGTTTGATTTTTAAACAGGACTATGTTCATTAGGGACTTAACTCTGAAAAGCAAATAAAATGACTTCTCATTCCTTGGTCCTGACAGGAGTTTAAAAGTGTTTCTTTCTATAGTAAATGCTTTCGTCCTTCAAAGGCCTCTACCAGGAATCTATGAGTGTATTTCCCATGACTGAGACAATGTATTTTCCTCTTGGTGACATTTCCACCACTCATAGGATTTTCCATGGCCCACTCCACAGGGACATTTTTCTCGTGGAGTCCCATTGCTCGTCTTGGTCAGGATTTTAAATGACTCCAGACTCTGGGAGCTTCAAGTGATCTGCAGGAAATACTCAAAGCAACATCGGGCCTGACAAACTCAGGAATGTAGGCTGATCCCAAAGTATGGATGACCCCTTCTTCATTCCTGCCTTTTCAGGAGCTAGTCATCTCTTCCTTGTCTTTTTTGATTTCTAGGTGAGATTCGGTTAATGCACTGTGTCTCTTTAATTACTGGTGAACATATTAGACTTTCTGAGAGTTCCCACTAAGTCCTCCCTCCCAACCAGAGGTTTTCCCGCCCTCTTTCTTTGGAGGACTCCACCTCACAGCCATCTCCACAGTCATCTTCATATACCTCTTTACCTTTTAAAATACGTAATGGAGACTAGGGGCTCAGGATGCACGTATTGGCCGGGTGCGGTGGCCCATGCCTGTAATCCTAGCACTTTAGGAGGCCGAAGTAGGCGGATAACGTGAGGTCAGGAGGTCGAGACCAGCCTGGCCAACATGGTGAAACCCCGTCTCTACTAAAAATACAAAAATTAGCGACCCCGGAAGAGCCTCGTCCTGGGCGGCGGTGGCGCGGCTGTCGCCGTGATGGCCATGGGGCTGGGCAGCTGACCGCTGGGCTAGGAGAGGGCCCAGCACCCCAATCTCGGTGGCCACTGCTGGAGCTGGGCCTGCGCCATGGCCACCTCCGCCGCCTCCTGGGAGCATCTGGAGAAGCTGCACGAAATCTTCCGCGGCCTCCATGAACACCTACAAGAGCTGCCCGAGCGGCTGCTGGGGACGGCGAGTACTGAAGAGAAGAAGTTGGTCAGGGATTTTGATGAAAAGCAACAGGAAGCAAATGAAATGCTGGCAGGGATGGTGGAGGAGCTACGTTATGCACCCCTGTCTTTCCGTGACCCCATGATGTCGAAGTTTCCAAACTACCGGAAGGCCCTTGCCAAACTCCATCGGGAGGTGAGAAGCACAGCTTTGACAGCCACACCAGGAAGGCGCGGAGACATGAAATACGGCAGATATGCTGCAGAGAATGAGCATGTGAATCGGCTACCGTCTCAAAGGGCAATGCTTCTGAAAGCCTGAACCAGGCCACAGAGACTGACCAGCTTGGTTCAGAAACCACAGAAGGGCTGGGGGAACAACAAGACCATTTAAACGCACCAGGAGTAGACTGGTAAACACAACCGAAAACTTGAGCAAAAGTCGAAAGATTCTCCGTTCAATGTCCAGAAAAGTGACAACCAACAAGCGGCTGCTTTCCATTATCACCTTACTGGAGCTCCCCATCCCGGGAGGCCTGGTTTACTACAAATTCTTTCGCAACCGTTGAGCTTCCTGTAGGGCAGGGTTTGTGGACCAGGACTTTTACCTTGTGAATGCATGATGTTAGGGATGTGGATGGAATGCGCGTATTGCCGCTGTGGGCTAAGAGTTCAGGCAGGCACTGTGTAGCCAGGCTGTGGGAGGAGGGAGGAAAGATGGAAAGCCACTTAAATGTAAAGGAACAGCAACAAGACCAGTATGATATACCAAGGTAATAAATGCTGTTTATGACTTCTTTTTAAAAAAAATACAAAAACTGGCTGGGCAAGGTGGCACAGGCCTGTAAGCCCAACTACTTGGGAGACTGAGGCAGGAGAATCACTTGAACCCAGGAGGTGGAGGTTGCAGTGAGCCCAGATCGCACCATTGCACTCCAGCCTGGGTGACTGAGTGAGACTCTGTCAAAAAAAAAAGACACATGTATCTTTGCTAAAGTTTTTGCATGATGGTTTCTTTGGAATATAACATATGCAGACTCATTGCCTCTACTGAAATTCTGACAGGAAGGGTCCCAATTAACATCCTATAACATCCATATATGCCTGTATATGCATAGCAAATCTCTGGCTTCTTTTGGGAAGAAACTGGCTTCCTCTGGGGAGAGAAGCTGCAGGGGCCGAGGTGAGGAGCATACCTATACTTATTTTATTGATATCCCTTTTTACTGTTTGCATGTACTATGCACACATACTACTTTCAAAAACTTCAAATACATTAAAGAGAAAAATATAGAAATAAGAAGAAGATAACTTCTGCATAAATGGATGTTAATATCATGCTGTTCGTTGGGACAATTTGTCATTGTAGAATTGTTCAGTCCTCCAAAGTTAATCTGTAAATGTGGTGCAATACTAATACAAATCCTATCAAGATTTTCTGCAAGAATTTGACAAATGCTAAAATATTGGTGAATAAATAAACCTCCACACACTAGCTAATATAACTGAAAACGAATTATATATATATAATTAAATATATAAGAATTATATAAAGGATTGAAAAAGAAACGAGGAAAGAATTACCTATCAATATAAAGACACAGTATCCAGCCAACAAAATTTTAAAATTCTGTATTTTGGGTAGTGGGCATAGAGAAAGATCAAGGGAATGGAAGAGAGTCAAGGCACAGAGCCAGGAATGGTACAGAACAGAGTGTGGGCCGGGAGCAGTGGCTCACGCCTGTAATCCCAGCACTTTGGGAGGCCAAGGTAGGAGGATCACTTCAGGTCAGGAGTTCGAGACCAGCCTTGCCAACATGGTGAAACCCCATCTCTACTGAAAATACAAAAATTAGCCGGGCATGGTGGCAAGTGCCTGTAGTCCCAGCTGCTTGGGAAGCTGAGGCATGAAAATTGCTTAAACCTGGGAGACGGAGATTGCAGTGAGCCGAGATTATGTCACTGCACTCCAGCCTAGGTGACAGAGCAAGACTCTGTTTCAACAACAACAGCAGCCAAAAAAACGGAGTGTGCGCAATAGCTGAATCACCTGGGGGTGGCATGACAAATCATAGGGGAAATGGTCATTTAGTGAAAATAGAGAAATGGTTTACTTCATGGAAGAGAAAATAAATTATGAATCTACTACATATGACTTATAAAAAATAAACCCTAATTAGGTTAAAAGTGTGAAAGATAAAAACAATATATTTATTTATTATTGTTATTATTATTTTTTTTTTTTGAGAGGGAGTCTTGCTCTGTCACGCAGGCTGGAGTGTGGTGGTGTGATCTTGACTCACTACAACCTCTGCCTCCCAGGCTCAAGCATTCTCATGAATCAGCCTCCTGAGTAATGAGGATTACAGACACCCACCACCCTGCCCCCATAATGTTTGTATTTTTAAGCAGAGACAGGGTTTCACCATGTTGGCCAGGCTGGTCTCAAACTCCTGACCTCAGGTGATCTGCTGGTGAGACCCAGAATCTATGAAAATTCTTACTTACAGCCTTTGACTATTTTCCTTTAGGGTTTCCTGTTTTATCTTGCTGATTTTCAGAAGTTCTTTTTTTTGAGACAAAGTCTCACTCTGTTGTCCAGGCTGGAGTGCAGCAGCAAGATCTCCGTTCACCGCACCCTCCGCCTCCCCCATTCAAGCGATTCTCGTGCATCAGCCTCCGGAGTAGCTGGGATTACAGGCGCCCACCACCACGCAGGGCTAATTTTTGTGTTTTTAGTAGAGACAGGGTTTCACCATGTTACCCAGGCTGCTCTCAAACTCCTGACCTCAGGTGATCCACCTGCCTCAGCCTCCCAAAGTGTCGGGATTACAGGTGTAAGTCACTGTGACTGGCCGGCAGAAGTTCTTTGTAGCTATTTATCCCTTTATTGCTTTTATATATTATATTTCTTTCTAGTCTGTTACCTATGTGTTAACATTGTCTATTATATCTTTCTTTGAACAAAACTATTTAATTTTGGTGTACTCATATTCATTTGTGAATTGAGGATCTTCTTTAGGAATCTTTTCCACTTTGACATTTTAAAAATATTTTTCTTTTTTAAAAATTGGTTTTGGCTGGGCATGGTGGCTCACACCTGTAATCCCAGCACTGTGGCAGGCCAGAGCAGAAGGATCGCATGAGCCCAGGGGTTTGAGACCAGCTTGGGCAACATAGTGAGACTTCATCTTTATTAAAAAAAAAAAAAAAAATTGGCCGGGCAGGGTGGCTCATGTCTGTAATCCCAGCATTTTGCGAAGTCGAGGCGGGTGGATGACATGAGGTCAGTTCAAAACCAGCCTGGCCAATGTGGTGAAACCCTGTCTCTACTAAAAATACGAAAGTTAGCCGGGCGTGGTGGTGGGTGCCTGTAATTCCAGCTACTCATAAGGATGAGGCAGGAGAATCACTTGAACCTGGGAGGCGGAGGTTGCAGTGAGCCAAGATCATGCCATTGCACTCCAGCCTGGGGGACAAGAGTGAAATTCCATCTTAAAAAAATAAATAAATAAAAATAAAAGATCTTTTTAGGCCACACACTGTGGTTCATGCCTGTAATCCCAGCAATTTGGGAGGCTGAGGCAGGAGGATCACTTGAACCCAGGAGTTCGAGACCATAGGGCAACATAGGGGGACCTCATCTGTATCCAAAATAGAGGTTAGTCTAGTGTGGTGGCACACATCTGTGGTCCCAGCTACCCAGGAGGTTGAGGCAGGAAGATGGTTTGAGCCTGGGAGGTCGAGGCTGCCGTGAGCTGTGATCAGACCACTGCACTCCAGCCTGGGCGACAGAGTGAGACCCTGTCTCAAAGAAAAAAAAAAAAATTCTTTTAATTTGTACAGGATAATGGAAGGACTTTTATTGGAAACCAGAAGACCCTGGCTCCACTATTCAGTAGCTATCTGGCCTCCATGTTAGAATCTGGCCTCTGTCAGCCTATTTCTTCATCTGTGAAATGCTGCCTACCTCAGTGTCAGTGTAAAGAGCGAACCAAAAATACTCGGTGAAATGTAAAGTGTTACAAACAAAAACCTAAGAATTTATTAAAACTCTTCTTTTGATGTGAAATAGCAGCTCTCCTAAGCATTTTCTTAAATGGATTTATAAAACTGAATTTACACATAACTTTAAAGGGAAATGTGCTATTTAAGAAAAAATCTATTTATTGGTCAGTCACTTTCAAACAACGTAGGAGATGGAATGTGTATATTAGAAGATTCTGGGGAATTTAAAGATATTAAAGAATGACAGTTAGCTATGAGTCAGCCTTTATTTGCTCTTTAGAATAAACTCAGGACTTCCTTCAGAGAGAAATGTTCATAGTTTCAGGACAAGTGCTATTTATCACATTACAAAGAAACTCGAATATGTAAAGTTTTTCATGTATGTTATGTTATTTTAACCAGCAAAAAAAAAAAAAGGTATGGAAATCTAACTTCGCACATAAAAATGAATTCAATGATCAAAAAAGGACATCCTACTTCAAATTCACCGTAAACATTTTTATAGTTCACTCTTCTGCAGGTGTTGAGTGCAGTTAGGTGAGTTAGGTCACAGTGACTGATGGTTTTGTTCAAATCTTATGTCTTTACTGATTTTTTAAACATGTTCTATCAATTCCTGAAGAAGAGCTGTTTAATTCTGTCAAATTTTGCTTAATGTATTTTGAAGTGCTGTTATTAGGTACATACCCACTTACAATTATCTTTCTCATGTAGTGACTGTTTTATTATGAAATGTCCAGGCCAGGCACGGTGGCTCAATCCCAGCACTTTGGGAGACGGAGGTGGGCAGATCACCTGAGGTCAGAAGTTCACAACCAACCTGGCCAACATGGTGAAACCCCGTCTCTACTAAAAACACAAAAATCAGCCGGGTGTGGTGGCAGATGCCTATAATCCCAGCTGCTCAGGCAGCTGAGGCAGAAGAATCGCTAGAACCCAGGAGGCGGAGGCTGCAGTGAGCTGAGAGGGCGCCACTGCACACCAGCCTGGGTGACAGAGCAAGATTCTATCTCAAAAAAAAAAAAAAAGGAAAGAAAGAAAGAAAAGAAAAAAGAAATGTCCTTCTTTTCCCTGATAATTCTCTTTGTCTGGAAATCTACATTATGTGATAAATAGCCACTCCAGCCTTCTTATGCTTATATTTTCTGCATATCGTTTTCCATCCATTCACTTTCAACCTATCTCTTTTTATATTTAAATAGCGTCATTGATAGACAGCATATAATTGCCTTACTTTTTAATGCATTCTGACAATCCTTGCATTTTAATTGGATTTTTTCGTTTATTCAAATGTAATGTAATTATTGCTATGGACGAATTTAGCAAAACCTCTTTGAGTCACTTTTTTTGTGGTTGCCCAAGAGATGACAATAAACAACCTTAACTTTTCATAGTATTTTTAAAGTTAATATTGTGCCCCATCACATAAAATACAAGGCCCTGCACTCTACTTGTACATTAAGCTATAGTTGTCAAATGCATCACATTTCCATGCTATAAATTTCATTACAGAGTTTGTTATAATTTTTGCTTTGAACCATCACGTATTTTAAAGAAATTATGAGGAAAAGGAGTCTTTTATATTTACCCACATATTTACCTTTCTCAGCCTCTTCCTTCCTTCCTGAAGATTCAGGTTTCCATCTGGTATTATTTCCCTCTGTCTAAAGAACTTCATTTAGCATTTCTTGTAGCACAGGTCTGCTAGTGACAGATTCTAAGTTTTAAGTAAAAACGTCTTTAATTTGCCCTCATTATTGCATGATATTTTCATTTCATCTGTAAGATTTTTCCAGATAAAGAGTTGATGTTTTCTTTTTTTCCAGAACTTTAAATATGTCATTTCACTTGATTCTGATGAGAAGTCAATGGCATTTCACATCTTTGTTCCCCTCAGATACAATGTCATTTTCCTTTGGCTACTCTAAAGATGTTCTTTTTATTTTTCCTCTTCAGTGGTTTGGCTCTGTTCTGATTTTTTGTTTCTGAGATGAAGTCCTGCTGTGTTGTCCAGACCGGTCTCAAACGCCAGGGCTCAAGTGATCCTCCCCCACCTCAGCCTCCTGAGTAGCTAGGACTACAGGTGCACGCCACTGTACCCAGCCTCATTTTGGAAATTTAAATACAAAAAGTGAGCACTGGCTTTTTAAAAACATACACATAGGGCAGGTGTGGTGGCTCACACCTGTAATCCCAGCACTTTGGGAGGCAGAGGTGGGTGAATCACCTGAGGCCAGGAGTTCGAGACCAGCGTGGCCAACATGGCAAAACCCCATCTCTACTAAAAATAACGCAAAATTAGCTGGGCGTGATGGTGGATGTCTGTAATCCCAGTTATTTGGGAGTCTGAGGCAGGATAACTGCTTGAACCTGGGAGGTGGAGGTTGCAGTGAGCTGAGATTGCGCCACTGTACTCCAGCCTGGGCGAGGGAGCAAGCCTCCATCTCAGAAACAAACAAATAAAACATACACACAAATCTAACAGCCAAATGCACAGAGGAAATGAGCTCCTACTCTGTCCTCCAAGGTTCCCAGTCTGTGGTTGAAGTTGCTGCTGGCCTTCCTCCTTTACAACATGCATAGGAATCCACAGCTTCTACTTTACACTACAGCTGTAATGCACTTCGTCTGCTTCATGCTGTGTGCACATCCCTCCTCATTCTGATTGATGGTCAAGGATTCATCCCTCCCCTAGCATCAGTTCCTGCCCTACAGTGGGACAGTGAGGAGATCAACCAGTTAGGAACCATCTAGTAAAAGGGGCAGGGTGGCTGGAGATGGAGTAACGCTCTGCACTGATGTACTGTGGTATCTGAATGAGGAGAGAAAAAATAAGGCAGAAAAGCATGGAGGGCACAGTTGCAAGTTGGGAGTCTCTCTGTGGAGCACTGTGGGGAGGATTCTCCTATCTGTTTTAGATAGATCAATGTGCCAAAGTAAAGAAGAAAAAATCCGGCCGGGCGCGGTGGCTCCAGCCTGTAATCCCAGCACTTTGGGAGGCCGAGACGGGCGGATCGCGAGGTCAGGAGATCGAGACCATCCTGGCTAACACGGTGAAACCCCGTCTCTACTAAAAAATACAAAAAACTAGCCGGGCAAGGTGGTGGCGCCTGTAGTCCCAGCTGCTCGGGAGGCTGAGGCAGGAGAATGGCATGAACCTGGGAGGCGGAGATTGCAGTGAGCTGAGATCCGGCCACTGTACTCCAGCCTGGGCGACAGAGCGAGACTCCATCTCAAAAAGAAAAGAAAAAAAAAATTCAATAATCAGCAGTCTAGAGACTTGAATTTCAACCTTCTCCCACCAAGATGGCTCATATATGGCAGTAACAATCTAGATCTCTCCAGGAGTGAAGGGAGAGCCTGTGGTAGGCCCCGTGGTAGGCCCTAGAAAGTATCCACTGCTGCTTCTAGTTGCTGCTGTTGTTCCACTTGTGACTTAGTCTCAAAGACAACAGAAGAGCCAGGAGTATAAAGAAAGTGGTTGCAATCCACAAGGCTGTTCTAGAAAATCTATGTATCTTTTGAGCCATGAAGAGGGAGAGATCAGAAATGGATCCAGGTACAGACAAGACCTTTTTGGGAGCATCTCCGTTAGACGACATTGTCATGACGGGTCTCATTTAGCTCCTTGTGGCTCCTATTCCAGCCCCTCCTCAGTATTCTCTATGTTTCCCTTTGGGCGCAATTTGTCTGGGGACAGGGGTACCCCCGTGTCATGGCAGCAGCAAATAATGAGCATCCATTTTCTCTTTCCTTTCTGGAACCCTATACATGTTAGATCTTTTTGTAGTGTTCTGTCTCTTAGGCACCGTTCCTTATTTTATTTTCCTCTCTGATCTTTAGATTGAATAATTTCTATTGCTTTACCTTCAAATTCACAGATACTTTCTTCTGTTATTTCTATTCTAATTTTTTTTTTTTTTTTTTCTGAGATGGAGTTTCGCTCTTGTCGCCCAGGCTGGAGTACAGCGGCACGATCTTGGCTCACTACAACCTCCACCTCCTGGGCTCAAGCGATTCTCTTGCCTCCGCCTCCTGAGTGGCTGGGATTACAGGCACGCGCCACTACACCCAGCTAACTTTGTATTTTTAGTAGAGACAAGGTTTCTCCATGTTGGTAAGGCTGGTCTCAAACTCCCAACCCCAGGTGATCCACCTGCCTCTGCCTCCCAAAGTGCTGGGATTATAGGTGTGAGCCACCGCTCCCAGCCTTTATTCTGATCTTAAGGCTATTCAGCAAACATTTCATTTTAAATATCATATTTTCAGTGTTAGCATTAACCTTTGGTTCTTTTCTATGGTTTTTTTTTCTCTTCTGTGATTTCCTATGTTTTCATTCATTATATTTTCCTCTACATCCTTGAGCATAGATTTGGCAGTCACTCTAAAATGTTTGTCTCCGATTCTAACATCTGGTTCATGCTGGAGTAACTGATTGACTTTGAGTCTCATTTTCTTATTTTTTCGTATGCCTAGTAATTTTAGATTCTATCCTGGACGCTTGGATGAACTCAAACATCTCCGTTCAGTTATTTAAGCCTCATATGGGCTGCTTGGAGTCTGCTCTGCACATGCGTAGTTTAGGTTCAGCAAGAGATTTGGGCAGTTTCTATATAGTCTTTAAGGCTCCTCCTTTGTGAATCTCTCTTTTCTGTGATTTCTCCTCTACTTCTCATTGCTGTGTGTTTGCATCCCTCCTCCTCACCTCTTTGGTGAGGGAGGGATTTCTACTGTAAGGTTATGGGAATAGGCTAAACACGACACTAGACACTACACAGGTGAGACAGCAGTGTACTAGTCACATATACTCACAGCCTAGCAGAGGAGAACACCTACTCCACACAGGGCCAGGTGGGGCCTGCACTTGGAAATAGACAACAACCATGGCTGCAGGCTTTGTACTATCAAGAGGATGAGGTCGCTCCTGGTTCCTGAGGGAGGACGTGACTGGTGTGAATGAATAATTCCATAAGCTGTCAGGGAACTAAAACCTGTGACTCAGGAATAGGCAGGAAATGTGCCTGATCCTTGAGCTAAGGAGCAGAGTGTGGACAGGAACTTGTAGTTAGGTCATTCAAGGGCCTCCTGATTTTACCAGATATCAAGGCAATACATGGTATTAACTTTAGACCATATACCACCCTGTGGTTGTCCTGGACTCCAACCTCTGGCTCTTCAAGCCAGTAAGTCTGCAAGTTTGAAAGTCATAGTCATTCTACATGGTACTGATGAGGGCCTGCCCCCAGGCTAAATGACATTCTTACATGATGAAACTCATGAACTGCTATTTCCTTCTTCCAAGTGTGGACTCCCGTCCAGAATTTGCCTTCTTTTTCCTGCTCTCCAGTGCCTTTTGGTAGATTTTTAAATGCTGTTCAGAATGTATAGCCGTTATTTGCAAGAACACTGATCTGATAGGAGCTATCTGGCCATTACAGGAAGCAGAACCTTCAAAGTTCCTTCTTAATCTGGGCTGCTTAGAGTCTGCCCTGCACATGTGTAGTTCAGGTAAACTGCTTTGGACACAAGCAGCTTAACCACACAACTGAAGGAATTATCAGGTGTGACTAATTATAACAGGAATTGGCATGGAGTCTTTGGGATAATAACACATGAGAACATTATCCCACAGCCGAAATCCATAACTGGAGGGCTCATAAAAAATTATTGCATAAAACACTTAAATTTTGATTTAGTACAAATTTAGATTCCATACAAATAATTCATCACACTTGAGTGGAGCTTGGAATATATCAGATAAAATCCAAGAAAAAAGTTTTTTATTTTACAGTTTTTACATACAGCTAAAGTACATATGGGGAAAAATTATGGCTATCATTTGATAATGCAGTCCTGCATCTCTTCTTAAATACCTACCATCTTTCATTAGCCTTGCTTGACTTTTACCAATTTTAATCTCTCTTTAATTCTGCCATCATTGCCAATTTGTTTTTATTTATACTTATGCTCATAAGCATTTCCCTAATGTATGTCATGTCCCTATAAAGACTACAAATGTCCTATGGACAAAGACCAAAGCCTTGATTTCATTTAAACCTTGACACTGCAGATACATATGTTGATTGTTCTTTTTCAGTGAATCCCATCAAGACTCAGATGGACAAACTGGGCTTTAAATCTCTTCAGTACTAGGTATATGGTTGTTTCCTTTGGTGATCCCAGAGGCCTCACAAGACTCAATAGCAGGCTATATATTAACACATGGCTAAGATTTATGACAGCAAAGGACACAGAGCAAAAGCAACAGGAAAAGATGTATCAGTGGAGTCCAGAGAGGTCCAACATAGGATTCTGTTGTCCTTTGTTTGCAGCTACACAGGAATTCTCTCTCTCTCTCAGCAAACTATAGACATCTGTGGAATGTCTCTGCCCACAGAAGCCCACTTGAGTCTCAGGGTCTAAGGCTTTTGTGGGAGGCTGTTCATGGATGCATACTCTGCTATGGAATTGGCTGTGGCAACCAAAACTCAGGGGCCCAATAATAAAACCAGGTGCCTATTTATCAATCTTGGTGTTTGTGCAACACAACTTGGCGAGCCAGTATGGAATGATCCAATGCTCCAGGTGTATACAACAAAATCATCATCACTAACATAAGGAACACTCCCAGGATTGTAATCCAGGGGTTGGCCAAGGTCAAAGATGGTTCCCCTGGAGACATGCAAGGGGTAAGCAACCAGAACTGCTACAGTAACTTTTTTCCTCACAAGGCCCTGCGCATCCTTGCTTATCACCTAGTACTAATTCCCGGCTTACTAACAGGAATAATACAAAGCTAATTAAGTCTGGGCATGTGAGAAGATATTTAAACCTATTTTATTGCTAAATCATTCCCTCTCATCTCTCTACCCTACCCAACATATTCTAGCCTCCAATTTCTATCCTGGTAGGTAATATTACATTTGCATTTTGTTATTCCAGAAGGTGCATAAAGTTCTTTGTTTTTTTTTGTTTGTTTGTTTTCTTTTCTTTTCTTTTTTTATATTTTTGAGATGGAGTCTCACTCTGTCGCCAGGCTGGAGTGCAATGGCACGATCTCGGCTCACTGCAACCTCCGCCTCCCGAGTTCAAGCAATTCACCTGCCTCAGACTTTATGAAGAGGCAACATATAGGGAGCAGTAGTTTATGCTGCTTAGAAGGAGGCCTAAGAAGGATAGAGCTCAAAGCTGTAAAATCTACAGGGTTCGTATCCTTGTATGATTTATATTTGTATCATTTCCCCCACAAACCTGTGTTGCCTCCTGGATTTTTCTGTTTCATACAGCCTTAACAAGATCTACCTGTGGTCCAAGCCAAAACCCTAGATGATACCTCTTCTCTCCCATCCTCTAAATACAGTCACTAAACCCAATTGATATTACCTCCTAAAAATGCCCTGATCTATTTCCTTCTTTCCATATGACCTCACTTTCCTGTTAACTGCTCCTTTCTTGCTTCTCTTTCCCTCTCCCCAAGGCCATTATTCATTTCAGCAGGGTTCTCACTCCCATTCTTTCCTAGAAAGCCAATGCACCACACACTGAAGAATAATTTTCTGAAAAAGATGTCTTATGAAATGAGGTATTATTACCACTTATCTCTATTTTCGATTGTTTCCTGTATGTTATAGATCTACTAATATCTATTTTGCTGGAAAACAAATTAATTACATCGCAAATTGAAAAAATATGTCCTTAGGATAGAATCAATTGCTTGGAGTTCTCTGAGCTGTGCAACAGAAATAATAAGAGCTGCTTCCTGTGCCTCATCCTCTCTTTGCTTTATGACATCTGGACTCTTCTCCCAATCTTTCTCCTTTCTCAATTGCTATGTTCAGATTCCTCTTCATTAAATATTTCTGCCAAATTTCATTCCTACAGAAAAGACCACAGTCAAAAAATGGTTCCTTGGCTAGTTAATATTTCATCGGTCCCTTCTGAGGGTGTAGGCAGATGTTATAGGTGGTGTTAACATATAACATCAATCTAAATTTGAATTTTAAAACATTTGATTCATAAAAGTGATAAGAATTGTTCCATATGAACCTGAAATACTCAAGTGAGATCCAGCAAAAGTTGTTAAAGCTCTCAGCAGCAAGTTGAGGGCTATGCTGAATGAGAAAAGGGTTACCTCGAACTTCTCTTAAACTGCTAAAAATTTTCCACAAAAAATGTGTTTCTCAGCCAAACTGCCTAGATTAATTCCTAAAGTGAGAAGTCTTCAGAAGCTTCAAATTTCCCAGTTGTGATACTTCTTCACTTTAATTTGTGCAATAATTTATGTGCTATGTGCTGTTAGAATGCTGGTATACTAAGACCAGACATGACTAATAAGAAAAGTAAAAAAAGTTATAAAAGTGAACTAAATCCAAATATTTGGTGTATCTACTTATCTACTCTTTTCCTGGTACATAATATTACATTTGCATTTTGTTATTGCAGAAAGTGCATAAAGTTCTTTCTTTCTTTCTTTCTTTTTTGAGACAGAGTCTCGCTCTGTCGCCAGGCCGGAGTGCAATGGCGTGATCTCAGCTCACTGCAATCTCTGCCTCCCGGGTTCTAACGATTCCCCCACCTCAGCCTTCCAAATAACTGGGACTACAGGCATGCGCATATCACGCAATTTTTTGTATTATTTTTTTAGTAGAGATGGGGTTTCACCATGTTGGCCAGGATGGTCTCGATCTCGTGACCTCATGATCCACCTGCCTTGGCCTCCCAAAGTGCTGGGATTACAGGCGTGAGCCACTGCACCCACCCAGTTCTTTGTTTCTTTTATATTTTAGATGAAGCGTAAACTTTTGTTAAAATAATACATATACCAAAAAATGAAAAACAAATGTGCAAAAGGATAAACGAAGTCTCTAGATACTGCTGGACTATTTTTCCAGAGATATTTCATCTGAATACAAAGTTAACATTGTTTAGGATATCCTAAATGTAATATCATATAAGGAAGTCACTTGGCTTTTTGAAATTATTTTTTAATCAACATGCCAATTATCAGTCAAAGACTAAGTTAGATATGCTATTGCTCTAACCCTGTATTACAACTATATATATACACACACACACATGTGCACACACACATATATACACACACAAATACACACATATATACACATGCGCACGCGCGCGCGCACACACACACACACACACACACACATATATATATATTTTTTTTACTTGAGACGGAGTCTCACTCTGTCGCCCAGGCTGGAGTGCAGTGGTGCGATCTCAGCTCACTGCAAGCTCTATCTCATGGGCTCAAGCAATTCTCCTGCTTTAGCCTCCTGAGTAGCTGGGATTATAGGTGCCTGCTACCGCACCCAGCTAATTTTTGTATTTTAGTAGAGGTGACGTTTCGTCATATTGGCCAGGCTGGTCTCAAACTTCTGGCCTCAAGTGATCCGCCTGCCTTGGCCTACCAAAGCGCTGGGATTATAGGCATAAGCCACCACACCTGGCCAGCAACTATATTTTTTGTTATTGAAAAATAGTATCACAAATAGTCTCCATAAATAAAATTTAAATATTTCAGCCCCTAAATTTTAATTTTAATGTTCTACCATCATCAGTAAGGGCTCAAATAATCATTTCTTTTTCTGATTCTTCTATTTCCCCTTAATACAGAGCTTTTTAGCTTCCAATACTTCCCATAAAATTTTCCCCCCATCTTTTATATCTTTGTTTTTAATCTAATTCTAGTACTTACTTTAGCCAGATACCAGAAGAAAATATGTGTTCTGTCACTTCAGGTACTTTCTCAAAGTCTTTTCCCTGAAGATATCATTTCTGTGATGAAAAGATGTACTAAAATATCTGCAACGTACACTACAGTTAGAACAAGAAAATGAAAGTACATCTAGACTGCAGTTAATGAACACAACCTATGTTTTTTCAAGGTAACAACAGAGAAAAAGAAATAAAATAAGATAAATTATTTGTATTAAATGAATATTTTCGTTTTCAAAATTTCGGTCTCATTTTGTAGAACTGGCACATCTAAAATTACCTGATTTAGCAAAATAAGATTTAAATACAACTTTCCAGAAACATATATATTGTGTAAAGTGAGATATACTGGTTTCATGCATAAAACAGTCAGAGAATGTCAATTTATGGAAACAAATAATTTTTAAAAATCTGTTACCCTTACCGGGCGTGATGGCTCACACCTGTAATCCCAGCACTTTGGGAGGCTGAGGTGGGCAGATCACGAGGTCAAGAGACTGAGACCATCCTGCCCAACAAGGTAAAAGCCTGTCTCTTCTAAAAAATGCAAAAATTAGCGGGGCGTGGTGGTGCACGCCTGTAGTCCCAGCTACTCGGGAGGCTGAGGCAGGAGTATCACTTGAACCCAGGAGGCAGAGGTTGCAGTGAGCCGAGATCACACCACTGCACTCCAGCCTGGCGACGGAGCGAGACTCATCTCAAAAAAAAAAAAAAAAAAAAAAAAAATCTGCTACCCCATGAAAGATAATCAATACTTACCAAATGTTGGATTAAATTAACCATGCTAAGAGCAATTAATGTAACAATAGCTCTAATAAGACCTCATTAAATAATCAAGCACTTCAAATAAATGATAGATTTAGCAAAAAGCACCTAGCCGATAGCATTAGTTTCATTTTTAAAAGACCATTCTTTAGCTAGTGCTGAAGGCATAAGGCATTGATCCTTTAAGATAAGTCTAAAGGATACACGGTTTTTAGTACTTTTGACTGGGTGGCTACTTGAAACATTATTCTTCAGGAAATTCTAATTTTCCTTCAGAGGAGATGTTAAATTTGCTGCAAGACATCACAGAAAAATATTTTATGATATCCAAGTTCTTAATTTTTTCCCATGGGTCCGATTCTCCCTTCAATAATTGTCAGCCAGAAAAAAAGATAATTATTTGTTTAACTCTTAAACTTTTAGGTCTATACTTATTTTATGGATTGTTATATGACACTGGGCAAGCTAACTTCTCTGGGTCCCAATATCATCACCTGTAGAAAAGCTGGTCTGTAGGTGATCTGTAACAGTGATCTCCATCCTCTTCCCCGTTCCTGCATAGAGGATGGTTAGGATACACTACCATCCGCAGCACTGGCTCCTCCAGCTACCCAGTTGGGCTGCCTGTTGCCTGCTCTTCCTTCCTTTGGAGAAATCGTTGATGTGAGATAACTTCAGCATTAAAAAATTATGAGTCTAGAGTGATCATGAGATTGAAAACAAACATCTGAAATCATGCAAACTTGAGATGCATTTTCTTTTTGAGACAGGGTCTCACTCTGTTGCCCAGGCTGGAGTGCAGTGGTACGATCCTAGCACACTGCAGCCTCAAACTCATGGGCTCAAGGGATCCTCCTGCCTCAGCCTCCCAAGTGGCTGAGACTATAGGTGCATACCACTGCACCCGGCGAATTTTTTAATTTTTTGCAGAGACAGGATCTCTCTGTGCTACTCAAGCTGTTCTCACGTTCCCGTTCTCAAGTGATCCTCCTACCTTGGCCTCCCAAAGTCTGGGGTTATAGGTGAGCTGCAAGGCCAGGACTTTTTTTTTTTTTTTTTTTTTTTTGAATAAAAACATCTTTTTTGTAAGGTTCTTAGTAAAAATTATAGTAATAATAATACATATAAAGGAAAGGTGAAGGCTATGCTACCACAACTTTCAATACATTCCCTTCCTGCCATTCACTTCCATTTGATGAAATTAATAGGAAAATTGCTGTACAACAAAGAGTAGCATCTGAAAGGCACTGTGCCAACCTTTACCTCACACTTTCACAGACCGGAAGAGTTCAAGCCTTTAGTTTACACATGGTTTGGCTACTCTCAGACGCTAGCCAACTGTCGGGTTTACTGATTACCTGCAAAAACATTTTTGGGTCACACAGCTCATCAAGAAAAAGGGATATCTACAAAGACATAATGTGTCATTTTTATGGATCTAGCTATTGTTATTTGTATAAGTTGAGTAATTTATATGTACTGTATCAACTATTAAATTTTGGACAAATTTTTAGGTTTCATCAGCAAAATCAGACCAAAATTTCAATTTTGAACAAAGCATAAATCTCTCTTCTCTAAATTAAAAACCCTTTCCCCTGCTTTTAGAAAACATAATTGCATAATTCAAACTCCTTCAATACTGTGACCTAGTTCCCCCTCTTGATATTATAAAGGGCTCATGTAACTATGGTAACTAGCTAGGGAAAATTGAATGTTTTTCTGGTCAGCAATATGCAAAGTATACCATATGTGCTATTTTTTCTCCTTGGGATAGCTAAGGGGATAGTATGTTTGCCTTTTTTCTTGGTTATGAAAATATGAGATCTTATTATACCGAATTTCCTCTTCACTACAGTCCCAGTCATTCACACAGTCCCTTTGTTAAAATGTTTTAGGATCATGTTTTGCTTTTAGCAGTCATCCTAAATGCTGACTAGTACTATAATGGAAAGCAGTAGGATTGACTGTATACACCAGTTAAATCTGTGTGGTCTATCACATTAACTCCACATACAGGGTGATATTGTTCAGATTTCTAATATTCCTTCTAGAGAATCTGATATTTTCTTAACTTTGTCCTTTTTTTTTTTTTTTTTTTTTTTTAAATGAGACAGTTTTGCTTTTGCTACCCAGGCTAGAGTGCAGTGGTGTGATCTCGGCTCACTGCAACCTCCACCTCCTGGGTTCAAGTGAGTAGCTGGGATTACAGGCACATGCCACCACGTCCGGCTAATTTTTGTATTTTTAGTAGAGACGGGGTTTCATCATATTGGTCAGGCTGGTCTCGAACTCCTGGCCTCAGGTGATCTGCCCACCTCGGCCTCCCAAAGTGCTGGGATTAACAGGCATGAGCCACCACACCTGGCCTAACTTTGTCCTTCAATCCCAGCCAAAGTGTTTTCTTAAAGCAAAAGAACTGCTAAAATGGAATTACATCTTGGAGTATATTTAGATACTGAGAAGAATTAACTCCAGTTTGTAGTGACTTTAATATATCTTCTTTTTATCTCTATTTAAATTTTTTCTACAATAGCATTACTTACGTAATAATCAAAAATGCTTTAAAACTGAGTTCAGTGGAGATGCAAACAAGGTTTTTTGTTTTTTTGTTTTTTTTGAGACGGAGTCTCGCTGTCGCCCAGGCTGGAGTGCAGTGGCGTCATCACGGCTCATTGACCTCCGCCTCCCGGGTTCACGTCATTCTCCTGCCTCAGACTCCTCAGTAGCTGGGACTAGAGGCGCCCGTCACTACACCCAGCTAATTTTTTGCATTTTTAGTGGAGACGGGGTTTCACCGTGTTAGTCAGGATGGTCTCGATCTCCTGACCTCATGATCCGCCCGCCTCGGCCTCCCAAAGTGCTGGGATTACAGGACTATTAGGTTTTTTTTAGTTGCTTTTTGTACTAATGAATTGATGTAAAGTTTTAGGGTTTTTCACTATAATTTAAGATGCTTCACTGGACCTTCCAGAACAAATTACACTCTAACGCAGACTCCTAGATTATTAAGGATTTATTTATTTGCATCAGGTACAATTACATTTCTTACAACACGCTATCAATTGGTGACTTTTTCATATGAGGATCTCTTCTTGAATTTCTCCATATTTAAAGCAGGGATTTTAAACTACTTGAATATCTTCCTCAGAAAAACATTGCTCTCTGCTTCACTGAATTAAACAGGGAATTAACTGCCTCTTACTGGTTTGGAAAAGACCTCATTAACCAAAAAAATGCATGGGATTTGTTGGATCCTGTTAAACCAAATGCAAAAGATTTAATGAGACAACAGGAAAATTTGAATTGTGTAGTTATCAAATGACAGTAAGAAAATTTGGGGAGATAGAATAAATGGTATTATGGATATGTTTAAAAAACTGTTATCTTGGCCGGGCACAGTGGCTCACGCCTGTAATCCCAGCACTCTGGGAGGCTGAGGTGGGCAGATCACTGGAGGTCAGGAGTTCGACACTGGCCTGATCAACAAGGTGAAACCCCGTCTCTACCAAAAATACAAAAATTAGCTGGGCCTGGTGGCACACGCCAGTAATCTCAGCTACTTGGGAGGCTGAGGCAGGAGAATCACTTGAACCTGGGGAGCCAAGATCGCCCCATTGCACTCCAGCCTGGGCAACAACAGCAAATTTCCGTCTCAAAAACAAGCAAAAAAAAAACCACTGTTATATTTTACCTATTCATATTTAAAGTATTTACAGATAAAATGATAAAAATCCAGCAAGAGTGAGGGAGTGTGAAGGGATATAGATTAAATAATCTTAGCCATATGTTGCTAAATGTTGAAGCTGGGTAAACAGTATATGAGGATTTATTGTACTATTACTTTTGCCTTTGTTTGAAAATTTCCATAAAAGTTTAAAAATATTAAAAAGTAGAAAAAAGAAAAGGATTTCATTTATTTGGTCTGACTCAAACAGAAGCTGAATTTTCTCAGCAGTCTTCTTTAGGAATCTTTCACAATTACTTGCCAGTTTGTTTTCAATCAGTTTGAAGTTGTTGCTCTCCCCAAGAGACAGGTACGGAGGCACACACAGTCCCTGCCAGGGACCTCTTAAAGTCACTGACTTAGAAATTCAAGGTAATCCCAGACTAATTTAGGGAGATCAGTTACTTATTTTTTTTTTTTTTTAGGGTTGCTTTGTGGTAGACAATAGAGCAAAGAAAATGCCTTTTTGCTTTATTCACAGGATTAAATACCATAAATTAATTTCTAGTTGCTGAGAACGGGAGATTTTAAATTTTGCATTTAGAAGACAAGAAATTCAATCTGAAGAGGCCCCATATTTCCAGTTAAGTGACCATTCAGAAGGGAAGGACAGTGCTCAATAATCAAGGTCAAGGGTTTAGGGATTGTGGCGATTTTTTTTTTCCCCACTGAATTGTTCTCCCCACACAGGCTGCTTTCGCAGGGTGGCAGAAGAATAAGCCTTCGATTAACCTTTTAAAATAAATATGGCAAGAAAAGCATGTCTAAAATAATTCATACATATACATATATTATCATACTACAGTGTTTTATAGTTTTAGATCAGTACCAGCTAAAATATTCTTTGGATTTTTTGGCTTTTTTCCAGCCTGTTCAACAGAATTGTAAAAGGTAAAAATAATGCTATAAAACGTCTCCTATCCCATGCTCATCCCTCCTATCACCTTGCTCTGTTTCTGGAGTACTCTAGGTATTCTGCATCTTTGCCTTTTTCCCCTTCTCGTTTCTAAACACTTCTGTTATCTACCTGCAGGTCACTTATCAGACTGAATAAAATCCATTGGTACATTCGGTGTCTGACCTGTAACAAGGCACCCCACATTATTTTGGACCTTTGATAAAGGCCATCTTATTCAAATTTGTGAGAAAATGAAAATAGTAGAGTTCAAGTAAAAACCAGTAAAATTCAGTTCTTCACAGTGGCCGTTTTTTTTTTTTTTTTTTTTTTTTTTTTTTGAGACGGAGTCTCGCTCTGTCGCCCAGGCTGGAGTGCAGTGGCCGGATCTCAGCTCACTGCAAGCTCCGCCTCCCGGGTTCCCGCCATTCTCCTGCCTCAGCCTCCCGAGTAGCTGGGACTACAGGCGCCCGCCACCACGCCCGGCTAGTTTTTTGTATTTTTTAGTAGAGACGGGGTTTCACCGTGTTAGCCAGGATGGTCTCGATCTCCTGACCTCGTGATCCGCCCGTCTCGGCCTCCCAAAGTGCTGGGATTACAGGCTTGAGCCACCGCGCCCGGCCCACAGTGGCCGTTTTTTGACGAGAACCGGCCGAAAGGTTTAAAGAACAGTAAAATCCCCAAATGTTCTCAGAAATACTATACATTGTACTGTCTGGGTTGACTTAATACTGGCCCAAACCTCAGTGTCCTAGGATAATAACCCAAGACGATTTCCCAGTCCTTTGAAATAACTGACGTCCTATGAAGTCAAATTGCCTGGAGTGCTTTATTTTGGTTTGAAATGTAAAAGTTCCTCTAGATAAAGATCTAGATTTCTCTTTGCAAGTCAAAAGCTAGTTACTATTAACAGCTGTTTCAAAAGTGCTCTAAATAGGTCACCATTCAGGTGTACCAACGCTGCAAACTGGATCTAAGAAGATCCAAATTCGTCACCACTCACATTTTCTTTTTAACTCAAAGGTAGTACTCACAACAGGGCTTGTTTATATAGGCATTCCATTAAAATTCTCCATGCATTCATTCTATTTGCACCCATTTCTTTCAAGAAAGTCCATCTGTAATTAAAATCAGTTCCTCTGCTTGGCATCTCGTTTACACTACACCGAAATTAAACCCCACGAGGAGATCACGTAGATTACGGGGCCGAGGGCCCGCCCGCTGACTAGGTTTTTACTCGCGTCTACATGCCCCCGGTCCCCTCCGATTGTAGTCCTGGGGCAGGACCGAGCAAAAAGTCCCGTAAAGCTGGCGTGTGCCCCACTCCGCCAGGAAGCCCCGCCGACGTCCTGTGTTTAAATGTTCTGACACACCCCAAACGCAGTTGTTTTTAAAGGCTGTCTGTGGGACCTATGCGTTGGCAGGCAGATGCCGTCCCGCATCCCTTCCCCCTAAATGACACAGAAGATTCCAGCGCAGGGGAAGGGCCACGAAACCCGCAGGGCACACGACGCCGGGGGCCGGAGGAAGCACCGCCTACCTCCCCAAACAGCCCCGCGGTGCCGGACGAGCCCGAGAGTCCGGCAGGAGGCGGGCGGCAGCCCCAGGCGAGCTCGGAGGCGGCGGGAACGCCTTGCCGCGCATGCTGGGAGCCGCCCGCCGCCCGCCGCCCGCCGGGACACGCAGTCCTGCAGGCCTCGCTCCGGGTCGTCCGAAAAGGAACCGCCTGCTGCTCCTTTGCAGGCTCGCGAGGAGCCGCACTCGGACCGCCGGATGGGTGAAAAGCCGGTGTGGCCGGGCGGAGCTGCCCCTCCCTGCAGGGAGGGCGGCCGGAAGGACCGAGCCGCCCCCCCTGCCGGGTCCCATTCGGACGCGGGGCGCAGAGACTGGCTCCCCAGGCTTCCCCTTTAAGGGGGGCGGGGCGCGGCCTGCCGTTTGGCCGCCCCCGACACCCTCCCCCCTAGCCCGGAGCCGGCAGACCAATCGCCCGGGCGGCAAAGCGAAGGCGGGAGAATGCGAACCCTCCGGTAGGCGGTAGGGGCGGGCCCCGGCCTTATTCGGATTAAGCGCTGCGCAGGCGCAGAGGCGGCCGCGGGCGGAGGGGCGGGGGCAGGCCAGCGGGAGGCTCCCCGTCAGGCACGGAGGGTGACTGGGGACAGGCAGGCGGCGACGGGCTTGTCATGGGGATCCGGGCTGCGAGACGGCACTGGTAGCATCTGGGGACTCCGAGGGGGACAGGAAGTGTCAGCGTCCGGGACCCCGGCGCCGGCCCCGCCGAGGGTATCCCCACTGCTCCGGTCCTGGAGCGGGAGGGGAGAAAGGAGGGAGCCCCAGTTTCGCCCCGCCCCTGGGCTGGTGCTGCGGGGGCGGGGAGTGAGGGCTGCTCTGGGGGGAGTGGAGATCGGGGAGCGCGGCCGTGCCCTCTCGAGCGGCTGCGGGGTCCCCGCGGCGCCGGGCTGCTGAGCTGAGGGACCGCGGCGGCCGCGGCCGGTGCATGTGCGGCTGCTGGATGCGGAGGCGGCGGCGACGGCGCGGATCTGCAGGATGTTAGGGCAGCAGCAGCAGCAACTGTACTCGTCGGCCGCGCTCCTGACCGGGGAGCGGAGCCGGCTGCTCACCTGCTACGTGCAGGACTACCTTGAGTGCGTGGAGTCGCTGCCCCACGACATGCAGAGGAACGTGTCTGTGCTGCGAGAGCTGGACAACAAATACCAAGGTAGGGGCCGCGGGGCTGCCGGCCTCGGGAGCCGGTGGCAGGGAGCCTGCCGGGGCAGTGCCACCTTCCCTTTCTCCCGTGACAGTCTCCCCGAGCGCACCGAGGGTCTGCCGAGCGGGACGGGGAGGACTGGAGACTGGGTTCGCGGCCCTTCTTGCCCCGCGGTGGGCGAGTACTTCTCTGGGGTCCCCGGAGTGGGGGTGGGGGCTGTTCGTCAGCCCCCGCTGCAGACCCAGCGGCTGCAGCTGCCGCGGAGGGGAATCAGCCATTTTAAGCAGCAAGCATTTGTTCAGGCGCTCGCCCGCCCCGTGCCGCAGACCCTGCCGCCCCGGCCCAGGACTGCAGCCGGCAAGGGCCGGAGGGAGTGAGCGGCCGGGCTCCCGCTGGTCTGCGGGTCGCACTTCCCCACCTCACTCGCCCCCACCCCGGAGTGCGGGTGCTTTGGAACGTGCGGGGGGGAGGGGGCGAGAGGCCGCGGAGGCAGACGGAGGGGGCCTTCCTCCGCGCTCCTGCCCCGGCCCGGAGGAGAGCAGTCCGTTCCGCTCTCTTGCCCCGGGAAAGTTCTCGGCCGCCCCGAGCCGCAGCCCTAGCCCAGCTCTTTCGGCAAAATGGTTAAGAGGGGAGGGGGTCCCCCGCGGGAGAGGAAGAGAGGGGCGTGTGTGGCGGGGAGGGCCCCCGCGCCGGGGGCGGGGCCTGCGGGTGTGACGTGGGGCGTGGGAGGGGCGCGGCGCGCGTTCCCGCGGGCCTGGAAAATGGCTGGTCGCCAGAGGGGCGGCGGCGAGCCGGCTGCTGGGGAGGGAGTCGAGGCTGTGTGGGGGCGTTGGTTCGGCCCCAGCTGAGTCCGAGTCGGGGTTTGCAGCATGTTTGGCGGTGATGTTTCCAATCTCTTTCCCAACCAATGGATCAGGACGGAGATTAGCAGCTCGGAGGGTCTCGGATCCTGGCTCCGCGTAGGTTCCGGGACGTGTGTCACTTCCGGGCTTCAGGAGGAAGTGGGTTGGTTGACTGGGCAACCGCCTGGCGTCCCCGAGCCCCACCTGCTCCGACTTTTAAGTGTTAAGGCGAAACCACCCTTTGCGGGCCGACCCGGGAACCCCGGACAGAATCGACCTTCCTTACAGTGTTACCACCTACTATCGGTGGTGCTACTAGGAGGGCAGTTTAAAAGGGGAAATGTGTTGCGCTTAATAACCTTGAATCGAGGAACAGACCTTGAACATAGTATGGAAACAGCCATATGAACTTTAAAGATAATTTCCTGGACCCATTCTCTGTTTTTGTAAACACTTCAGTAATCCTATAGTTTAAAAGTCTCTAAAGGAATCCACTTCTTGGGTGACATAAGTGTCTCTGATTTTTTTTTAGTTGATAAATTTGTGTTTTCTGAAATCATGGGATTCATAGGACTGATCCGTGTTTGGGGGAGGGGGTAGCGGGGGAGGGAATTCAAACTGATGCGCTGGGTCCAGACCATTATATAAATATTTATTTTACAGATTAGAAAGAGTTTAAGTAACTCGTCCAGTTAATTAGATGTAGACTATTTGGCTCCAGCTCCTGCAACTTTAGATGCATATCCTTGTTTTCAAACAATTTAAATTTTCATAAAAACTGTCCAAGGGGATTTCTACAGATACGGAGCACAAACATGAATGGTAACCTAAAAATGATACGTGCTTAATAATTGTATATTGAACCTTTCTAGTTTTTCAGATAACACTAAAGTTTGTAAAGTTTGCAGTTGCTGTTGTTGTTGTTGTTGTTTCAGACAGTCTTGCTCTGTCCCCTAGGCTGGAGTATAGTGGCTCGATCTTGGCTCACTGAAACCACTGCCTCCCCGGTTCAAACGATTCTCCTGCCTCAGCCTCCCGAGTAGCTGGGATTACAGGCACCTGCTATCACGCCTGGCTAAGTTTTGTATTTTTAGTAGATACGGAGTTTCACCATGTTGGCCAGGCTGGTCTTGAACTCCTGACCTCAGGTGATCCGCCCGCCTTTGCCCCACAAAGTGCTGGGATTACAGGCGTGAGCCACTGCACCCAGCAAGCTTGCAGGTTTTTACATTTCTTTGAAGACACATGTTTCCTTTCACAAGAGTTAAGCTATTTGAAGTTGGTAAGGGATACTATAATTTGTTGACAGGGAAATCTGCTTTCGGATCATCTATAATTGTGATGTATTAATAGCTCTGGTAAGATTAGTAATATAGTAGGCCTTACAAGACTAAGAGATTATAAAAATTCTTAGCTCTATGAAGATTGTGATTAATGATTAAAAACTCATCCAGTTTTCACTCTCTGCGCATGGTTACTGAGCTCAACTTTCACAGTTTTATATTTATATATATTTTGTGTTTCGGGTTCAGATTTCATGTTTTTTATTTCTTCACTAGAGCTTAAGTCTTTTCTGGTTTTGGATCTAATATTTCTAGCAATATTTAGTGATATAAATTATATAGGCAGTCAAATAAATTTCTCTCTCACCTACTTGAGACACTTTCAGAACTGCTGAAAACCTTATAAAGATGAGAAATAAAGAAGAAAACAATTTCACAATTGAAGTACTTATTATGGGATAGGGTTATTAGAGAACCTTTATTTTTGTTCTAGTGTTCTCACTCATTTCTTCGATAAATAACAACCTTCAAACTAAAATTTGATACTTAATTTCAAGTGCCTTTCATATAGTTTATAGAAAGTGCTTACACTGCTAGGTCAGACATACAGATCTGGCACAGTTGAAAGTCTGGGGTTCGGCCGGGCGCGGTGGCTCACGCCTGTAATCCCAGCACTTTGGGAGGCCGAGGCGGGTGGATCACAAGGTCAGGAGATCGAGACCACGGTGAAACCCCGTCTCTACTAAAAATACAAAAAAATTAGCCGGGCGCGGTGGCGGGCGCCTGTAGTCCCAGCTACTCTGGAGGCTGAGGCAGGAGAATGGCGGGAACCCGGGAGGCGGAGCTTGCAGTGAGCCGTGATCGCGCCACTGCACTCCAGCCTGGGCGACAGAACGAGACTCCGTCTCAAAAAAATAAATAAATAAAGTCTGGGGTTCGTATCTCTTGAGTTGCAGTTTTTTTCACAAGCAGAAGTGATGGCTTCCTCATGGGGTTGCTGTGGAGATTAACTGAGAAAATCTTTACCACATAGAAGGGGCTGAGTAAATGTTAAAGTTCTTGTCTTTCATTATATAAAAGGGTGTCTTAAAAATTTTTTTTATCTCATCTATCAGTGTGCTGGTGTGATATATACTGTAATTAGCCTCTAACACCTGATTATTAGGTACAGAATATTTGAAATGAGGTTTGCCTCTTATTTTTTAATCCTCAATTTTTTTATGGGTCTGAGGGAACCAGTTTCCTTATTTTTCCTGTAGGGAAATTAGGTTCTTAAGAAATCTGCTTAGATGCCTAGCTAAGCAAATGGAATAGACATGAACTTTGTTCAAAAATATGCTATGCGGGCATAAGTGCTCTTAACCATGTGGTGGCACTTTGTTATGTATTCCAGGTTAGACAGTTGTACATCAAGTATGAGTACCTGTGATTTCCAGGGAGAAGTTAATTAATGAGTTCTGTTGAATATTTGCTTTTTTTTTTGAGACGGAGTCTCGCTCTGTCGCCCAGGCTGGAGTGCAGTGGCCGTATCTCAGCTCACTGCAAGCTCCGCCTCCCGGATTCACGCCATTCTCCTGTCTCAGCCTCCCGAGTAGCTGGGACTACAGGCGCCAGCCATCTCGCCCGGCTAGTTTTTTGTATTTTTTAGTAGAGACGGGGTTTCACTGTGTTAGCCAGGATGGTTTCGATCTCCTGACCTGTGATCCGCCCGTCTCGGCCTCCCAAAATGCTGGGATTACAGGCTTGAGCCACCGCGCCCGGCCGAATATTTGCTTTTGTGTGCCTTACTTGCAGACAGCCCCAATGTATATATTTACTTGTCCAACATTTCTGTTTTTAATAATTACAGTATTGGAATATAAAACTGGTATGCCATGTGGTATGAAAAATACCATGGGGACAGAACTCTTTGAGATAGCATTACATCTTGTAAGAATAAGAAACAAAACAATTTTGAACAAAACTAATCTTAAGTAAATTTTTGGTGACATATGAAATTATATTTTCAGATTTTTGGATACCTTCTAGTGAGTCAGCTATTTTTATTTTATTTAAGTAAGTGTATTCCACGTGCCCTGCAACTAAATCAGCAGTTCAGAAAGCTTAGAACCAACTACTGATTTATCTACAAAGGCAGAATGATCCAGTGCTGACTTTATTATAATTTTGTTAGTGGTTTGGTCAGTTGATGCCAGAACCAGAATCTACTCTGGAAATAGTTTTACCCTGGAAATAGTTTCATTTTCAGAATTTCCCATGTGAGGCTAAAATAGAGCCATTAAAACTAAGATGATGGGAAGCTAAGAGTTGTTTATGCCTTCTTTGTTAAGAATGTATGATGTGAAAGTGAAGCTGTAGTGTCTCCGGAGTCATGTATGTCACAAGTCATACATTTGACTGTAAATCCTGTAACACATTTGGGCAGTAATCTGTAGCCTAGTCCTGTAACCTTTTCAAGTTTTAGAGCTGGACCTCAGCCTGCAAATTTTATATATAGGGCTGTTTTGAAGGTGTTACAGCACTTAGTAGACTAAAGTGGCATACAGTGTTCTTGCCCATTAGAAATACTTTTGATCATTAGCCAAATATCTCTTATCCTTTTTTTTTTTTTTTTTTTTTTTTGGAGACAGAGTTTTGCTCTGTCGCCCAGGCTGGCGTGCGATGGTGTGATCTCAGCTCACTGCAAACTCCGCCTTCTGAGTTCAAGCAGTTCTCTGCCCCAGCCTCCCGAGTAGCTGGAATGATTAGGGGCAACTGCCACCATGCCTGGCTAATTTTTGTATTTTTGGTAGAGACAGGGTTTCACCTTCTTGGCCAGGTTGGTCTTGAACTCCTGACCTCAGGTGATCCACCTGCGTCGGCCTCTCAAAGTGCAGGGATTACAGGCGTGAGCTACCGCGCCCGGCCTCTTATCCTTTTTAATATAGATTAATGAGTATTAGTTTTGTGTTCTTTCTTTTCATTCCTTTACTTCTAAATATACTTTCATATTAGATAATGTGGTCTTTGTATGAAATAGTTTTTAATGTATACGTACCAAAGAGGAGTATGGTTTCATGGTTTGAGTTCTAACTTCAATTCTGTAAAAAATAACTAACTTGGAAATGTTATGCCTGCTAACACATGATAATGTTCTCATTCTTTTCCTTTTTTAGAAACGTTAAAGGAGATTGATGATGTCTATGAAAAATATAAGAAAGAAGATGATTTAAACCAAAAGAAACGTCTACAGCAGCTTCTCCAGAGAGCACTAATTAATAGTCAAGAATTGGGAGATGAAAAAATCCAGATTGTTACACAAATGCTCGAATTGGTAGAAAATCGGGCAAGACAAATGGAGTTACATTCGCAGTGTTTCCAAGATCCTGCTGAAAGTGAACGGGCCTCAGATAAAGCAAAGATGGATTCTAGCCAACCAGAAAGATCTTCAAGAAGACCCCGCAGACAGCGGACCAGTGAAAGCCGTGATTTATGTCATATGGCAAATGGGATTGAAGACTGTGATGATCAGCCACCTAAAGAAAAGAAATCCAAGTCAGCAAAGAAGAAGAAACGCTCCAAGGCCAAGCAGGAAAGGGAAGCTTCACCTGTTGAGTTTGCAATAGATCCTAACGAACCTACATACTGTTTATGCAACCAAGTGTCTTATGGGGAGATGATAGGATGTGACAATGAACAGTGTCCAATTGAATGGTTTCACTTTTCATGCGTTTCACTCACCTATAAACCAAAGGGGAAATGGTATTGCCCAAAGTGCAGGGGAGACAATGAGAAAACCATGGACAAAAGTACTGAAAAGACAAAAAAGGATAGAAGGTCGAGGTAGTAAAGGCCATCCACATTTTAAAGGGTTGTTTGTCTTTTATATAATTCGTTTACTTTCAGAAAATGTTTTAGGGTAAATGCATAAGACTATGCAATAATTTTTAATCATTAGTATTAATGGTGTATTAAAAGTTGTTGTACTTTGTCTGTGACCTTAATTTTCTGCACTGCATTACCAAATATTTCCAACCAGGTAGTCTTCAGATCACCTGATGAAACGAGCAGGGAGCAGGAAGAGGGTGGTGTAAACATAAACATTTCACAAACCATGCCTATTTCATTTTCACTTAAAACTGCAATGCTATTTTTTGGGTAAACACAAAAGTTTCACTAGCATTTTAGTTATACATGCTTAAACAATTTGAGCTATAGTGGGATTTCTCTGTAAGCATCACATGATCTTGGGTACTTTAAAATACAGACACTATGCCATTTGAGCTGCTTTTTCCATAGCCCCGTTTATACCTTCGCTTGTTCATCTCTAGTCTTCCAGGGGTTTGAGGAACTGGAGATAAGAGTAATTTGGGATTCCATGTGGAATAATGTGCTCTTCTGAGAGTACTTGCTGCTGTCTTTTCCTCAGTAGCATTTTGATACACTGTCAGCCCATTTGTTAATGCCTTGCTGCTGCTTCGTAGATATACTTAATCTAGTGCTTAATAAGGGAGTCGTTTTGTGTTTTGTTTTAATTGGGACAGGTAAGAGTAGTTAGGATACCAGGCCGAGGTGGGCAGATCAAAAGGTCAAGAGATTGACACAATTCTGGCCAACATGGTGAAACCTCGTCTGTAATAAAAAATACAAAAATAAGCTGGGCGTGGTGGCGCTCGCCTGTAGTCCCAGCTACTCAGGAGGCTGAGGCAGGAGAATTGCTTGAACCCAGGAGGCAGAGGTTGCAGTGAGCCGAGATCCCGCCACTGCACTCCAGCCTGGGCGACAGAGCGAGACTCCGTCCCCCTGCCAAAAAAAAAAGAGGAGTTAGGATACCAAAAATATAGCAATTGGCTTACATTGGCAAACTTTGGGTTATGTAGTATCATGGCTCAAGGTTGAACAATTTAAAAATGCATCTTAATTAATAGTATTTTCCATGTGACCTACTGCCAGGATGCCTCGCCATAGGCCTATCAGTGGAAAAGGGCATATAGTAGTCTTTACATACAGCCTGTATGTCAGAGAGTTGTTTTAAATGGTTTTGCTAGTGGTTATTGTCATTTCGGTCCCAATCAGTGACTATACATTATTTTCAATAATAGTGTATTTACCTTCTTAACTTCTGGTATTGGTGCTGTTTGATGTTTTCACATTTAACTTACTTCATCATCATCATGCAATTAATGTATTTGTAAGTTGAATTTTCCAAGATTCTGATATTTGAAGGGTACGCATCTTGATGGATATATGTCCATATGTTTAGAGAACGTTTTGGTTTTGGGGCAGCAGATTGACTAGTTCTTTAAATCTGTGTGTAACATATGTTTTATTCCTCATTTCTTCCTGATCTGATGATCTTGATTCTTGTTGATTAACATGAAAAACCCCTGCTTGTTTTGGAAAAAAAAAAAAAAAAAGCTTTTTTTTCCTCTTCTGGCTCTCCTGTGTGACTTTTAGGCACGTCATTTCACCTCGTCTGGGTGTCAGGCCATTCACCTGTAAAATGAGTTGGCTTAAATATTTCCAAGATTCCTTGGAAATTTCTAGTATTTGCACTATAATGAGGATTTGAATAATGACATGACTTCTCTTTCATTAATTTTGTCCTTCATTTTGAAGTATAAAGATAGTTTAAAGGTGAGTTTGGAGATGGGTAAATGTGCAATATTTGTTAGCTACTGTCCTAAAGATATTTGGATTCATGACTGGAGCTAGTTGATTCTGTTACCTCTTGAGTGAGAAATGTTAGACAGCATGATTAAGAATTTAGAAAATCCATTCTCATCCTAATAACTTAGCTGAGTTGTAAGGAAATCCTTTTGAGAATATGTCATTTTGTTTTAGTAATTACAACCTTATTACCAGAATGGAGCTTTTTACTTGACACCATTAAAAATATCAGTATGGACAAAATCCCCAAAGCCTTCAGATGCGACTTACATAGAAGTCACCACTTTTTCATGCATAAATCTGCTTGAGCAGATGGGATAAAAGAATAAACTTCCTAATAGAAATGCCCAAGTTTGGATTAGACTTGATGGGAAAACGAACCTGGAAAATCCTGGAAAGTGTGCTCCCTTTAAGACCTAATATCTGAAACAGTTTTATGAATTTGTTTGTTTTGTTTTCTATGCATCTTGGAAATAGAAGTCTTAAGCATGCATAGCATTAGGACTGGAATTTGTTTTGTTGTTGAGTATACTGGATCTCATATCATGGTTACCAACTCATACTGGATATACCAGTGGTTCTGAAACTTAACATTAGAATTACCTGGGAGTTTCAACAAATACTGATATCTGTGCCCCACCCTCAGCAGTTGTGATCTAATTCATTTGGAATGTGGCTTAAGCATTAGAATTTTTTAAAGATTCCCATTCTAATATATAGAAATGTTTTGGAACCACTGCCACATTTCACAGTTTTTACCTTATTGAAAGCTGCTGTGGATTATCTACATCCAGATTTAGACAAATCTGAAGCATATATAGATGCTTATACACACATGAGAGTATCCCCTGCCCCCAGTGGCTCCACCACCAGTGCTTGAATACTCAACATCTCAGTGCTTCTTAATGTGCGAGGCACCGTTTTAAGCAGTTGTGGTGTAAAGAAGAAAATATCCCTGTTTGTGGACTATACATTCTAGTGGAGGAGTCAGATACATATAATGTCAGGTAAATTGCTAAAATGGAAGGAAAACCACTAAAGGGTTGGAAATGAACGGCAGGGGGTGGTGAGTCTTATTTATGGTAATTAAAAAAGGTGTTTCTTCAGGAAGTAATCCTTAGAGCTAAGAGCAGAAATAAGGCAGGCAAACATTTGAGGGAGGGAAGAGGGAAAAACTTGGCAGTTTGACTGAAGCAGAGCATTAGAGCACAGTGTACAAGGGGCTAGGAACTTGGGGCTCTTGGAAGCCATGGTAGGAAATTTGGGAAGCCATTGAGGGGTTTTGAGCCATGGTCTGATGTATTTAAAGGTCACTGGATACTGTATACAATATTATAGGGAACCTGGGTGAAAATAGGGAGATTTAGCAGAAGCAACTCAGAAGATGTCATAGCGACTCAGAAGTCTTCACATCGAGTGGTGGTGGCTTAGCCTAGGGTGGTAGCAGCAGCAGTAGTGTCTAGTGGTAGGACTCTATACTAAAGGTACAGCCAACAGAACTTTGGCCCAGGGATTGGAAGGTAAAGAGATGACAAGGGTGACTCGGGTTTTTGACCTGAAGGGAAAAGAATAAATAACAATTTATGTTTTGCACTTAGGTTTGAGATGCCTGATAGATTTCTAGTAGAATCCACCATGGAACCCCGCATATGACCGTTAGGGTAACAGGAGGTAAACATTTTGGAAAGTCATCTCTATGGTGTTCGAAGCCATGTGACTGAAATTACTCAGGAAATTAGAGCTTTTCAAACGTCAATAAGCATGTTTGGTTAAAATACAGATTTCTGCTTCAGGAGATCTGACGTGGGGCCCAAGGGTCTGCATTTCTAGCAAGCTTCTCAGTGAGGCTGATGCTGGTGGGCCAGGGCCCACATTTTGAGTAGCAACCAAGTAGATCGGGAGGAGAGACGGTCAGCCCTGTGTCACTCCCATATAAAATGGGGAGGAGCCAGCAAAGGAACCTGAGAGCACTCGGTGACGTGACACTGTTTCAAGAAGGGAGTCACCTGCTCATTCAGGTGCTATTGAAGGAAGATGAACACTGAGAACTGTTAGACTGGGGGGATTGTTGTGGTTAACAAACTGCAAGTCTGGGGACTGGACTGTGAGCAGAAGGGGACTGAAATCGAGATGGCAACTGCAGACAGGCCTTGCAAAGGGGAACAGATGTGGGTTATAACTGAGGCAGAGGTGAGCTAAGGGAGGACTTGAGCTTTTCAGGAAATAGTATGGCATGATGATTATGTGCTGCTGATGGAATTCCACTGGGAGGGGACAAGTGACGACTGTTGATGGGGAAACTGAATAGGCAAGATGGAGTGGGATGCAGGACTCAGGAGAGGCTGTTCTCAGTAGGC
The DNA here is from genome assembly GCF_007565055.1 of Rhinopithecus roxellana. Taxonomy (NCBI): domain Eukaryota; kingdom Metazoa; phylum Chordata; class Mammalia; order Primates; family Cercopithecidae; genus Rhinopithecus; species Rhinopithecus roxellana. The sequence continues at coordinate 110,341,836 of NC_044550.1, read as the reverse complement.
AGAAGGGACAGTGCGTTGTCCCTGTCCACAGGGAGGGCGGCACTTTTATTCACTTACTCAAATATTTATTGTGCACCTATTATTTGCAAGGCATTATTTGTACTGAGGATAAAGCAGTGGCCAAAACAAGACAATCTGTCACCTTGTGGAGCTTAGATTCTGGAGTGAATGGGGCATATATGCCGGTAGGTTGCTAAATTTGTCATTGGAAAAATGATAGCTTCCACCTTCCTAGCTGAGGAAGTGATGGGGAAGGGAGTTGAAAGTCTGTAAGAATGAGAGGTGTGGCGCATCACCTGGGAGAGTAGGAAAGTGACCCCAGAATGTCAGGACTGTGGCCAAGCTGTAGGTTCGGGTCATAACTTCACATAAGCGGACTACTCATTTTGTTGCCTGGATGCGGGCATGAAAAAATAAACACACAAAATAACAGAAAATTTCAAAATCTCTACAGTACGCCAGAAAAATTGCATCTCCCCAATCCTTTTCATGTACCTAATAGGTGGCTTCCTCTGGGGTTCTGTCCTCACTCCCCCTTCTGAAATGGAAGGAGCCAATTTTCAAGGAGCAGTTCATGTAAATAAGCTAGACGGCTCTTCGGCGCTTTCTGAATCAAGTACTTCGTAGTTTTATGTTGTTCAAAATATGTTTTAAGTGAAGTTAGTTATTTTGGGACTTCCTTTACTATATTACCTAAACTGTACATCAATTAGAGAAACCACAGCTCCTTCATCATTTCCTATTTCAATGAGAGGGAAGTGGTCTGGACCAAGATTCCAGAGGCGTGGACTCAGCCTGTGATCCTGGACAGGTCACTCATCCTCTTTGGCATATAGTTTGTTCAGCTGGAAAATGACTGATTTAATATATGGTTACTTAAAAGTGTGGCTGTTATTCATGTCTTAACATTAGTCTGAGGAAAGGGGTCTCCTGGTCACAAACTTATTAACTGGGTAGTTAATAAAATAACAGCTTTAATTCACATGCGTGGTAAGTAGACTTTAAAGCAGGGCTTTCTAAACTTCAGACACCACAGACAGATCTTGATGGATTTTGCCATTTCTGCACACCGTTCTAATTTTATATTTAAAACTACTATGTACTTAGTACTTTTAAAGTCAACTCACTGTTTGATGTAAATTTATTTTAAAAAGGAAGCATATCACTTTGGCAAATGGAAAATTAGTATTACTTTCTGTGACTAGAAGACTACCTTAAAATGTAATGAAAACAGTGTTATTAAACTCTAGCTATGCAGTATGGCCAGTGAAGATAGCCCAAAGTCTATCCTTTTTTTTTTTTTTTTTTTTTTTAAATTAAAAGGTGTGACTAGTAAGTAATGTTAGGTAAGGGTAAAAGACACGTAAACACCAAATTGCGTCTTTCTGCATGATGTGATCAAAAGGATTTTGAGACTTTTCTTGAGTACTGCCTTACCATCCTACTCTGGAAAACACTAAGTAACAAAAGGTTAACCACTGTAGTTTCTTGACTATCAGTATAAAACAAATATTAACATTTCTTAGTTTAACAGCACTTGTCTAGCTATATGCAGATGGATGTTGCCTCTTAATTAAGGTTTCTGTAAACCTCATAAGTTATTCGCCAACATTGTCTATATCAGTACTAGAGTAATTGACATTATTCTGACCCCAAAGGAGTTTCTAGTCTTACCTCTTTTTTCATCTGAGGATTAAAAATGCCACCTCCTCAGTGCATCTCATTTATTTATTTTTTTTCTTTAGACGGAGTCTCGCTCTGTTGCCCAGGCTGGAGTGCAGTGGTGCGATCTTGGCTCATGGCAACCTCTGCCTCCCAGGTTCAAGCAATTCTCCTGCCTCAGCCTCCCAAGCAGCTGGAATCACAGGCATGTACCACCAGGCCTGGCTAATTTTTGTATTTTTAGTACAGACAGGATTTCACCATGTTGACCAGGCTAGTCTCATACTCCTAGCCTCAAGTGATCCACGCCCCCTTGTCCTCCCAAAGTGCTGGGATCACAGGCGTGAGCTACCGCGCCTGGCCTTAGTGCATCTCTTTGGATGCTGGGAGAGATTTCCTGGGCCAGCCTTGCAATACCATCACTCTTGGGCCCAGCATTCCAGACCTGGAAAATCCTTAGAATTACCCAGATAATTTCCTCAGTTATCCACTAGCTAGTGGGTTCTTGATTTAGCACTCTCTATTATAAAAACAAAAATTCCAGTTTCCTTACAAATTGGATAAAAGCAACATGTCCATGGCATAAACACGGGAGGAATGAGATTTTTCCTGCAACAGCGGCCTTTGGTATTTCGGGTAGCTGTGTAAACAGGTGTTAGGCCAGCTGTAGGCCAGGTAGCTACTATACGCGCTAAAGTAGTCTTTCAGATTTTAATTGTGTTGGATAAAAGTTTTCCTGCCTTCTTAAATATGTCCTTAAATTCTTCTTGGCATATAGTAGGACAAACAAACATTTAATGTATTCATCCTTCGACTCAACACCATGTGATTATACAGTGATATTCTTAAATCTCGCTCCAGTATGGAGGACCATTTGCCTCTGTACTTGCCTCCGGCTGGTTTTTAAAATAAATTTGGCTGCTTTGGATGTTTTTCATTCTTCCTTGCTTCTAAAACTGTCTGCCTCGTAGCTTGTATCCCTCTTTTAGTTTGTTGTGTGTTGGAAAAGCATTTGGTTGAATTTTTGTCTAGCTTCAGCATAAATAGATTCTAAGAGAGTATCTAGTGCTTGACTTCAATGTATGGTTTTGTTTTTTTGTCTTTTTGGGTTTTTTTTGAGACAGAGTTTTGCTCTCGTTGCCCAGGCTGGAGTGTAGTGGTGCGATCTTGGCTCACCGCAACCTCTGCCTCCTGGGTTCAAGTGATTCTCCTGCCTCAGCCTCCCAAGTAGTTGGGATTACAGGCATGCGCCACCACAGCCGGCTAATTTTGTATTTTTAGTAGAGACGGAGTTTCTCTGTGTTGGACAGGCTGGTCTCGAACTCCCGACCTCACGTGATCCAGCTGCCTCAGCCTCCCGAAGTGCTGGGATTACAGGCATGAGCCACTGTGCCCAACCGGTTTTGGTTTTTTTAATATGTGGATTGTTTTTTCTCCCCTGTTCTTGTGTTCAGATAGCAGTGTTTTGCCATATACTTGCTCTAAACAGCAAGATCTAATTGCTTTGTTTGACAAGAGGACTTAACTTATTTATACAGTATTCTAATCTTAGAAACTTCCCACATAGAAACAGGTGTTAGGCCAGCTGGCTAGTTTTCTCTCCAGGTGTTCCGGTTTTAGATTAGTAATATGGAATCATTCCCTTGGTGGGAAGTAATCTTTTTTATTCTAATAGAAGAACTTGGTTTACCAACTATATGAAATGGTAGAACATAGCAATTTCAAGCCTTTTAGACAGACTTCCTTTGCTTTTCTGTGCCTTCTTGAGATGTGATAACATCTTCCAAATTTCAGAAATTTTCTTCTGTAATCTTAGAACACATTTTACTTTTTGGTTACATTCATTTCCCGTCAACTTGAAAAAAGTAAATTCTTATAGATTAAGCAATTATAAAGCACTGTAGCAAAATCGTGACTGGGAAGTTCAATGTTCACAGCAAAAACTTTGCAGTAGCTTTGGCTTTGAGTTCATAGTGTTTGAATATTGCATAGAATATTTTCTTCATCAATGTCATTGTTAACTTCAGGATAATTCTGACTAAGGTGCAACTTGGTGGAATTGACAACCCAGCACTTTTCTAATTACACAGTGAAAAATAAGGACATTTTCCTGTGCCCAGTTAAGAGAGGGAGAAAAACTAGAGTTATCTCAAAGTATTTTCTCTTTCTCTCTTTTTTTTTTTTTTAAGATAGCCTCACTCTGTTGCCCAGGCAGGCTGGAGTGCAGTGGTGCAATCTTGGCTGACTGCACCCTCTGCCTCCCAGGTTCAAGCAATTCTCCTGCCTCAGCCTCCCAAGTAGCTGGGATTACAGGTGTGTGCCACCAGGCCTGGCTAATTTTTTTTTTTTTTTTTTTTTGAGATGGAGTTTCCCTCTTGTTGCCTAGGCTGGAGTGCAATGGCGCAATCTCAGCTCACTGCAACCTCCGCCTCCCAGGTTCAAGTGATTCTCCTGCTTCAGCCCCCTGAATAGCTGGGATTACAGGCATGCGCCACCACACCCGGCTAATTTTGTATTTTTAGTAGAGACGGGGTTTTGCGATGTTGATCAGGCTGGTCTTGAACTCCCGACCTCAGGTGATCCGCCTGCCTTGGCCTCCCAAAGTGCTGGGATTGCAGGCATTAGCTCCTGTGCCCGGCCTTGTTTTTTTTTTTTTTTTTTTTTTTTTTTAGATAAAGTCTCGCTTTGTTGCCCAGGCTAGAGTGGCACAATCTCAGCTCACTGCAACCTCCGCCTCTGGGTTTCAGCAATTCTCCTGCCTCAGCCTCCTGGGTAGCAGGGATTATAGGCACACACCACCACACTGGCTAATTTTTGTATTTTTAGTAGAGACGGGGTTTCATCATGTTGGCCAGGCTGGTCTCAAACTCCTGACGTCAGGTGATCTGCCCACCTCAGCCTTCCAAAGTGCTGGGATTATAGGCGTGAGCCACTGCACCCGGCCTAAAGTATTCTCTTTCTATTTTAGTCTTCACTGTATTAAATTTATTTTAAATTAGATTTCCCTTCCTAATAGTAGATTAAATGTTTAATTATCTGGAATTGATTTTAAAAAAATCATACCATTTTCATGTCACTTGAAGGTCTCAAAACAAGACTTTTTATCTGTTTAAGCTAACAGGAGTGAGTTTGGGTTCTTTGTAAAGCGCTTTTGTGAAAAAGTACCTTATGTGTGAGAGTTTGCAGTACCTGCCTAAGTATTTCAACAAGTGGCTAGTCCAGTGAGTTGCAAATAGTAGCTAAAAGTAGATTTTTATACTACTTTCCATCCAGGATTAAGGTAGAGGATTTCCTATTTTGTTTTGTTTTGTTTTTACTAGATACTTGCATCTTTGTTTTACTTGTTATGCTCCACCAAGGTCTGTCCTACCAAAGGTACAAGAGAAGCAACTTACTATGCTGGGAAAGGAATTTCCCCATAATAAGCATTTGTAAATAATCCTCAAGTGTGAACAGAGTGCCATTTGTTTCCTTAACATTTTCCCAGTTAGACCTGCCACATCCTGACTTTTGACATTGATACGACAATTCAAAGATAACTTAAGCAGAATGTGAAAAATAATTTGCAAAAGCGTACCATGTAGAACTTGGAGAGGAATCCTGTAGTAACTAGGCAACGTCTTTGGCTTGGGGTGAGACTGTGTTCCATACTAGAGTTTCCCAAAGTGTTCCATGGATCCTAGAATGCTAACCGGCCCAAGAAAGCTGGGATACTTTGCATATAAAATTCTTCCTCTTGGAGATAAAGAAGGCACATACATATTAGAGGTTCTGAGAAATATTGCCACTTTTCCCCCTATAATACCTTAATATTCTGAGGAAGTAGGGTCCTTTCAAACAGTTTGAAAATATTGCCCTACACTACACCATGAAAGGATAGATCATATTCAAATCTACTGAGTAATCCTACTGTAGGGGGAGTTATACCCCAGCTCCTTACTTTCCCATATCCAGCACTGTGGTGTTGGTGCCATTTGTACCATTGTTTAAAGACAGCAGTCGGGCATAAGGACCGGTGTCTTCTTTCCACTAGACAGTACTACTCAGTTGGGTGGAGGAAGTGTAAGTGTTTAAAGCGTCCCTAACCAAATCTGGTGCAACAAGTGACAATACTGTTCAAGAGCTGTGTGTCAAATACAATTGGGTTATATAACCTACTAGCTCAACCTTGAAATTAAATGAGCGTGTTTGGTTTCTTGATTGGTAGAATTGGTCTATGTTCATAGTCACACATGGATAGTAACCTTCGTATTTGATCAGAGAAACTCCAGAAAGGACCACTGTTCGTCTTACGTCCCTTTCTCAGAAAGAAAGGGCTACACAAGGCAAGCGAGAATGAGGATCTGAATTCAAGCCACATTCTATTGTTACCATGCGGGTCAAGTAGATGTGAGAAGTGACCCTAGGCAACCATCTTGTGCTCCCAGTGGGCTCTGAAGTTTATTCGAATTTAATGTCATGATGCTCCTTTGGCTTTATAACCTGTAAAGATCAACTAAACTGCTTTCCCAGGCGAGTCCCATTGTCATTTAAAGTAATTGTTTCTGTAAAACGCGTTTACAGAAAGTCAGAATTGCTTAACGAGTGTCACCATCAAAAATTTCTATTATGGGTGGAAAAATACCATCTGTAGATAGAATTAAAACCTGAATTGTGCATGAGGCACAAGATCGCTAGAGAAAAGGGGTAGTTAATTGCCCAAGAGTAATAATTCCAGCAGAGTCATTGACGGGCTCCAAATTTGCCATTTCTAGCATGGTTTCGTGAGAGAGTAGGAAATCTGTCTTTCTGTTTGTTTCATCTCTTAATTAGTTGGAGTCTTCAGGAAAATCAGTAGCTATGAAGGATAAACTGATTAATTTATTCCTGGAGCCAGAAAATTGAGTTACAGCAGTATTCGATGCTCTGTATATGGAGAGAGAGCAGGCACCCTGTCACTCTGTATAAATTTGTGTGGTAAAGCTATTTTGAGACTAGTTTACTGTTTATTCTGAAGAGAATGAAATATGAAGTCCAAGGGAGGAGGATGTGCAAAGGGAAAATTTCCCTTCTCCCTTTTCATAACCGTCCTCTCATCTTACCGTAAAAATGGGGGCCGGAAGCTCTGACGCTGCCACCATATCGCTGTGATGCGTTCCCTGAGTTTCACAAACTGCTGGAGCCACACATTCTAAAACAACGAAAACCAGCTTTTCACTCGTGGTTTCGTCATGGTTCTGAACACCACACTATCCTGGAGAGCACCCCATTTAGTGGCTTCAGATTGTAAAAGTGTACGGGCCACCATAGGGAACATTTGAAATACTGTCACTGGAAAACTTTTCTCAAAGCACCATAAAGTTTCCCCCCAAATCCTTGTCATGTTTAATACAAGTTTATGAATTTTAACAATTCCCAGTGTTCATGTTTCAATCAATTGTGAACTAATAATTGCAATACTAAATTCAGAAAAAGTTTTTAACTTTGAGAATTAGATATGCTTTTGTTTGTTGCAAGAAGTATAATAGGGTAATCAAATGACTCGAGAATAAGAATACATCATTAGGATAGTATTTTGTGGGGGAAGTGGAATGGAAATACAATTTTAGGGGAAAAGCAATGTTAAACTCTTATTGTAAGTACTTTAAAAACTTTGTGGTATAGGTTTATATTCCATTGAACTTATTTGAGCCATGTAGTATTTAAATGTTTTATTTAAAAATGACAGTATAGGGCAGGTGCAGTGGCTCACATCTGTAATCCCAGCACTTTGGGAGGCCGAGGCAGGAGTTTGAAACCAGCCTGGCCAATATGACAAAACTCCATTTCTACTAAAAACACAAAAATTAGTCAGGTCTGGTGATGCATGCCTGTAGTCCCAGCTACTTGGGAGGTTGAGGCAGAATCGCTTGAACCCGGGAGGCGGAGGTTGCATTGAACCGAGATCACACCACTGTACTCCAGCCTGGGTGACAGAGCAAAACTCTGTCTGAAAAGAAAAACAAAAAGACAGTATAGAGAATATACTGGAAATACATTTGTTGTAATCATGGAATTTTATAGCAAAACATTTTAGAGGTCAACTTATATATGTGAGAGGGTACGTAGTATTTCAAAAAATTTTTAAGATATGTGAGAGTAAAAACATTAGAAATGGACAGAAACAATCTGTTCAATATTCTGGCCTTGACTCACACCTTAAATCCTGCCTCAGCCATCTGCCTCCTTGGAGTTACCTTAGACTTTGCAAGTACGAAACTCTACCTACCAGCAAAAAATACACTCTCGATTTGAAGCATCCCACCCTCTAGCCAACACTGTTTTTCACTCCCTCCTCTACTCTGACCAGTCAGTTCTTCAGCACCACCACGACCTCCAAAATACTTCCTCCAAACCCTCCTTCCTACCCTTCCACCTTCCCAGGTTGGCCTTGGCGTCTGCCCGATTGTGTGGCTGTCATGCTACTCACCCAATGGTACACATTTTCAACCCCCTCCCTCCTTCCCATGCCTTGGCCCTGTTTAAACCCAGCTCTCAGTCTCCTCAGCCGCTGCAGTCAGGCAGCTAGTAAGTGGCCAGAGTAACACACGACTGTGCTGACGGCTCATTCGTTCAACTAGCGACAGAGTTCAAGCAGGCCCTTCAAGTTGCCTGACGATCCTCCTACATTTTCTTTTTTTTTGAGATGAAGTCTTGCTCTGTTGCCCAGGCTGGAGTGCTGTGGCACAATCTCAGCTCACTGCAACCTCCACCTCCCAGGTTCAAGCGATTCTCCTGCCTTAGCCTCCCAAGTAGCTGGGATTACAGGTGCACGCCACCATACCCAGCTGATTTTGTATGTTTAGTAGAGATGGGGTTTCACCATGTTGACCAGGCTGGTCTCAAATTCCTGACCTCAGGTGATCCACCCGCCTTGGCCTCCCCAAAGTGTTGGGATTATAGGCGTGAGCCACCGCGCCCGGCCCCCCTACATTTTCTTCGTCAAGTTACTCTTTCACCTCTGAGACCATGATTCTACTTTTTCTTCTTTCTTCAAACCTTCAGTACCCAATATCCCTCTCCCTCTGCCTTCACAGGGTGATTAACTCAATTCTTATTTTATTAAAAACAATGAAACAAAGGTCAGCAGAGCCCTCCCCCTGTTTCTACCACAACTGCTGGCCCACCTGCCGTCCATCTCTTTACAGTGGATGATTGTCTGTTCTTAGGGCCAACCCTTCAGCCTCTCCCTATGCGCAGGAACTTCACTCCCGCAGTTATTCCCTCTCTCCATCACCCATGTTTCCCCTTCCAGCGGACCTTTCTGTTGGTATGCAATGTTGTTGTAGTGCCAATCTTAAAAAACGGCAATGAATAGCTAACTAATGTCCCGTTTTTTCTGTGTTCACCTTTGTGGAGAAACTCAAGAGCTGACTATTCCATTTTGTTGTTGCTGTTTTTCATACTAACATTTATCAAGACTTATTTTTCAATGGTCTTCAATCACAGAACAATTAAGCAACCATATAAAAATTTAACGTACCTGAATATGAGATGTTGCCTTTATTTTTTTTTTGAGACAGGGTCTCGCTCTGTTGCCCAGGCCGGAGTGCAGTGGCACAATCTCGGCTCACTGCACCTTCAACCTCCTGGGCTCAAGTGATCCTTCCATTTCAGCCTCCCGAGTAGCTAAGACAATAGGCATATGCCACCATGCCTGGCTGATTTTTTTATTTTGTAGAGATCGGGGTCTTGCCAGTGTTGCCCAGAGTGGTCTTGAACTCCTGGGCTCAAGCAATCCTCCCGTCTCAGCCTCCTAAAGTGCTGGGATTACAGGCATGAGCCGCCACGCTGAGCCGAAGAGTTGTCTATTCTTGTCTCTGCTTTCTTTCCTTCCATTCTTTCCAGAATGGCTTTGTCTGGAACACTCCAATACAACTGTCTTAACATTAGTAAATTCAATTGTCAATTCTCTGTCATTATCTTTACCTGCTAGCATTTGACACAAATGATCACTTTTAAAATGCTTTTTCTACTTTGCCTCCAGGGTACAAAGTACACCTGCTCTAGAATCTCTTCCAACGTCAGGGACTGTTTCTTTTCTATCTGCTTTGCTGAATCTGCCCCTTCTTGCTGTCCTCCAAATACTGGAGTGTCCTAGGTGAAGGCTTCAGGAGTCTTCCTCATCTATAACCATTCCCTTGGGGCTGTCATCCTGTGCACTGACTTTAAACACCTTTTATACTGTGATGACTCCCAATGTCTGTCACCAATCCAGGACTCCGGTCTACACGGACATATTCAGTTGCCCCCAGCATTTCTGTTGGTATGTCAGGTGAATGTCTCAAACCTCATGGGTTAGTTCCTAGTTTTCAACCGTCCTCCCAGCCACGAGCCTACTCTTCTTCCTTTCATGGTAAATGAAAATGAAAGTCCATCTTTTACTTGTTCAGGCCAAAAATCTTGGAGTCATCGTTGACTCCTTTCTCCCCACCCACCGCCCCCCTCACTGTCTGTCTCTTTTTTTCTTTTCCTTTCCTTTCTTTTCTTTTCCCTCCCTCCCTCCCTCTCTCCCTCTCTCTCTTTCTTTCTCTCTTTCTCTCTTTCTCTCTTTCTTTCTTTCTTTCTTTCTTTCAGGGTCTCACTCTGTTGCCCAGGCTGGAGTGCAGTTGCATGATCACAGCTCACTGCAGCTTCAATTTCCTGGGCTCAAGTGAACCTCCCACCTCAGCCTCCCAAGTAGCTGGGATCAAAGGTGTGCACCACTATGCCCAATTAATTTTTGTATTTTTTGTAGAGATGAGTTTTTGCCGTGTTGGCCAGGCCGGTCTTGAACTCCTGGGCTCAAGTGATCTGCCTGTCTCAGCCTCCCAAAGTGCTGGGATTACAGGTGTGAGCCACCGCACCCGGCTCTTTTTTTCTCTTATACTCCAAAACCAATTTGTCTGAAAATTCTGTCATTTGGCCTTTGAGATACACTCAGCAGCCTCTGCTCTGCTGCCCGTTGCCTCCCCTAGACCACCATCGCCTCTACCAGGGCTGCTGGAACAGCCTCCTCATCAGTCTTCTTGCTTCCGCCTCTGCCTTTATGTTTATTGTCCACAAAGCAGATAAAGAGATTCAGCCACATTTATCTCTCCTATGCCTAAAGTCCTCCAATGGCTTCCCGTCTTACAGTAAAATCCAAAGTCCTTATGTTGGCCTAAAAGGCCCCATGTAATCTGCCTCTGAGCTCTGACTTCTCCCAGCACTCTCCTTTTGCTTACTCCATTCCAGTCACACGGGCCACCTTGCTCTTCCCTGGACACACCCAGCACTGTCCAGCCACGGGTCTTTGCACTTACTCTTCCCTCTGCCTAAATGCTTGTCCCTTGTCTCAGATTTCCATTTCAGTTGCTCCTTTTATCACGTAGCTACTCCTGCAATGCCTGTTTTATATTCTAGAATGCTGTTTGTTCCTCTGACCCATCAAAACCCTTCTCCAACATCATCGAAGTTAAAATGAAGACCATAACCTATGAAACTCTAACTAAAGGAAGGTTTTCTGAACTTAGCCTTTTCAGAGAATTTTGATACTGCTACTCCAGCTAAAGTGATGTTAATCCAAACAAATCTTGACTTTGTGTAAATTTGAGACAGTATACAAAGACATAATTCAAATAGAAAAGAAATAACCCCTATGAAAAGAGACAGTGTTCTAACAACATGTTATCAATCCCATCACTTTTTATTTTTATTTTTATTTTTTGAGATGGAGTTTCGCTCTTGTTGCCCAGGCTGGAGTGCAATGGCGTGATCTCGGCTCACTGCAACCTCCAGCTCCCGGGTTCAAGCGATTCTCCTGCCTCAGCCTCCCGAGTAGCTGGGATTACAGGCCCTCAGGCTCCCAAGTAGCTGGGATTACAGGCATGTGCCACCACGCCCGGCTAATTTTGTATTTTTAGTAGAGACGGGGTTTACCATGTTGGTCAGGCTGGTCTCAGACTCCCGACCTCAGGTGAGCCGCCCACCTAGGACTCCCAAAGTGCTGAGATTACAGGTGTGAGCCACCGTACCCAGCCAGTCCCATCAGCTTTTCTTTTTCCTTTTTTTTAAACTTTTTTTTTGAGACAGAGTCTCACTCTTGTCACCCAGGCTGCAGTGCAGTGGTGCAATCTTGGCTCACTATAACTTCTACCTCCCAGGTTCAAGGGATTCTCCAGCCTCAATCTCCTGGGTAGCTTACAGGCACGCACCACCATGCCTAGCTAATTTTGTATTTTTGGTATAGATGGGGTTTCACCATGTAGGCCAGGCTGGTCTGGAACTCCTGACCTCAGGTGATCTGCCTGCCGTGGCCTTGCAAAGTTCTGGGATTACAGGCATGAGCCACCACTCCTGGCCCACCTTTTATTTTCTTCATAGCATCTGGTTATTGGACTGTCTCACTAAAATGAGAAATGTAAGCTCACTAAATGTAAGCTCCTTGAGAGCAGGAACTGTGTGTGTTTTCTTCACAGCTGTATTTTCAGTGCCTAGAACAGTGCTGACACCCAGTATGTTATGTCCTTAATAAATACATTTTGAATGGATGTCATGAAACTGTTGTTGATCCAATCCAGTGTCTTTGGTTTTTAAACCTATCATCCCTTCTCACTAGGCCTGTTTTCTTTCTTTCTTTCTTTCTTTCTTTCTTTCTTTCTTTCTTTCTTTCTTTCTTTCTTTCGTTCGTTCGTTCGTTCGTTCTTTCTTTCTTTCTTTCTTTCTTTTTTTTTTTTAGACAGAGTCTTGCTCTGTTGCCCAGGCTGGAGTGCAGGGCGATCTTGGCTCACTGCAAGCTCCGCCTCCCAGGTTGATGCCATTCTCCTGCCTCAGCCTCCCAAGTAGCTGGGACTACAGGTGCCCACCACCACGCCTGGCTAATTTTTTTGTGTTTTTTTAGTAGAGATGGGGTTTCACCGTGTTGGCCAGGATGGTCTCGATCTCCTGACCTCATGATCCGCTCGCCTTGGCCTCCCAGTTATTTTTTTTTTAATGGAGGCTGTGCATGGTGGCTCATGCCTGTAATCACGGCACTTTGGCAGGCCAAGGCAGGTGATCACTTGAGCCCAGGAGTTCGGATAGAAAGAAAGAAGAAGAAAGAAAGAAAGAAAGAAAGAAGAAGAAAGAAAGAAAGAAGAAGAAAGAAAGAGGAAGGAAGGAAAGGAAAGAGAAGGAAGGAAAAAAAGAGGAAGACAGGAAGAAGGAAAGGAAAGAAAAGAGAAGAAGGAGGAGGAAGAAGAAGGAAGGAAGAGAAGGAAGGAGGGAAGGAAGGAAGGAAGGAAGGAAGGAAGGAGGAGGGAAGGAAGGAAGGAGGGAGGGAGGGAGGAAGGAAGGAAGAGGAGGAGGGAGGGAGGGAGGGAAGGAAGGAAGGAAGGAAGGAGGGAGGAGGGAAGGGAAGAGGAGGAAGGAAGGAGGAGGGAAGGAAGGAAGGAAGGAAGGAGGGAAGGAGGAAGAAGGAGGAAGGAAGGAGGAAGGAAGGAAGAAGGAGGAAGGGGGAAGGAGGAAGAGGAGGGAGGAGGGGAAGGAAGGAAGGAAGGAGGAAGGAAGGAGGGAAGGAAGGAAGGAAGGAAGGAGGGAAGGAAGGAGGGAAGGAAGGAAGGAAGGAAGGAGGGAAGGAAGGAAGGAAGGAGGGAAGGAAGGAGGGAAGGAAGGAAGGAAGGAAGGAGGGAAGGAGGGAAGGAAGGAAGGAAGGAAGGAAGGAGGGAAGGAAAGAAGGAAGGAGGGAAGGAGGGAAGGAAGGAAGGAGGGAAGGAAGGAAGGAAGGAAGGAAGGAGGGAAGGAAGGAAGGAGGGAAGGAAGGAGGGAAGGAAGGAAGGAGGGAAGGAAGGAAGGAAGGAAGGAGGGAAGGAGGGAAGGAAGGAAGGAAGGAGGGAAGGAAGGAGGGAAGGAAGGAAGGAAGGAAGGAAGGAAGGAGGGAAGGAAGGAGGGAAGGAAGGAAGGAAGGAGGGAAGGAAGGAGGGAAGGAAGGAGGGAAGGAAGGAAGGAAGGAAGGAAGGAAGGAAGGAGGGAAGGAAGGAGGGAAGGAAGGAGGGAAGGAAGGAAGGAAGGAGGGAGGGAAGGAAGGAAGGAGGAAGGAAGGAAGGAAGGAAGGAAGGAAGGAAGGAGGGAGGGAAGGAAGGAAGGAGGGAGGGAGGGAGGGAAGGAAGGAAGGAAGGAAGGAAGGAAGGAAGGAAGGAAGGAAGGAAGGAAGGAAGGAAAGAAAGAGAGAGAAAGGGAAAAAGGAAAAAAGAAAAAAGAAAAAATATAGAGATGGGGTCTCACTATGTTGCCCAGATTGGTCTCGAACTACCAGGCTCAAGTGATCTGCCCATTTCAGCCTCCCAAAGTACTAGGATTCCAGATGTGAGCCACTGTGCTTGGCTTCACTAGGCCTGTTGTCTTAGGATAAAGATGTTGAGTGGATTAAGTGCTTGTGCATATTGCTAAGTAATATTAAATAATTCTGGTAGGAAATCTACTTGTCAGGGCATAATGGGAGCACTTAGCTATTGTATTTTTTTCCTCTAAATTTAAAAGCTGATGCATTTTGTCCAAGTGGGGAAAAACCCAAGAATACTTTTGGTTCCAAAACAAGAAGCAAGATTTGATATTAAGTAGGGGAAATCAATTAATTTTAATAATGCTTACTTTGTCAAGAAATAGTGCACAGTGCAAACCTGTTATAGAAGCACTACATGGACAGTCAACCATCACAAAATACTAATTTCCTACTGAGCAGCTTGGTCTGAATAAAGGAAGATGGGGCTCTCTGAAGTTTTACTTGAACTCTACTCTGATCTCAGAAGCAAAACTCATCAGATTCTGTGATGGTCAAGTCATCCACACAGGGCTTGCTGCTTGTCCATTGGGAAAGATGAAGAGTCGGTTTGTTACCCTTGCTTTCCTATGTCAAATTGTAGACAACCATCCTGTTATCCAGACACCAAAACTCTATTGCTTTAATCAGGGAGGACCTTTTGCAGGGCTGTCTCGGTCAGCATACAAAAGCTTCCTTTTCAGAGTGTTGTTTTGCACCTCAGGAAGCTGGCGACAAACAGCAAATGTGCAAGATCACAGGTACATTGAGAAGAAATATTCAAAATGTGACATCCCAAGATGATACTTGTTGGCCAAAGTCTTGTATGGTTCAAGGAAAGGGAGGTGTAGCAACAGCAAATATTTGGCAAGAGTGCTGTCAGTTAGATACCCATGCTGGACATAGCTCATATTTTTCATGGTGCTCTTTACTTGCTGAATTTCAAGGACCTCCAAAGTTCTTCTCAATATAGATTTTAGGGAGCCATCATCAACTGATTGGCATTAACACTGAAGAGCAAACCCATTTGTTTTTTGCAGTTCTGATGAAACTTTCAGCATTCTTCACAGGCAGGCACTCTGCTTTCTGATTGTCATTCTTTGTAGACAATTTTGCAAAAGATGAAAATCTGTCATTATTAGTTAACTCGCCACTGACTGGGTTAAACAGGATCCACAGAGAATTTGCCTTTTGCTTACTGGATTCCAAATGTGGGTATTTATTCCCTTCTTAGTATGTAGTGAAGTACCTTGAGATTTTCAGGCTGCATTGAGCTGGGAAAGCAGAGATCAGCACTTCTGGATTAGACCCCATGTTAAGCCTGTAACACAGGCCCACCACCAACAGCCTGCAACGGGAATGGTATGCATGGCTTACTTCTAGCCATTATTTTGCCCTTAAGAGTTGGGACTCAAAAAAAAAAAAAAAAAAAAAGAGTTGGGACTTATGCCTGTAATCCCAACAATTTAAGAGGCTGAGGTGGGAAGATTGTTTGAGGCCTTGAGTTCAAGACCAGCCTGGGCAACAGAGTGAGACCTATCTCTACAAAAAATGTTTTAAAATTAGCTGGGTGTGGTTGTGCATGGCTGTAGTCCCAGCTACTCAGAAGGCTGAGGCAGGAGATTCACTTACACCCAGGAGTTGGAAGTTGCAATGAACCGTGATTGTGTCACTGCACTCCAGCCTGGGTGACAGAGCAAGACCCTATCTCAAAAAAAAAAAAAAAAAAAGTTAGGACTCTTAAGACTTAATGGTACTGGTAGTTGGGACATTCTTAGTAAGTTGATGTCTTTTCTGCTTCCTTCTAAAATGCCTCCCATTCTCTTTAACCTTTGTGGTACTCAACAGTTTTGTCATTTCTTTAAACTGTCTGATTGTGCCTCCATTGAAACCATACTCTCTGCACTTGCTTTTTACGTCTCTGACCCCCTTGCGTGTCTGCATTAGTCTCTCTTCTTTCTCTGGCTCCTTAGCTGGGAATGTCTCCTGCTGCCCAGCCCTGGCCCCCTGTTACTTTCCACACGCTCTTCTGAGATCTCAAGCTTGGGTGGGAAAGCAAAGGTGTCATTTATTCACTCCCTAAAACTTCCACACTAAGTCAATAATCGGTCCTCAATAAATAGTTGTTGAATCATTAAAGAACTTTCCCATTGTACAAATTCTCCCCATCCCATGTTATTTGGCTTGGTCCAGGAGAGGACCCATTGGAATTGCAGACTCAAAAGCCAAGTGGCAAGTGACAGGCTGGCATGGGGTCTCTGGTAGAGGGAACAAGCCAGTCAGCTTGTGTGCCAGATTTCTTGCACAGAACCTTGTCCCAGAAGTCAGGGTATCTAGCACAGCACAGGTGAGGTGAAGTTAGGGTAGAACTTTCCCTACAGACTACGTCACTTTTGAGCTAAAATAGAAAATGGAAAATTTCCAGTAACTGATCAGTAAAAACTCTCTTGGTGTTTATTAGTTGCTCCTTGGAAGACAGGAGTGGATTAGACATGTTTTATCCATAATAAAACAGAGTTCTGAAAGGTGGCCAATGAAAGGGTAGAAGTAGTCACAGAGGCATTCTCTGCTGGTAAAATTCACTGGCTGAATTAGGACAGGAGTGGTGTAGTCTTTTTTCTTCCATTTTCCTATCCCAAGGAGTCCAAAAAACTGAAACCATACAAGTGATTAAGGAGAGGGAGAGGAGAGTGGCCTATCCATACAAATCCAGAGTTTTGAGACCCAGGCCTATTATAGATCACAGGTATTGATACAGTAAGCTAAATTAGCCTCTCTTCTGCCCACTCAGGGATAGATAGGATGAATTTAACAACTTTATTTCAAAACTGCTGTCAAATGTATCAAACATGCATGTGAGAACTCTCAATATAAAGAACTACTTGGTGGGTCAGGAGTTCAAGCTCAGCCTGGCCAACATGTCGAAACCCCATCTCTACTAAAAATACAAAAATTATCTGGGCATGGTGGTGGGCACCTGTAATCTCAGCTACTCGGGAGGCTGAGGCAGGAGAATTGCTTGAACCCAGGAGAGGAGGCTGCAATGAGCCCGGATTGTGCCACTGCACTCCAGCCTGGGCAATAGGGTGAGAATCCATCTCAAGTAAATAAATAAATAAATAAGAGCTGACTTGATGTGGATCTGTACTTAGTAACAGGGGATGGTGACTCTATCTTGGTCCTTAACCTTTGAGGAATGCTGTAATTCCTAAATCACTCAATTTTGTTTCCTTCCTAAATTTGGAGTAATCAACTCACTGTCTTCATTCCATAACACAGGATAGTTCTGCTTCTTTGGATTCTCAGTTCCCAAGGGATTTAAAATTCTCAGGATCCAATTTTGGGGTTAGTTACTACATTGTCTTTGTGAAATATCAAGAGAGAGACTCACTGCGCAGGGATTATTTGATATATCAATTTGATATATGTTTGCCCAATTGATAGAAAGGACTACCAAAAGAACAGGATATTTACATGGTGCCAAAGTAAAACCTCACACCTTATTAACTAACTTCAAAGGCAAATGTACCAGGTCAGTGGAATTATCTGGCTGTCAGCACTGTAATCAAACCAGTCACTACTAACAGTGAGACAGGTCACTGTTTTATGTATACCCACGATGCAATCTGAAATACCCAACATCACCTATGAATATTTTTGCCGAAACTGTTGACTCTTAAGTCAAATGAAATCTCTCTAGATGTAACATCCAGAGGGGACAGACAAGTTAAATTAAAGAAGAAGAAACAATCAGAAAAATTCAGAATGTGAGATAGGATAACTGGCATGGATGTTTAAAAAGTCAATGTTGGCTGGGCGTGGTGGCCCATGCCTGTAATCCCAGCACTTTGGGAGGCCGAGTGGGCGGATCACCTGAGGTCAGGAGTTCGAGACCAGCCTGGCCAACATGGCGAAACCCAGTCTCTACTAAAAATACAAATATTAGCCTGACCTGGTGACTTGTATCTGTAATCCCAGTTACTTGGGAGGCTGGGGCAGGAGAATCGCTTGAACACGGGAGGTGGAGGTTGTAGTGAGCCAAGATCATGACACTGCACTCCAGCCTGGGCAACAGAGTGAGACTCTGTCTCAAAAAAAAGAAAAAGAAAAAAAAAAAAAGTCAATGTTTTTGGGGGAAAGGAGGAGGGGAGAGAAGTAATTGTGGATTAAAAGAGACATACCCAAATGTAATGCATGTACCATGATTGGATCCTGTCTTGAACAAAAAAGGCTATAAAATATATTTTTGTAATAAATGGGGAAATTTGACCATGACTAGATAGCAGATGATATTATGAAATTATTGTTAATTTTCTTAGATGCAATACTAGTATTGTGGTTCACAGGAGAATGTCCTTACACTATGGAGATGCACGCTGATTTCATGGTGTCTGCAACTTATTTTCAAATGGTTCAATAATAACAAAGACAAGTAAAATGTATACATATGTACAAATATGGCAATTATTACATCTGGATAGAGGACAAGAAGCTATTCATTGTACTATCTTTAAAATTTTTTCATGTATATGAAATTTTTGTAATAAAACATTGGAGGAGAAAAGTTTATAAAGCAAACCCCAAAAAAGTGCAGTCAGGTAGCTGTGGTAACACTTCAGAAAGATAGCCCTTTCTTTTCACAGCCTAGTCAAGTCTTGCCACACATTTGTGAATTTGTTTTTGCATGAGATCTTATTTATAGTGGACCATAGGAAGGGCTTGATACTTCCCAGACACCAATGGTTCTGAGACCCTTATTGTGTAAACACATTCATTCTATGTAGCCAAAGGAGCTCTCTTAATAGAGGCAAGAACAAGAACTAGTATATGGCTATGATTTGTGTGTAGTATGCTTTGTTGTTATATTTAAAGTATGATTGCTAAATTCATTATTTGGGAATTGTTAGAAGATGTGGTTTCAAACCTTTAGAAAATAGTATGATGTTATTACAAAGAACGCTCTAAAACAACCTCCATTCTGCTTTCCAGCCTACTATTGGCATATCTTTATTTCAGCTCTCTGGCTTGGAAACCTCTTGGCTTGTGGAGACCCATGGAAGATACTTGAAATTGGCAGATACTTGAAATTGGCAGATGATCCCCTCAGCCAGGTCTGGGGCTTACCCTTTCAATTCAGGGTGTGGAATCTGCCTTTGGACGCCTGGCAGTTTCCTCAGCTGGACCCAGAGGACTCATTCACTGTAACTCTTTATGGGTTGCCCAGATGCCGACCCTAAGCCTATCCAGAAACCAGGAATATTTTACTGTAGTAAAAGAATTCCGGTTAATGAGGAAACCTAGCTATGACTCAGCTGGAAAAAACCAGACGGCCCAATCCTGCTAAGAGTTAGCTGCATCACTCTCTGTAACACCTTTCTCTGAGTACATGGAGTACATGGAATACATGCGCTAAGGAAACCCTCGCCTTGTGAAACTGCTGTTGGTGTGCTTCAAACAAAAAACTTCAGTACTGCTTCCAACGTCGGTACTGAAGGGGAGCAGACAGAGGCGCTGCAGAGGAAAATGTCCTTTCAGAGCTTATTACCTCAGAGGGGAGATGGACGCACACACGTCTGCAGAGAAGCCAGCAGGGACGCCCTCATCTTCAAACTGCCCGTGCCTTTAGTCCCACGCTCTGTCTTCCTTCCTGTTCACCCCTTTCGGAAGCCAACCATTTCCCTTGCTTCCTGACCCCACCCCGGCCTTTGACTTAAAGACTTGCTTCTTCAGGTGTCCTTCTCTCCTCCCTGCCTCATTTCTCTTTTTGGGGGGATGGGGGCAGCTGGGGGAGATGGAGTCTCGCTCTGTGGCCCAGGCTGGAGTGAGTGGCGCGATCGCGGCTCACTGCAAGCTC
This sequence comes from Rhinopithecus roxellana, assembly GCF_007565055.1. Taxonomy (NCBI): domain Eukaryota; kingdom Metazoa; phylum Chordata; class Mammalia; order Primates; family Cercopithecidae; genus Rhinopithecus; species Rhinopithecus roxellana. The sequence goes on along the minus strand of NC_044550.1, from coordinate 110,322,046 downwards.
CGCCCCCCGGGTTCCCGCCATTCTCCTGTCTCAGCCTCCGGAGTAGCTGGGACCACAGGCGCCGCCACCACGCCCGGCTCATTTTTTGTATTTTTAGTAGAGACGGGGTTTCACCGTATTAGCCAGGACGATCTCGATCTCCTGACCTCGTGATCCGCCCGCCTCGGCCTCCCAAAGTGCTGGGACCACAGGCGTCCGCCACTGCGCCCGGCTCATTTCTTTTGTATTTTAGTAGAGACGGGTTTCACCGTGTTGCCCAGTTTGGTCTCTAACTCCTGAGTTTAGGCAATTCGCCCACCTCGGCCTCCCAAAATGCTGGGATTACAGGCGTAGCCACCGCACCCGGCCCCTGCCTCACCTCTTATCTCTGCGGCACCATTCTTCTCAGTAGCCACACGGGTCTAATGGCATCTGATCTTTAAAAATAGCAGACCGGGTGCGGCGGCCCAGGCCTGTAATCCCAACATGAGCCTGCAGTCTCAGCTACTCCGCGGCTGAGGCAGGGGGAGGGTTGTGGGGTTCGTTGGGGAAGAACGGCTTGAGCCCGGGAGTTCGAGACTGCAATGAGCTATGATTGCGCCACTGCACTCCAGTCTGGGCAATGCAGTGAGACCCTGTCTCTAAAAAGTAAACAGCAAAAGATAAAGAAAAAAATAATTGTACACCTCACCCCCAAAATTCAGTCATCTTCTTTCCCTTCCAGCGATGGTCGCGTTCTCTGCTGTTCTTCCAGCAAAGTGACTGTCATCGCTTCCCTGCCGAACAGCTTCTATCTCCGCCCTTCCTCCGAGGCTGCTCTTGTCCATGTTTCCAGGGACCTTGAAGTTGCCAGCTTCCATGGGAGTGTCTTTGTATTTCTCATGCTTGGCAGGATCAGTCAGTTCCCCACTCTCCTCCTTCTTGAAACAATTTCTTCTCATATTGCCTGACAGCAGGCTCTTCTGGTTTCCTCTCCACCTTAGGAGATGCTGCCTCTCACTCTCCTTTCTTCTTCGTTCTCCATTTGACTTCTAGATGCCAGGGCCCGCCCCATCTGACGTCTGTCTCCATACTCTCCTGGCTGACCTCGTCCAATCCCATAGCTTTTGATACCTCCATATCCTGATGACTTCCAATCAGTATCTCCTGCCCCGACATCTCCCTGGAATTCCAGATTTATAGAACCAACCACCTGCTTGATTAATCAACTGATAGATTTATTTAAATAAAAAATTTATTATTTTTTGAGACAGGGTCTCACTCTCTTGCCCAGGCTGGAGTGCAGTGGCATGATCACGGCTCGCTGCAGCCTCAACTTCCTAGACTCAAGTGATCCTTCCACCTCAGCCCCCTGGGTAGCTGCGCCACCATGCCTGGCTAGTTTTTTGTATTTTTTTGTAGAGACAGGGTTTCGCCATGTTGCCCAGATTGGTCTCAAACACCTGGGCTCAAGTGACCCTCCTTCCTCAGCCTCCCAAAGTGCTGGGATTACAGGCATGAGCCGCTGCACCTGGTTGATAGATTTATTAATTCCATGAATATTTATTGATTACCTATAAATGCCAGATACTATTCTAGGCTTGGATGATACTTACACCAGTTAAAGACAGACAACAATCACTACTCCAGAAATAATGAACATCATAAATAAGTATATCAGACACTATTTTAGAGGCTGGTAAATACATAGAGAAAAATTAAGCAGGGGAGACAGAGTGAGTGCCAGAAGGAGAGGGTGTTACAGTTTTAAAGAGGATGGAGACAGAATGTCCTACTGAGAAGGTGACACTTCAGCAAAGACTTGGAGGAGTAAAGGAGTGGCCTGTGTGGCTCGTTTAAGGAAATAACAGTGGAGGCAGAAGGTACAGTAAGTTTCAAGTCACTGTGGCAGGTATGGCTTTGTGTGTTCAAGAAACAGCAAGGAGGTGAGTAGAGTGAGGGGAGAGTTGCAGGACAGAGGATCAGAGAAGAAATGGAAGGTACATGTGCGGATCCCATGGAGCATGGTCAGCCATAGGAAGGACTTTGGTTTTTATACCAACTGAGATGGAGATCTGCCAACAGTTTTAAGCAGAGGAGTGACATAATTTGCCTAACTTTGTAAAGGCTCCCTTTGCCTGCTTTGTTGAGAATAGACTCTAAGGGACAAAGGAAGAAGAGCTGGGAGGCTGTTTTAGCCATTTCAATGATGATAGTGTCTTGGCCCCGAGTGGTAGCAGTGAAGATGGTATAATAAAAAGCTTCAGATTGTGGATATGTTTTGAAGGTAGAGCCAGTAAGATTTGCTGACAGAATGGATGCGGGATATGAAAAAAAGAGTGAAGGAGGACACAAGAATCTCTGGCCTGAGCAATCAGAAGGAGGAAGTTACTACCAATTAGGACGAAGAAGACAGTGGGTTGAACATGGTTTTGAGTAAGTTTGCTGGATTTAACAAATAAAAAATCGAGAAGTTCGGTTAAATTTGAATTTCAGCAAAACAATAGACACTTTGGTGTAAGTACATCCCAGGCACTATTGCTTATACTTATTATGTGCTGTTATTCTAAATTTAGTGGGCATCCTTTATTTTATCTGGCAATCCTAATTTGAGGGGAAAGTTAGAGTTGTGTGTTAAACAGATCTTGAGGAGGCAGTTGGATATATAGGCCTGGATTTCAAGGTGTAAGTCTGGCCTCGAGATTAAAATTTGAGAGACAAGAATAATATTTAGGCAGCCAATAAAGCTATGGGATTAGAAGAAATACCCAAAGGAGTGAGAATGGATAGATGACTGGCCCAGGAAAGGAGCTGGGACCCTCCAATGTGAAGACATTGAGAAGATGAAGAAGGAGCAGCAGAGAAGAGGGAGGAGAAGGAGCTAGTGTAGCAGGAGAGAAATCAGTATGTCTACTCTGACAGAGATACTGAGGGAAGCAGCAATTGGTACCTAGGATTCAAGATGGGGCAAGCACAGCTGCTGACTTCTCCACATGCCCCCTCTCAAATTCTGCTGTCCCCCATATACTATCTCAATTCGGGAGAGAACTGCATCTGTCCAGGAACAAAGGCCAGATAGATAGGAATTATTTTTAATTCTCTTTCCATCACTCTCGTCTGTGTTCAATCCAGTAGCAACTTTGGTCTCCTTTCCTTTCAAGACATGCTCTGAATTCTTCTAGTTCTCTTCATCTCCACCACTACCACCACAGCTCAGCCCTCATCACCTTTCAGCTCAACTCCTGCAAAACCTCTGAATCCCTTACAATCATTCTCAACATGGCAGTCTGAACCATTTAAATATGTTATATGTATGTGTGTGTGTATATATACACACATATATGATATAAATATTTTTAATATGTATACACATACAGTGGACCCTTGAACAACACCGGGCTAGGGATGCCGACCCCCACACAGTTGAAAATCCACATATAACTTTTGAATCCACAAAAATGTAACTACTAGGCCTGGTGTGGTGGTTCACACCTGTAATCCCAACACTTTGGGAGGCCAAGGCAGTAGGATTGCTTGAGTTCAGGAGTTCAAGACCACACTGGGCCACATAGTGAGACCTCATCTCTACTAAAAAAATAAAATAAAATAAAAAAGCTGTATGTAGTGCCACATGACTGTAGTCCTGGCTACTTGGGAGGTTGAGGTGGGAGGATTGCTTGAGCCCAGGTGGTTGAGGCTGTAGTGAACTATGATCATGCCACTGCACTCCAGCCTGGGTGAGAGAGTGAGACCCTGTCTCAAAAAAAAAAAACCCCAAAACCCCAAACTTAACTACGAATAGCCTGCTGTTGACCAAAAGATTTACCAATAACATGAACAGTCGATTAACATATATTTTGTATATATATTATATACCATATTTGCATAATAAATTATAGAAAATAAAATATTTTTAAAATCGTAGTTAAGAGAAAACGTATTTACTATTCATTTAGTGGAAGTGGATCATCATAAAGGTCTTCATCCTCATCGGCTTCATGTTGAGTAGGCTGAGGAGGAGGATGAAGAGGAAGGGTTGGTCTTGCTGTCCAGGGAGTAGCAGAGGTGGGAGAAAATCTGCATATAAATGGACCTGTGTAATCTGTAACCTTTGTTGTTCAAGGCTCAGCTGTTTGTGTGTGTGTGTGTGCGTGTGTGTATGTTGAGGTAAACCCTCTGCTTCAAATCTTGCAATAGCATTTCACTGTCAGTGTCAGTACAATGAAGCTGAAACTCATTATCATAGTCCCTGTTACCTCTGACTTCTCCCTGTAACCGTTTCCCACTCGCCCACTAGGATTCGACCACAGTGTCTTGATTATGCAGGGACAACCAAAGGAGTCTATTTTAATAGTCCCAGCAAAGAAAGGGGGCATGACCTGGAGCAAGGGAGGTATATAAATATCAGAGAAAGCTCAGAAAAAGACACAACAAATAGGTGTTCCTAGCTTTCTACCTTTATTCTTTATGAGTCTCGATTTTAAATCACAGATAATGACGAATTATCTGAAAAGGCTTAAAGGAAAACCTGAGTCTGGGTAATTTATGAAGAAAAAAGCTTTATTGGCTTACGGTTCTGCAGGCTGTCAAGAAGCAGGCACCAGCATCTGCTTCTGGTGAGGGCCTCAGGAAGCTTCCAGTCACGGCAGAGGGCAAAGAGGAGCGGTATCACGTGGCAAGAGAGGATGGAAGAGAGAGAGCTAGAGTGGAGGGAGGTGCCAGGCTCTTTTTAATAATCAGCTCTTCTGAGGTCTAATAGAGGGAGAGCTCATTCATTACCATGAGAACAGCACCAAGCCATTCATGAGGGATCCACCCCCATGACCCAAACATCTCCCACCAGGCCCCACCTCCAACACTGGAACCACACTTTAACAGGGGACTTGGTGGGCCTAACAAACCATATCCAAACCATAGCAACTAGATTGTGACTGTTGTTTTTCAGAAATGAAGAATTGGGGCCAGGTACGGTGGCTCACACCTGTAATCCCAGCACTTTGGGAGTCCAAGGTGGTGGATCACTTGAGGTCGAGAGCTCGAGACCAGCCTGGTCAATATGGTGTAACCGCATCTCTACTAAAAGTACAAAAATTAGCCGAGCATGGTAGTGTGTACCTGTAGTTCCAGCTACTTGGGAGGCTGAGGCGGGAGGATCACTTGAACCTGGGAGGTGGAGATTGCAGTGAGCCAAGATCACACCACTGCACTCCAGCCTGGGTGACAGAGCAAGGCTCCATCTCAAAAAAAAAAAAAAGGAATGGAAGAACTGGCTTTCTATTGATTATTCTAAATCATGGCAGTTGCTTATTGAAAGCCACAAATTCTGAGCAGCCATGTTGTGAGCTCTTCATTTGTTTGTGGACACAGAAATTTTAGAAAGAAAATGTAGATGTTGGAGACAAAATATTGAAGGAAAGCAGCAATCAGGCAGCAAATCTGCCTTTTCCCACCTGCCTGCACATCTTCTTAGGTTATTGCTATTTAGTTTTCATGAGAAATTACCTGGGCGATAACTAGGTATTATTCAGTGAGTGTCCACACAGGCATTGGTGATCACAAGGAAAAAGTGGCAAAAATGAATTTTGTTTTTGAGACAGGGTCTTGCTACATTGCCCAGGCTGGACTTAAACTCCTGTGCTCAAGCCTCAAGCTGTCCTTCTGCCTCAGCGTTCTGAGTAGCTGGGACTACAGGCAGGTGCCACCGTGCCCGGCTCACAAATGCATCTTAAATAATTTTAAAAGATTGACCTTTAGAGTTTGTCCAAAAGGAGACACAATAAACCAGAATCGATGCCTCTAGGGAAGGAGACGAAGGGACTGGAGGGCAAGAGTAGGAAGGGAATTTACTTTTATTGTATATTCTTTCATGTATTTTGAATTTTATATTGTGCTTTTGTACTACCTACTTATAAAAAAATTGACTGGGTGTGATGGGAGGCTGAGGCACTTGGGAGGCTGAAGTGGGAGGATTGTTTGAGGCCAGGAGTTTGAAACCAGCCCGGGCACATAGTGAGACCCTGTCTCTACAAAAAATAAAAAAAAATTAGCTAGGCGTGATGATGCTCGCCTGCCTGTGATCCCAGCTACTCCGGAGGCTGGGGTGGGTGGATCACTTGAGCAGGAGTTTGAGGCTGCAGTAAGCCATGATTGTGCCACTGCACTCCAGCTTAGGCGTGACAGAGTGAGACCTTATCTCCAAAAAGCAAAAAGAGATTAATTTTTATAAAATGACAGCTTAAGAAGGCCAGAAACAAATCTTATTTGTTTATGTTTTCTGGAATTACATATGTACATTTAAAAATTTTTTTCCAACTATTTGGGAGGCTGAGGCAGGAGAATCACTTGAACCCGGGAGGCAGAGGTTGCAGTGAGTCGAGCTTGTGCCACTGTACTCCGGCCTAGGTGACAGAGCGAGACTCTGTCTCAAAAAAAAAAAAAAAAAAAAAAATTCCCAAAATGGGAAAATGGTTTGCAGATTGCAGAATTATGTGCATGGCGCTGGGCATAGCACTGGGAGCCCGGGACTGAGGGCAGTGATGCCTGACCTTGGAGCTATCCAGATCTGGGCAGGTCCTGCTGCTACCCTGCATTCGACCGCTCTCAGCTGTCCAACATGGCACTGCACAGGGTGATCTCTGTGGCCCCTTGCAGCTCAGACACTCCATGAATGTCTTCGCCCATGCATTTCCCAAAGTGGAAAAGTATCTTTTGACCTATGAGAGGAGCTGCTTCAATCGGTGTTGCCCATGAAATTTCATCTCAAAGCCTGGCTGAGAGCTTGATTTCAGAGCTCAGCCCTCTGAGCCCCGCCAGCTTTTCACACCTGGGAGGCTGGTGGATTTCTTGATCAGCTGAGACTCGCACGGCTGCCGCTTGCCTGTGATCTACAGGCCTCCACTTGCCAACCCACATGGGTTGAATCTAAATCTGAATATTAATTCCACCCTCAGGAGCCAACACATATGGAAAATATTAATGCTTCCTTCAAATGGAATTTTTTTCCCTTTAGAAACAGATTTTTAAAGAAGATTCTAGGTACCGTGCTACCAAAAAAAAAAAAAAAAGTCATGTTTCCAAATGTGCGTCGAGTCATCGTACTGTAAAGAAAAAAATAGTGTTTACTTAAGGGAAGAATAAAAACCGAGTCAGGCTTTTTCCGTCAACAGCTACAATTGTTAGCTCTAACAAACAGAGCGTGCCATCTCCTTGAAACTAACGCAAGAACCTCAGTGTCCGTGGGACGCACGTGTTGTTTCATCCCTGCGGAGTCTGCTGGGCTGAAACACGAGCCTGGGTTCTTCACCTCCGACCCTTATGAGCCTTCCAGTACATTAATTTCAAGGGTGGAGCCTGGGCCAATGCTGCTAAGGCCATATCGAGTTAAAAATGTAAACACGAAGTCTCTGAGAGCAGGAGGGCACGTTCTCATGGTAACCGCGGGCGGCCTTTCTTTTCTCTCTGAGGTCCTTAACTGCTTAACTGATGTGCAACGGACCTGAGGGAGTCTCCTTAAGGGAGGGTCTTTCCAGAGGCCTTTGAAGGCATTTAAATTTAGAAATATTATGCCTATCAAATCATATCTAATATTTCTGTCTCTTGTTGCCCAAAATCTAACAGTCTAACCAATGTAGTCCATGTATTCAGGCAACGCTGGTTCCTATGTTCCCTTCCCTTTTGCTGTGCGGGGCTGATGTGTCCTGAGCTGGACTCTCAGGCATGAAGGAAAAGGGTGAAGAGGATTTACTCTAGCATTGACGAGGCTCACTGGGATAAAGCTCAGAATGCCTCAATTAAGGGGCTCTTCAAGAGGCTGCATTTTTGCAGACAGCTTCAAGAACGTGGAATTCAGCCTTCTGCATTCCCCTTGCACAGCCCCCGAGCGCCAGCAGGAGAACCCACTGGCCCCTCAGGGAGGGTGGCCATGCAGAAAGCAGCCCAGGGCTGTGTTTGCTCCTGTCAAAACCACAGACCTGGGTTGCTGGCTTTTAAGGGATTGGGGGCAGCCAGAACAAGGGTGTTTGAGAAAGAAATATTCAAAAGGAAAAATCTATTCATACAAAAACCTGCATGTTGTGCACATGCACCCTAAAACTTAAAGTATAATAATAATAAAAAAGAATACGAACACTCAGAGTATGGCAGGTGATTTCCTGCCACCCTTGGCAAGAACCCGTTGGGGGCCATGAGGACTTTGGGGTCCTGAATGACCCTCTCCCCCACTGTCCTCCAATTCCTGTCCTTGTAAAAAACAAATAGATAAGTAAAACAGCAGCTCTTTCCAACCCAGGCGCTTCCATGCTCTGTGAAAGGGACTCCAGAAATCTGAGTTTTGGGACGGCACTTTTCCGTTTCTTTTTACATGCCATCGTGGAAGTCCCTTTCACCCCCCAGGCTGAGGCACAGGTCAGTTTCCCCACAAATCTGATTCTTATGCTAGGGTAGGGAGCAAAGCCTTGTCTTGTGTATTGAAAGTTATCTTGCTGCTGTGCTAAATTCACTGACGGTGTGCACAGCATGAGCTATAAATTATGCACTCATTATATGGCTGACTTCATCATCTCCCTTCTGAAAAGATCCAGTCTGTCCCAAACAATTAGCACTGAATTATTTCCCTATATTGTTTCCTAATTGTTCCATATGTTGGTTTTTACTCTTCAGCCAAACTACACACCTCTGGAAGGTAGAGACGGGGCTTGAACTTCTTTGAACTCACAACATGGCAATATTTATTGGTCCTAATACTGTCACTGGCAAGGCTGGTGTTTTAGGGAAGAGATGATAGCGTAAGTATCACCTAATCTGAATTATTTGGGTGAAGGCTGAGCAAAGCTGAAATAGGTTTAAGAAGAAAAAAAAAAAAAAACAAAAACTGCAGCACGTTTAGTTAATTTGTTCATCATTCAAGTTCCCAGAGAGCAGGGATCACGTCTGTCTCTGGCAATGTTACATCCCCAGCACTCATCCCACACTTTCACAAGCAACAGACACTAACAATTATTTTTAATGAATGAGTCAATGAATACATTTCTTGAGCTTCTGTTACGTCTAGGTCTTGTGCTAAGTGAAGATACAAAGATAGTCTTCTCTCTTCAGAAGCTTTCAGTCTGGGGAAGAAGAAGAAAGGCAGAATTGAAAACAATTGCTATAAAATAGGAAAGATGCAACCCTGGGTGCAGTGGCTCACACCTGTAATCCCAGCAATTTGGGAGGCCAAGGCAGGTAGATCACCTGAGGTCAGGAGTTTGAGACCAGCCTGGTCAACATGGTGAAACCCTGTCTCTACTAAAAATAGAAAAATTAGCCAGACCTGATGGCGGGCATCTGTAGTCCCAGATACTTAGGGGGCTGAGGCAGGAGAATCGCTTGAACCTTGGAGACAGAGGTTACAGTGAGCTGAGATCACGCCATTGCACTCCAGTCTGGGCAACAAGAGCAAAACTTCATCTCAAAAAAATAAATTGAATAAAATAAAATAAGAAAGATGCTATTAGAATTCTATTCAAAGTATTTTGGATTCAAAGGAGGAAGCTGCTGACCATTTAGAGAAGTCAGAGAAACTTCATGCTTAAAAACACAGGCACAAAAACATGGGATGGATTTTGAAGGAAGACTAAGCATTTGCCAGCTGGAAAATGTGAACACATTCTAGGCAGAGGGAACCGCTGGAGCCAGGTCGGAGAGCTGTGAAAGGCTGCATTTTCTGGGAAACCTACAGCTGTCTCAAAGGCTAATAAAGTGTTTCGAGGCAGGTGGATGAAATAAGACAAGTAAATTGGGGCTTGTTTGCAAGGGTTTCAGGATTGACGCTTGAGACAATGGGCACCTGTGAAAGTTTTTAGCAGGGAATTGATGTAAATAGATTTGGATTTGGATAAATCACTGTGGACAGCGTGGTGAGGAGACTGGAGTGGGAGAAACTGGAGTCGTCCACCTCAAGGTGATCATGGCACCTTGGATTAGAGGTCATGGGATGGGAAATGGAGGGAAGTGGACTAATTTGAGAGCTCTTCAGAAAGTAGAGTCACTGGAAGACCAAGTGGCTAGTCGGAAGTGGGGAGATAGGAGGTAGGAAGACAGGAGCCCAGAATATTTTTTAGTTTCTAGAATAAATTAATCAAGAACCCAGAATAAGCAGCAGGACTGGTGTGATGGGGAGAAGAAGTTTTCATTTTTGACTGCAATGAAAACCTGTTTTGCAAAAGCAGCTCTTCTCTGTTTGTGCTGACTTGGGATATGCTGTTCTCACTGAGACTGCAGGGGAGTTCCCCACTTTGTGGGGAGAGAAGAGAGGTTTCCCTGATGAGGTCAGGATAGGACATAAGTCGCAGGGGTAGCCATTTTGGAAGGAAGACATTTGTCAGCCTGGAAGCTGTAATTCAAAACGTGGACTTCAGCAGAGGAAACACCCAGCTCTCTCTCAAGTCCGGGTTTCCAGAAGCACTCACCAGATAGCTGCATATCAGACTGCAGGTAGATTGCAGCCTGTAAGACTCAGATGAGGACATATTTTATAAGCCAAATAATGTAGCTATATGTTGTCATATGCTTTTTTTGTTTTTCTTAGTCTTGAGCAGAGAATTATAAAAACACTGTAGTCTTACTGTTAATTGTGCTATTATGTCTTCGAGAACATAAAATGAATAGTATAATTCTTCCTTCCTTCAAGCCAGTGAGAAATAACAACAATTAGGGGAGATCTCTGCAGCATAGATGAATTTGGGACAAAGGTTCTCTTGTAGGGATTCTCCCTCCATCGCCAACATTAAAAGATGAGGCTTTATTTTGTTAAGGCAGGCATATATGTTCTTAAACAGATATGTTATTTGAGATGCCTCGGCTACATCATTCAGAATGCCTACTAGCAAATGGCATCTCCTGCCTGCCCTCAACTAAAAAGAAATAAAACATCTACATCATTTAACTTATCTTGCCCCAGTTCTAAACGCTGACAAGCTTGTAGTAAATGGATTGTCAACTGGGTCTCCAGCCACCCCACCCAGCTAATTTTTTAACTTTTTGTAGAAAGGGAGTCTCCCTATGTTGCCCAGGTTGGTCTCAAACTCCTGGCCTCAAGTGATCTTCCCGTCTCAGCCTCCCAAGTGCCTCACCCTCCTACTGTGCCCAGCCAGTTTTTTATGAGTAGATAGTACAAAAACACAATAAAATATTAAATATACATAAAAGGGGCTGGGCTCGGTAGCTCACGCCTGTAATCCCACCACTTTGGGGGGCCAAGGCGGGCAGATTGCTTAAGGTCAAGAGTTTGAGGTCAGCCTGGCAAATGTGGTGAAACCCCATCTCTGCTAAAAATAAAAAAATTAGTCAGGCCTGGTGGCAGATGCCTGTAATCCCAGCTGCTTAGGACGCTGAGACGTGAGAATCGCTTGAACCTGGGAGGCAGAGTTTGCAGTGAGCTGAGATTGTGCCACTGTACTCCAGCCAGGGCAACAGAGCGAGACTCTGTCTAAAAATAAATAAATAAGTAAATAAATAATAAAGTAATATATAATAAAAATAAATCCTCTTCCAACTCTTTTTTTTTTTTTTTTTTAAGACGGAGTCTCACCCTGTCACCCAGGCTAGAGTGCAGTGGCACCATCTCAGCTCACTGCAACCTCTGCCTCCTGGGTTCAAGTAATTTTCCTGCCTCAGCCTACTGAGTAACTGGGATTACAGGCACATGCCACCATGCTTGGCTAATTTTTGTTTTTTTTGTTTAGTAGAGACAGGGTTTCCCCATGTTGACCAGACTGGTTTTGAACTCCTGACCTCAAGTGATCCGGCCTCCCAAAGTGCTGGGATTGCAGGTGTGAGCCACTGTGGCTGACCCCCGTTCCAACTCTTGACCTCTTGTCCCTGGGTTCCTTTCCCTAGAGGCAGGCATTGATTCTAGTTTCTTGGGTATCCTTTTGGACACACTCTAAGGGTGTTCTTAGTCTGTTGAGAGAACCCTTATCTAACAATGCTAACCCCATCCCAACACACTGTCTATCCTTTTTCTTTTTCTTTTTTTTTGAGATGGAGTTTCGCTCTTGTTGTCCGGGCTGGAGTGCAATAGTGTGATTTCAGCTCATTGCAACCTCCACCACCCGGGTTCAAGTGACTCTCCTGCCTCAGCCTCCCGAGTAGCTGGGATTACAGGTGCCTGCTGCCATCACACCCAGCTAATTTTTTGTATTTTGAGTAGAGACGGGGTTTCACCATGTTGGCCAGGCTGGTCTTGAACTCCTGACCTCAGGTGATCCACCCACCTTGACCTTCCAAAGTGTTGGGATTACAGACAGGAGTCACAGTTCTGGTCTGTCTATGCTTTTTCTAAAAAATATTTTTAATTGTAATAAAATACACATAACATAAAATTTACTATCTTACCTTGTGTGTGTGTGTGAAACTGGGTCTCACTCTGTCACTCAGGCTAGAGTACAGTGGTGACATCGTGGCTCACTGCAACCTCTGCTTCCAGGGCTCAAGCAATCCTCCCACCTCAGCCTCCCAAGTAACTGGGCCCATAGGCATGTGCCACCATGCCCAGCTAATTTTTAAATTTTTTGTAGAGACGAGATCTCACTATGTTGCCCAGGGTGATCTTGAACTCCTGGCCTCAAGATACCCTCCTGCCTTGGCCTCCCAAAGTGCTCGGGTTACAGGTATGAGCCACTGCGCCCAGCTACCTTACTTATTTTCAGGCGTACAGTTCAGTGGTATTCACTACATTCATACTGCTGTGTAACCATCACCACCATTCATCTCCAGAGCTCTTGTCATCTTGCAAAACTAGACCTTTGCACCCACTAAACAATAACTCCCCATTCTCTCATCCTCCAGCCCCTAGCAACCACGAATCTCCTTTCCTCTCTGTGAATTTGACTACTCTCTGTACTTCATATAAGTGGACTTGCACAGTACGTTGCTTTTTGTGACTAGCTTATTTCACCAGCATAATGTCCTGAAGGTTGATCCGTGTTGCAGCATGTGGCAGAATTTCCTTCTTTTTAACGATGAATACTATTCCATTGTGCGTAGAGAGCACATATTGTTTATTCATTCATCTGTTGATGGACACTTGGTTTGCTCCCCCTTTTGGCTATTGTGAACAATGCTCCATGAACATGAGTGCACATGTCTATTTTTTTGCTGTAATTTTTAAATATAGCATTTGTCATGCAGGATATATGTTATGTCTGACATAAGTATTGTTTGCTACCTTTCCCTCCCAACTAGAATCTAACTTTTTGAGGTCAGGAATTTTGTTTTGCTCACAGGTGCATCCTCAAAACTCAGAGCAGAATCTGGCATATGGTAAATGCTCAATAAATATTTTGCTGAATGAATGGATAGTGGACTAACAGTCACGATTCCACCAGAGTTTCTGCACTGAGGTCTATTCTATTGCCGACCATATTGCTAGGTGGAGGAAAGCTATTTTTTGAGAGAGAGAGAGGGTCTTGCTCTGTTACCGCGGCTGGAGGGCAGTGACGCGATCTTGGCTCACTGTAGCCTTGCCCTCCCAGGCTCAAGCCATCCTCCCACCTCAGCCTCCCAAGCAACTGGGACTACAGGCACATACCACCACACCCAGCTATTTTTTGTAGAGACAGGGTTTCACCATGTTGTCCAGGCTGGTCTCAAACTCCTAAGCTCAAGCGGAACGCCTGGGCCAAGTGATCTGCCCACCTCAGCCACTCAAAGTGCTTGGATTACAGGCGTGAGCCACTGCGTCCAGGCTCTGGAGGAAAAGCTTTTGAACAAAGTTTTCAGTTAGATTGTCTTTCACTTTCCTAACCTCTAAAAGTGGTTATCAGTCTTTTTTCTTTTCTTTTTAAAAAGTTAAGCAATTTATTTATAAAAGACAAACAAATATTATATATATTTATGGTATACAAGTGACATTTTGCTATCCATATACATTGTGAAATGATTAAATCAAGCTAGTTAGCATATCCATCACCAGACATGCTTATTCTTTTCTTGAGGTGAGAACAGTTAAATTTTCAAGTATGAAATACATTATGACTAACCATAATCATCATGTTTTTCAATAGATGTCCAGAGCTTATTCATCCTAACTGATATTTTGTACCCTGTCACCAATATCTCTCCATCTCCTCCCCTTACCCCCAGCCCCTGGTAACGACTGTTCTACTCTCTACTTCTATGAGTTCAATTTCTTCAGGTTCCACATGTAAGTGAGATCATGCAGTATTTGTGTTTCTGTGCTTGGCTTATTTCACTTAGCATAATGTTCTCCATGTTCATTCATGTTGTCACACATGACAGGATATCCTTCTTTTTATGGCTGAATAGTATTCCATTGTGCATATACACCAAATTTTCTTTATCCATTCATCTGTCAATGGACACATAGGTTGATTCAATATCTTAGCCATGGTGAAAACGCTGCAATGTACATGAGAATGTAGATTTCTGATTTCATTTCCTTTGGATGTATACACAGTAGTGGGATTGCTAGATCATGTGGTAGTTCTATTTTTAGTTTTTGAGGAACCTCCATACTGTTTTCCATATGGCTATACTAATTTGCATTCCCACCTACAATGTAGAAGGCTTCTCTTTTCTCTAAACTTTTGCCAACACTTATCTTTCATCTTTTTGCCCTCCTAATTGTGTGGGATAATATCTCATAGTGGTTTTGATTGGCATTTCCCTGGTGATTATGAAACTAACCCAGTTGTCCCATAGATAATTTTATGGATAAACATAGAAATTGATCATTCTGGTCTTAAAATCAGAACCTTACATTTGTTTTATCTGAGTTCCTTCCTCTGAAAACCACTTTCAGACCTCTCTAAAAAAGAAAAAAAAAAAAAAAAAAAAAGCAAAGAACACCAGATCACCAGATCCAGACAATGGGATATGGGACCCTCGTTCCTCATGATTACTCCCTCGCTCCTCTCTAGTTTCTGTTTTCTTACACATTGTTACCTTTCTTCCCTGCTGTATAAACCTCTAGTTTTAGCCAGTCAGGGAGAAGGATATGAGACTGAGCTCCCATCTCCTTGACTGCAGCACCAGATTAAAGCTTCTTCCTTGGCAATACTCGTTGCCTCAGTGATTGGCTTTCTGTGCAGTGAGCAGCAGGACCCAGTCCAAACCCCTGCTGTTTTGGTAACAGTTAGTGATGCTGACCACCTTTCCGTATACCTGTTAGCTATTTCTATGTCTTCTTCGGAGAAATGTTTGAGTCCTTTGCCTATCTTTAAAATCAGGTTATTTGGGATTTTTGTTTTTTGTTTTTTTTCTGTCGAGTTGTTTGAGTTTCCTGCATATTTTGGAGAACTTATCAGATGCACGGTTTGCAAATATTTTCTCCCACTCCACATGCTTTTTCATTGTGTTGATTGTGCAGAGGCTTTTTAGTCCGATGGAATCCTTGAAATGGGTGTCAGTCTTGCTTTCAGCCATGTTTGTGAACCTCTCTATGTGACAGGTAGCTCTGCCTGGGTCGGCCGGCCCAGTCCCTGTATTTTCTAGCAGAACTCTGGCCAGCTCACTGGATGGAAAGGCAGACTCCGTGAGTGTGGCTTCTGGGGTTTCCTTGCTCGTTTACTTGTGCTAAAGTGTGACAGCTTAGTTTCTTTAGTTGCATTCATTTTACATTAAAAATAAATTTCCCTTGAACTACCATTCAATGATGTATTTTCTCAAATTATTAACCTAAATCATAATTAAATGAAACTGTAATCATACAAAAATCAAGTTATATGGTTTCCACATTTAAGTGAGAGTTTGTGTGTAAACTTCCTGTAAAAAGTTCACATCAATTTTACTCAAAACTATGAGTCATGTTGTTCAATCTGAATGTTTTTTTTAATGCACGTTCATGAGTTCATTATAATGGCTCATTTACAGGAGGCCTTAAAATGGACTCAAGTGAAGTATGACTTCTTCAATTTGCTTATTTGTACTATTTCATATTTGTCTTCCCGAGTTGGTAGGTTTATTAGAACTAGAGACTCCGGAACTGGAGATTCTCATCAAAATTTGTAAGCAGGGAGCAGTGAAGAGAGGGGATTCCCTTTTGTAAGAAATTTTACCCTCCTTAACCTTCTTGATTTGAGTATTAAGAGTTAAAATATCTGCCTATTTTCTGATAGACAAGCTTCTAATACGCACCTTATATTTATGCTCTAGGTGGGTGTATCATGAAGACCACACATATTTCTTTTCACAGAACTATAAACTGGTAATTTCTGGAATTCATAAGAAAGGCAATCTTTATGATTTTCAGGGCCAGGCATGGTGGCTCATGCCTGTAATTCCAGCACTGTGGGAGGCCAAGGCAGGGGAATCCCTTGAGCTCAGGTTTGAGACCAGCCTGGGCAACATAGCAAGACCTTGTCTCTGAAAAGAAAAAAAAAAGGCAATTTAAATATTATTATATATTGAAGGAATGCAGTATAATGCTTTGGCATTGATGATTGGAAAGCCAAAGTACTGCCTCTCTGCACTTTACCCCCTGGTTGTCTGCATCCCTAACCCCAGGTCAGAGCTCCTCTCAGGGTGGTTCTCCCTCATGACTGGTTCCTTTCTGTTCTGGCAAATGCTCTTCTCCTTGTCTGGTTCACCCAGAGGTGGTGCTGCGGTATCTCTTGCAGTTTCTCTATACCTTAGCGGCACCTCTGTAAATAGCCTCTTTATTAGCTCACGTCGACATATCTTCATCTGAGCATGCCCTGTTTTCTCCTGTCGGGTCTCTGTTTGACACACAAGGTTTAAGTAACCAAAAGGAAATGATTTCTGTAAATGAGAAAATATTTTATGAAACATTGTAAAATATGCAGACTTTCTTTGAAACAGTAGGCAATACAGTAACAAAAAGATGGAAAACAGGAGAAAGAAAGGTTGGAGTTGGGGAAGAGAGGTAAAGAAAGAGGGGAAACAGCCAGGCATGGTGTCTCACGCCTGTAATTCCAGCACTTTGGAAGGTCTAGGTGGGTGGATCACCTGAGGTCAAGAGTTCCAGACCAGCCTGGCCAACATAGTGAAACCCCATCTCTGCTGAAAATACAAAAACATTAGCCAGGCGTGGTGGTGCACACCTGTAATCCCAGCTACTTGGGAGGCTGATGCAGGAGAATTGCTTGAACCTGGGAGGCAGAGTTTACAGTGAGCCAAGATCACGCCACTGCACTCCAGCCTGGGTGACAGAGTGAGACAAAAAAAAAAAAAAAAAAGGAAAAAAAGGAAAGAAAGAAAGAGAGAGAGAGAGAGGAGAGAGAGAGAGAGAGAGAGAGAGAGAGAGAGAGAGAGAGAGAGAGAAAGGAAGGAAGGAAGGAAGGAAGGAAGGAAGGAAGGAAGGAAGGAAGGAAGGGAGGGAGGGAGGGAGGGAGGGAGGGAGGGAGGGAGGAAGGAAGGAAGGAAGGAAGGAAGGAAGGAAGGAAGGAAGGAAGAGAAGGAAGGAAGAGAAGGAAGGAAGGGAGAGAAGGTAAATGAATACAAGAAGTCTTGGCTTTTTCAGTGCAGAAGGGATTCTGAAGTCCTAAAGCAATTGATGGGGGTGAAGGTCGTCAGATACAGAAGATATCATGACACAAGCTGCCATCCACTGAATGCTCTCTGTAGCCTAGATTCCTGCCTCAGCTTATACCTGTGCTGCTGTATTAGGTAGCACAAGCCCAGGGGGCAGGAGAGAGCTCAGGGAGCGCAGCGGCGAAGGTAGGGCAACCACAAGGAAGGTGAATTACCAACCTGGCCACTACCTTGGTGTCAAACTTGATCATAGGGACCATCTTCTAAGACAAACAATCACTTCCTGGGACACCATTTAGGGGAGGAAGGGGGAAGAATTTATCTCTGGAGTTTGTGTCTGTTTGAAGTTGGTGGGAGTCCACGCAGAGCTGATGGCTGCAGTGATGGTCTGGCCTGAGGCCCCAGATCAAGAGAGGCCAAGAGAGCTGAGGAGGGATCTGCCATAGTGCCATCATGCACATGAACACGAATCCTCACAGTAACCCTCAGAATCAGCCAGGTGTGATGGTGAACAACTGTGGTCTCAGCAACTCAGAAGGCTGAGGCAGGAGGATGGCTTGAGCCCAGGAATTTGAGGCTGCACTGAGCCATAATTGTGCCACTGCTCTCCAGCCTGGGCAACAGAGTGAGACCCTGTCTCTAAAAAAATTAATAATAATAATAGTAACCCTCTGAGCAGGCACAGGACTCTGGGTACGAGTCACACAGACTCACTTGGGAAGGGAAGGGCTGTTTGTTGGCACACTGACCAGATATCAGAAAGGGCAAGGGTGTGACAGACCTCGAGGCTCACTGGAACTGAACACTTGAAGGACAGCAACGCCCTGTGCCTCCCTGAATTCTCTCAGAATGGTTTCCCCTTGACTTGGGAACCAGGATTCCTGGCAGCCCTGGGTCCCGCCACCAGAAGCTGGAAACGAAAGGGTTTCTCCTTCTTTTAGTCTGAAGGCATCCCAGGGAAGGGCCCTGGCCTCGCTCTTGGTCAGGTGACCCCCACCTTGGACCACTCGGTGCAGTTGGGGTCCGCTCTGTGCTTGGCCACTCCTGGGCTGAGCCTGTCCTGCAGCAGAGGGTCGGCCTGGTCACTCAGCTCACCAGAGTCTGAGTTGTTCAACGTCACTAAATAGTGAGGTCAGGTGGGGTCATTCCATTCATCTCCATTCCCAGAAACAAGAGGAGCCCACACACCAGGAGGAACGGCCGCTGCAGCAGGCCCTCCAGTAAGGGCGCCACGCTGAAGAGAGGAAACGCCTCCCTCCGGCCCCGTCGGTGGACTCTGCCTGTTTTCACCGCTGTGGGGCCTTTCTCCCAGGAGTCTGGGTTCCTCCCATGTCCCAAAGCTGTGCCCATTCGTTGAACTGGCATGTCTCCATTGTCTCCGTGTGGGTCAGGGTGTGTGGTTGAATGTGGGTGAGCGTGGGTGAAAGTGAGGGTGGGTGAGGATGAGTGTGAGAGAGTGTGGGTGAGCCTGGGTGAAAGGGAGTGTGGGTGAGTGAGGGTGTGGGTGGGTGAGGATGAGGGTGAATTAAGGGTGAGTGTGGGTGAGTTAGGGTGAGGGTGTGGGTGAGGGTGAGTCAGGGTGCGTGTGGGTGAGTGTGGGTGAGGGTGAGTGAGGGTGATTGTGAGGGTGAGTATGTGGATGAGTGTGGGTGAGGGTGAGTGAGGGTGATTGTGAGGGTATGTGGATGAGTGTGAGTGAGTGCAGGTGAGTGAGGGTGATTGTGAGGGTGAGTATGTGGATGAGTGTGAGTGCAGGTGAGTGAGGGTGATTGTGAGGGTGAGTATGTGGATGAGTGTGAGTGAGTGCAGGTGAGTGAGGGTGATTGTGAGGGTGAGTATGTGGATGAGTGTGAGTGAGTGCAGGTGAGTGAGGGTAAGCGTTGGTGAATCTGGGTCACCCTGAAATGGGAGGGCGTCCTGACCAGAGCAGGTCCCACCTGGCATCCTGAACTGCTGCTATGCCTCCTGTTTCCCCCACTTCCTTTTCCCACCACCTGGACCTGGAATAAGGGAATAAATACTTATCTTACTTGTTTTGATTAATTCTTCTTAAATATTTGTATGGCTCACTTTTATTACAATGTGTAACATGAGAAGTGCTCGGCCTTTATTTAGAACTTTGATGATATTTTTGTGATGGGAAATTATGCCCTAGGAACTTCACTCTGGTTTCTATCAATGAACCTATGGGAAAATAGGTTTTGTGATCTGTCGTTTCGCTTAAAGTTGCGGTTTCCAAGAATCTATTGATGTTGTTAAGTGAGGATTTACTGTACTGTGTTTACACATATAGCCAAAGTCAGCCCCTTCTACCTCACCCAGAAGTATATCACAGGGAAAATATTTTGCACTATTTTGTCTTCATCATTCACATACAAGCAATTGCCAAGTCTTGTCCATTTTTGTCTCTTAAGTGTCTCCTGAGCCCTCCCTCTTCCTTCTCTCATTGCAACACCACAGTCGCCGCCCGCACCCTGTCGGTTGGCGGTTTGCAATCACCACCTGGTCTCCTTGCCTCTCTCACCTTGTCCACCCTATGCTGTCACCATAGTTATCCTTGTAAAACAAATCTGATCGAACCGTTCTGTTCAGAGGTCTCTTGTGGCCCACTCTTTCTTTTGTATTTAGTATCAACTCTGTGAAACATCCCCAGAAAGGAAGAATGAAAGAATTTGACTTTTCCTGAAACAGCCTCTCTAAATTCCGTTTATATAAACTCTCTTAGGGTGGCCGGGCTTGGCAGCTCACACCTGTAATCCCAGCATTTTGCGGGGCTGAGGAGGGAGGATCATTTGAGGCCAGGAGTTCAAGACCAACCTGGGCAACACAGCGAGACCTTGTTTCTATAAAAAGTTTTAAAATTATCTGGGTGTGGTGGTGAGAGCCTATAAGTCCCCAGCTACCTGGGAGGCTGAGGTGGAAGGATTGCCTGAGCCCAGAAGCTGCAGGCTGCAGTGAGCTATGATCATGCCACAGCACCCCAGCCTGACAGATAGAGTGAGATCTTATCTCAGAAAAAAAACGAAAACAAAAACCCCACAACACTCTTAGGGTATTTATCATATTTGATTGTATGTTTTTGTATGTGTTAATTTCCTCCACCAAAGAGACACTTATTCGAATGAGCAGAAACACTTCCTTAGTTATTATTGTATCCGTAGTTACTTGTCATGTACTGGTAATAGACATTCAATAACTGCCAAGTAAATAATTAACATTTAGCCTTTTCTTTTATTCCCTAGTCTCTGGAGTAGGGGAAGAAAGAAAAAAGGGGGAAAACAACAGAAAGAGAAATAGGAGAGAAAAAAATCCAAAATGGCATTTAATCCCCATCTCTCACATCAAATCAATTTTGGAATGAGGTGAGGATATAAACAAGTCAGTCAACAAAATAATTACATTTCATGTCAGTAACATGCATTCTTATCTCCAGACCATAATCTGCCCTGAGTTTGTCTCTTGGTTCCAAAACAGGATGTTATTGAAATGAGGCTGCGGATCATACTGTCGTTGGAAAAGGCATGAGGGTCAATTCAAAAATGCAATGACGGAAGTAGTACATTAAGTTGTGTGTGTCAACAGTCATTGAAATTACAGTTGTCCTTGGCATCCTCAGGGGATTGGTCCCAGGACCCTCGAGAATACCAAAATCCTTGGATGCTCATGTCCCTGACATAAAATGGCATGGTATTTGCATATAACCTATGCACATTCTTTCCTATACTTTTAAATTTTTATTTTATTTTTTGTTTTTTGAGACCGAGTCCCACTGTTGCCCAGGCTGGAGTGCAATGTCGTGATCTCTGCTCACTGCAACCTCTGCCTCCCAGGTTCAAGCGCTTCTACCTCAGCCTCCCGAGTAGCTGGGACTATGGGCACGTGCCACAACACTCGGCTAGTTTTTGCATTTTAGTAGAGATGGTTTTCACCATGTTGGCCAGGCTGGTCTCAAACTCCTGACCTCAGGTGATACACCCACCACAGCCTCCCAAAGTGTTGGGGTTACAGGCATGAGCCACCGCGCCTGGCCCTTTTCTATAAATCATCTCTAGATTACTTATAATACCTAATACAATGTCAATGTTATGTAAATAGTTGTTATACTATATTGGCTTTAAAATTTGTATTATTTTTTATTTTTAAAAAATTGTTCTTTTTCCAAATATTTTTTATCTGTAGCTAGTTGAATCTGAAGATGAGGACCTCAAGAATACAGAGGGCATGGCCGGGTGCGGTGGCTCACCCCTGTAATCCCAGCACTTTGGGAGGCTGAGGCAGATGGATCACGAGGTCAGGAGATCGAGACCATCCTGGCTAACACGGTGAAACCCCGTCTCTACTAAAAATACAAAAAATTTGCCGGGCCTGGTGGCGGTGCCTGTAGTCCCAGCTACCCAGGAGACTGAGGCAGGAGAATGGCGTAAACCCGGGAAGCGGAGCTTGCAGTGAGCCGAGATCACGCCACTGCACTCCCGCCTGGGCGACAAAGCAAGACTCCGTTTCAAAAAAACAAAACAAAACAAACAAAGAAAAAAGAATACAGAGGGCTGACTGCACTGACAAAACTCAGTGGAAACGCCTGTAAGATTTGATCATAGATGGTCTTATTGTCTGCAGCTGTTCACTCCTCCACTGTGTCACAGAGGATTAGACATCCCTGTTCATTGCAGGTGAACTCACATCACCACCCATATACAGGGTCAGGGTGCGCTTCCACGCCTTGTTGTCAGTCTGGGCCAATGGAATCTGAGCAGATGTGACTTACACCAGGATGGGCAGAAGCTTCCATGGAATTGCCTGCCGTGATGGCCAATTTTAGGTGTCAACTTGACTGGGCTAAGTGATGCCCAGATAGCCGGTCAAACATGCTTGCAGGGTGTCTCCAGAGGAGGTGAGCCTTTGAATTGGTAGCTTGAGTAAAGAAAATCTACCCTCGTTATTGTGAGTGGCCATGATTCAATCTGTTGAGAGCTCAAATCGAATAATAGAAAAAGAAGAAATGGTGAATTTGTTCACTCTGCTTGAGCCAGGAACTCCATCTTCTGCCCTTGGATATCAGAGCTCTTGAGTCTCAGGCTTTCGGACTCAGACAGGGATTTATACCACTGGTCCCCTCAAGCCCGCTTTTCAGACCCTTGGACTCTGACAGAATTACCCACTGGCTTTCCCTGTTCTCCAGTTTGTAGACAGCAGAATATGGGATTTCTCACCCTCCATAATAGTGTGAGCCAATTCCTAGATGAAATCATATATATGTATCTCTATATATCCTATCTCTATATATCCATTATACATACATATCCACTATACACACACACACACACACACACACACACACACACACACACACATATATATATATTTCTCTGAAGAGCCCTGATTAATACACCTGCTTTGGCAGGGACACTCGCTCTGCCCCTACCGCAGCCTGTCCCAGATCAGGGCTGCTTCTCTGGTGGAGGTCCCAGATTGAGAAGGCACCAGAACAGACCTGCTGCCAACCTGCGGCCTGGAGCAGAGGCACAGCTGACTGTGGCAGACCTACGTGTAACACAAGCAAGACATACACATGGTTTTTATTGTAAGCAACGGAGATTTTTGTGCCTGTTTGTTACTGAAGCAAAGCTGACTACTTAGAGAAGTCAATCAAAATTCTTAAGTGGAAACAACCAGCAAAATACTTCTAAATATGAACCTTTAAACCAAATTCCAATAGAAGTAACAGGGAATTTATTGAAGAGACACAACATTCTTTTTGATTGCTGGAAAGAATAGAATCTTCAACTAAACAAATTAGTAAGCAAATCCATGCCACGTAGTAGATTACACTATTACTCCCCATCATTTGTTGCCTTTACTATGGAAAATTATACTTACATCGTTTACATGAGGCTTGGCCATGTGACTTGCTTTGATGAGTAAAATGTGAATAGAATTGATGTATGCGGCTGGGCACGGTGGCTCAGGCCTGTAATCGCAGCACTTTGGGAGGCTGAGGTGGGCAGATCACCTGAGGTCAGGAGTTCAAGACCAGCCTGGCCAACATGGTGAAACCCCGTCT
Organism: Rhinopithecus roxellana; assembly: GCF_007565055.1. Classification (NCBI taxonomy): domain Eukaryota; kingdom Metazoa; phylum Chordata; class Mammalia; order Primates; family Cercopithecidae; genus Rhinopithecus; species Rhinopithecus roxellana. Next base: position 110,298,537 of record NC_044550.1, on the reverse strand, counting down.
CTACAAAAATACAAAAATTAACTGGGCATGATGGTGGGTGCCTGTTATCCCAGCTTCTCGGGAGGCTGAGGCAGGAGAATCACTTGAATCCGGGAGGCGGAGCTTGCAGTGAGCCGAGATCACGCCATTGTATTCCTCCAGCCTCGGTAACAAAGTGAGACTCTGTCTCAAAAAAAAAAAAGAATTGATTGATGTATGCCACTTCCAAACAAAAACTTTAAGTAGGATAATTTGAGCAGAAAAGGTTTCCAGGAAGTAGAGACCCAGCAATGGACGGAAAGTGCTCAGTGATATGCACCCCCCCTTTGTTGAACTTCTCAAGGGTCAGTGTCACCAGAAAGAGGCCCTCTGGTTAGCCATCTAGGGGCCTCGTAGTAGGATTGCTTTATGATATTCTTCTCTTAGTTGTGCACATTCAGAAACTTCATCTCATTAGTATGACATATTGATAAGGTACGTGGAGAAAGAGGCTCATGCTAATACAATTCCCTAGAGGCCAGAGTATCAATAGGATCATCAGTGTTTTACTCTGTGAAGTACAATTTCCTTTCCAGCTCTGAACTCTTCCTTTCCAGGTCCTCTGCAGTACAGAGAGCACGTATTCCTCTCTAGCAAGGTATCCAGGAAGCCGATGATAAAATCTCTGCATAAACGATAGGGGAGACAGCATCCCAGCCTTGTAAAGCCAGAACGCTGCCTGTGTTTCAGGGAAACCCCTTGAAATATATCCATCAGAATCACCAAACCTTCTGCTGCGTGGAGCTAAATCCTCTCCCAGTTCTGCCTCTCAGACCCCGCCCTTTTCTGTGCTTCACGGTTGAACATTCTCCCTTCTCACTGACTCTTTAGGCGAGTTTAGAGCGGTCACTGGTTTTTCAATCATACTTTTGCTCTTTTAGTTTCCGGCAGATCTTTTGATTCCCAATTCAGAGACAGAGTGGAAGAAGCATGGATTTGGGAGGCAGACACATCTGGGTCCAGATCCGGCCTCTACCACTTACTACCTATATGTTTCTTAGCCATTCTGAGCCTTATATCTTCAACTATAAAAAATGGGATAATCTACATCTCCGGGTTATTGGAAGGGAAAAAAAGAAATCAGATTCTAACCTAGATAGCACATAACAAAATGTAAGATTTTCTTATTTTCTACGGCGATTAAAACATCATGCAAAATAATCTTACGATGGTAATAATAATAATAACCATAATAATACTTACTAAGCCCTACAATGTCACTAGTACTATGCTAGAAACTTTAGTCTTTTGTTACCATTCTTTGTTGAGCTAAATGTTATCCTTTAATGCCCTTTTCCTTTTCTTCTCCCTCTGCTGTTCGGTATAAACCTTCATTTTGTATAGAAGCTAGAAATTTTCTGTAGCTCAGACAGCTCTTGATGCTGATGAAAACCTTCATATCCTATTCCTCTCTGTAATTACAAAGCCTCTTGTCTGCACAAGTGGATTCTTTCTGAAGCACTGTTTCCATTATCTCTCTGCTCTGATTAAGAGTTCACAATGGTTCTTTAGCATACATCGGATTGAGAGATTAACCCCTAACTCCCCAGTCCCTAGTCAGCCTTCCAACCAGTTTTCTAAGACAGTGCACCTTTCCCTCCTAACTCTCCACCCTGCCCATGCCCATGGCTCACTACCGGTTCCCTTTATGTAAACTCGTTTTATGCTTTTCCTCTCCTGGGACAAGAATTCTTTCCTTATTTCCTGTCATCTAAATCCTACACTTCCTTTAAGATCAAATTTGAAGTTCACGAAACCTCCCAAGACTAACCAAATCTCAAATCTCTATAATTAATCTTTGTTTTACTTTGAAAAAAATTTTTTTCAGGTAAACAGGACATATGCCCTCAGCTACTACAGGTTAATACCTCAAAGACAAAGATATTGATTCCGTTACTTTAAAGTTTTCCTCCATCTCTAAGCCTAGCCAGGCCTGTGGGAGACAGTAGGTGCTTAATACTTGGGGAAATGAATCACTGTTATAATGATCACTATGCCACGAAGCTGGCCACCACAAACACTTTTTGGACCCCCAAATATTTCACCTCAGTCTGTGAAGAAACCTTTGCTTAACTGATATATACTATACATAGGGTTAATTTTGTTTTAAAATTTATGCATTTTTCAAAAGTCAGCCTACTCTAGAAGAGTCCAGGAATTCGCAATTAAAGCTACATAAGGATGATTAAAATGTGGGTAGTAGGCTGGGCCATGTGGCTTATGCCTGTAAAACCAGCATTTTGGGAGGCTGAAGTGGGTGGATCACCTGAGGTCAAGAGTTCAAGACCGGCCTGACCAGTATGGTGAAACCCCATCTCTACTAAAAATACCAAAATTAGCCAGGCGTGGTGGTGGGTGCCTGTAATCCCAGCTACTTGGGAGGCTGAGGCAGGGGAATCGCTTGAACCCAGTAGGCGGAGGTTGCAGTGAGCCGAGATTGCTCCATTGTACTCCACCCTGGGGGACAAGAGCAAAGCGAAACTCTGTCTCAAAAAAAAAGAGTTAAAAAAAAAAAAGTATGTATATATATATGGGTAGTTGGCCAGGCGCAGTGGCTCAATGCCTGTAATCCTAGCACTTCGGGAGGTCAAGGCAAGTGGATCACCTGAGGTCAGGAGTTCCAGACCAGCCTGGCCAACATGGTGAAACTCTGTCTCTACTAAAGGTACAAAAATTAGCTGGGGGTGGTAGTGGGCACCTGTAATCCCAGCTACTTGGACGGCTGTGGCAGGAGAATTGCGGCACTGCACTCCAGCCTGGGTGACAAGAGCAAAACTCCATCTCGCGGGGGAAGGGGGGGGAACAAGAAGTACAAAGCACATAATCACTTCACATACCTTCCTCTGTGTGCCGACTTAGCTAAATGGAGGCAACAGTAGTTAATGAACATCTGGAAGAGGCTGAGGAAAAAAGAAAAAACAGTGGCAGGCTGGAATTTTCCTGGAGCTCATTGTGGAACAAAACCAAGCAGCATGAATAAAATCTTCGTCATTCACACACTTCTGTGATTTTACAGCACGGCAGGGACAGACACACAAAATGTGTGTGGCCTGAGTGCTTCTTGAACTCAAGGATTCCTGTGCCAGGATCTGTAGCGGAGCCCAGCATTTCGCTGTGACTTCATGGCAGTCAAAGAGGGATGATGATTTATGTGTCTGTTGTTATCTGACATTTTAAAAAGTCACCAATTCTTTAGGAGATGAATTTGTTCTCCAGTATAAAGCTGTAAGAGAAGCTGATCCTGGGACACTGAAAACCTAAGGCAGGGTAAGTCTTCAATGGAAATTTCAAAAACATACGACCTCTCTTGTGGAGAGACAGGAACATAAGGTTCCAAGAGAATTCTGTAAAATATTTTCACAGGGAACTAAAGTGACTTAATCTATATCACTTTCTGATATAGCAATCTTAAAAGGTCATGAGGAAAATGTAGGTTAGTTGTTTGTTTTATTTTATTTTATTTGTGAAACAAGGTCTTGCTCTGTCTCCCAGGCTAGAGTGCAATGGCACGATCTCAGTTCACTGCAGCCTCAACCTCCTGGGCTCAAGTAACGCTCTCACCTCAATCTCCGGAGTAGCTGGGACTGCAGGTATGCACCAGGATGCCTGCCTAATTTTTTTTTTTTAACTTTTTCTAGAGATAGGGGTCTCACTATGTTACCCAGGTTGGTCTTGAACTCCTGGCTCAAATGATCCCCCACTTCGGCCTCCCAAAGTGCTGGGATTACAGACATAAGCCATGGTGCCAAGTCTGCTTTTATTTTTTTTGTTTTTAATTGTTTTCTTAGTCCAGGTTCCAGGCTTACTGTTTTTTATTTTTTAAAGATGAAAACAGTGAAAGTATGACTCAAAACAGTTTTAGGAAGTCAAGTTAGCAAAGCCATTAAATTTTTTCTAACCTTTTCCTTTGTTCTGTTTTGGTTTGTTTGTCGATTAAAAAGTAACTTAGCAATGTGACATTTTGTTACTGTAAATAAGTTAATATTTTTCAAACCCTAAATTATTCTATGGTGTTTGCTGCCAGATATAAGCTAGTTGTCTATTTCTGCACTGCTATTTGCCTCAGTGGCACTCATTAGACAGCATCTCTTATATTAATACAAAACCCAAGGCCGGGTGCGGTGGCTCACGCCTGTAATCCCAGCACTTTGGGAGGCCTAAGCGGGAGGATCATGAGGTCAGGAGTTCAAGACCAGCCTGGCCAACAGAGTGGAAACCCCACCTCTACTAAAAATACAAAAAATTAGCCAGACCTGGTGGCGGGTGCCTGTAATCCCAGCTACTTGGGAGGCTGAGGCAGGAGAATCACTTGAACCTGGGAGGTGGAGGTTGCAGTGGGCAGCAGTGCGAGACTCCATCTCAAAAACAAAAACAAACACAAACACACACACACAAGCTCTCCCAGGCTTCGACTGAGGGGAGCACTAGGAGATGACGGCCTGCCTGGGCCGAACTGTTTCTGTAATTTGTCTTCCTTTCCTCCTTGGGCTTCACGTTCCCAGCGAGACCCCCTCTATTGCTTTCCCTCTACTGCCTCCAGTCTGGGCCACAGGAATGTGCTATTCCGCTTTGAACTTGAACCCAAGCCTGGCCAAAACTGTCTTTCTTTGGCTCCCCGGAGCATTCATTGCCTTCACTCATTTGGCAACAGTTAATGCAGCATCTTTGCTGGGTCCTCTCCTGGGTCCTGAGCAGCAAGGATGAATGAAGCAGACAAAATTCTTTCCCTAAAGGAGCTGTGCCTTTAGTGGGAGAAGACAGAAGAAACACATACAGAGGAAAGAGAGCTATTGTTAGTCATTAATACCATTAAGAGACTGTTTCTTGTTTCCAAGAGCTTGCATTATCAAGGGAGAAGAAGAAGAAATTCATTATAGAAGACACAAATAACAAGGTATTTACGCATGTTACCAAGTACAAGTTGTTCATTTTAAAATGACTAAGCTCTAGCTTCAGAGTGGACACTTTGCCCCCAACTTCTTTCTACTAAGCAATCTCAGCCGCCTTGCTGTGGAGTTCTCAATAGCTGTTCTAATTCTTGTCTTGTCTCCTAGACTGAACATTTTTCTCTTTTCAAACGTCATTGCCAAGAAGCCCTCAATTTCAAACGAGTCACTGACCCAGTAAATTACCTAATGCGTCTACAGCTCCACCCACCTCTGCAGTCTCAGAATGCTCAAGCGGAAAACGTTGCTTGGGGCAGGTGACTCCTTAGGACTTGAAAATGAGGGAAATGTAGTTGCTTTTGGAAAAGTTCCACCACAAAATCGGAACTTCCAGGGGACACAATAGAGATATGCCAATCTGGGGAAAGACTCTCAGGCTGGTTCAAGACCCTAATAACCTGATAGAAGATGTTGACTTATCTAAATTATGTGTCACTGTAATGTGGGGGTTGACTGGCCAAACAGGACCAAAACAGCAGAGTCTGAAAGGCTGGGGCTGGCAGTGCCCCCATGGACAGGGTGCAGGGGCCTCACTGGCAGACATACACACCAACTACAGAAATGAAGGAACCGGGCAATTAGTGCCATATGTTACCGAACATTTGAATGATAACATCCCCTTCTCTGAATCTATGCTCATCAAGAAAGATGATGTGATTGACTTTCCAAATCTTTAGGGAAAATAAGGTAGGTCTTATGAATTCTGGGCCCACTTGTCAGTTTTATTTCTTATGGAAACGAATATATTGGAATTTCCATTACTAGAATTCAATGTCTTATCAGCATTTTCCCCAAGTCTGCTCAAATTTTTTATTTATTTACTTATTTTTTTTTTTATTTTTTGAGAAAAGGTCTTGTTCTGTCACCCAGGCTGGAATGCAATGGCACGAATTCGACTCACTGCAACCTCCACCTCCCGGGCTCAAGCAATCCTCCCACCTTAGCTTTCTGAGTAGCTGGGACCACAGGCGCACACCACCACGCCCAGCTAATTTTTGTATTATTTTAGAGAAAGGGTTTCGCCATGTAGCCCAGGCTTGTCTTGAACTCCTGGGATCAAGGGATCTGCCCATCTCATCCTTCCAAGGTGGTTCAATTACAAGGTGCGAGCCATTGCGCCTGGCCCACGTTTCCTTTTCTTAGTCCCCAAAAGCTGTGGGCTGCATTAGGAATTCATTTGATCACTCATTCATTCAACTGAATATTTTCAGAAACTTGTAACAGCTCAACCACTGTACTTAGGAATATAGCATTGAGCAGAATAGACTGATCCCGACCGTCGATTGCTCTAACCTGTCTTCCCTTCCCTCCTTGGGATTCACTTTCCCGGTGAGACCCCCTCTATTACGTTGCCTCTATCACCTCCAATCTGGGGCACAGGAACGTGCTATTCCGCTTTGAACTTGAACCCAAGCCTGGCCAAAACTGTCTTTCTTTGGCCCCCCTGAGTATTCGTTGCCTTCACTCATTTGGCAAAGTTAACGCAGCATCTTTGCTGGGTCCTCTCCTGGGTCCTGAGCAGCAGGGATGAATGAAGCAGACAAAATTCTTCCCCTAAAGGAGCTGTCCCTTTAGTGGGAGAGGGCAGAATAAACACATGCACAGGAAAGAGAGCTATTGTTAATCTTTATTAGATAGTCATAATATTTGAGTCTTCAAGCTCATTTGAGCTTTCAAGCAAATAGGTGCAATAAAGTGTGACAAGGATTTCTTTTTCTTTTCTTTTTCTTTATTTTTTATTTATTTATTTATTTTTTTGAGATGGAGTACCACTCTGTCGCCTGGGCTGGAGTGCAGTGGCACGATCTCTGCTCACTGCAACCTCTGCCTCCCGGGTTCAAGCCATTCTCCTGCTTCAGCCTCCCGAGTAGCTGGGATTACAGGCGCCCTCCACTATGCCCAAGCTAATTTTTCGTATTCTTAGTAGAGACAGGGTTTCACCATGTTGGCCAGGCTGGTCTCAAACTCCTGACCTCATGATTTGCCCGCCTCGGCCTCCCAGAGTGCTGGAGCCACTGCGCCCAGCGGACAAGGGTTTCTTGAAATTGATGTTTGAAGGAAGGAAAAGGTAGGGTCTAGAAGAAACAGCTGGGTTCCAGAAGGTTTTCTGGAGTAAACAGTATCTAAACAGCAACCTGCGTTAGGAGTCTGCCCAGTGAATAGGGTAGAAAGAAGAGAAGAGAATGGAGGAAATGAGGGAAGGAGGAGAGAAGGGTGAGATGAGAGTATCCCGGAGAAGTCCAGGCAGGCAGGCACCTAAGTGCTGGGGAAAGTGAGACAGAGGGCAGGTGAGGGACCTTGCAGCCAAGGTTCTAGAAGTTTGGGCTCTATTCTTAGAGCAGTCCAGAGCCACAGCACAGCGTACTGGTCATGAACTAGCATGATCAGATTTGCATCTGGAACAAATCTCTGGCTATGCAACTGCTGAATTAGGGAGGAGTGAAGGGCAGGCGAGGGCAGGCCTGGGCAGAGGCAGGTATGATCTGTGTGAGCGACAATGGTGGCCCTAGGCAGAAATAGGGATTGAGAGAGAGGTGAAAGGATTTGAAAGACGTTTTAGAGGTGGAACTGAGAGGACTTGTGGATGGGTCAGTATGGATATGTATGGATGGCGTGAGGGAGATGGAAGAATGCAGGAAGATTTCTGGGCTGCTGCCTCAGGCCACGGAGTGGGTGGAAAGGGAACCTCCTGACTTGGATGCTGGTCTTCTATTTAGACTTTTCTTGAGCATACACAAAAGGAGAGGCTGGGCATGGTGGCTCACACCTGTAATCTCAAGACTTTGGGAGGCCGAGGCAGGTGGATGCCTGAGCTCAGGAGTTGGAGGCTGCTGTGAACTGTGATCATGCCATTGCACTCTATCTACGTGACAGAGACCCTGTCCCTTTATTTAAAAAAATAAGGAGAGAGATATGCTTATATGAAGAGAAAGGTCATCTCCCACAAGAGTACACAGAGCAAAGAGAAAAGCTCGAGATGGAAATGACCGGCACATTTTAGGACTCTCCTAAACTTCATCAGTGAAGAAACTGCTATACTATTTCGAATGGAACACCTGGAAAAAGATCACCAGCTGCTTCTCTCTCCAGGACTCCAGGAGACAGAAACCCAATAGCCAGAGATCAAATAATAAACATTGGTGCAGTTAAAATATTTCCTTTCATTTCTGTCTTTGTTTCTCTTTATATTCATCTTCCTCCCAGAATGGTTGTTTTCAACATTCATTATCTTCCTTCTTTGTTATCTCAATACCCTTCTTACTGTATCAGCCTGTATTAGTCAGGGTTCTCCAGAGAAACAGAGCCTGTAGGAGATACATAGGTATATAAGAGGAGACTTATGGGAAATTACTTACATGATTATGGAGGTCAAAAATTTCCACAGGCCAGGCGTGGTGGCTTACATCTGTAATCCCAGCAGTTTGAGAGGCCAAGAGGGGTGGATCATCTGAGGTCAGGAGTTTGAGACCAGCCTGACCAACATGGTGAAACCCCGTCTCTACTAAAAATACAAAAATTAGCTGGGCATGGTGGCGGGCGCCTGTAATCCCAGCTACTCAGGAGGCTGAGGCAGGAGAGTCGCTTGAACCCGGGAGGCGGAGGTTGCAGTGAACCGAGATCGCACCACTGCATTCCAGCCTGGGCAACAGAGCGAAACTCTGTCTCAAAAAAAAAAAAAAAAAAAAAAAAAAGTTCGATAATCTGCTGTCTGTAAACTGGAGACCAGGAAAGCCCGTGGTGTAATTCCCAGTTTGAGGCCAAAGGCCTGAGAACCAGGGGGCCACTGTTGTAAGTCCGAAGGCACAGGAATGATGAGCTCCAATGTCTAAGAGAAGAAGATGGATGTTCCAGCTCCAGGAGACAGAGAATTCACCCTCCCTCTGCCTTTTGTTCTGTTCAGGCTCCCAATAGATGGGATGATGCCCACCCACGTTAGCGAGCGGGATCTTCTTTATTCAGTCCACCAATTCAAATGCCAATCTCGTTGCAGAAGAGAAATGTTCCCGCAGACCCACCCAGAAATAACATTTCACTAGCTACCTGGGCATCCATTACCCTAGGCCAGTCGACACGTAAAATTAACCATCACACAGCCTGCGTCTCACACAGTGCGTCACAAGGCTACCTGGATACTTTGCTTTTGGGCACTCAAGCTCTTGAGTTTATTTAATATTCTGAGTTTGGGCCAGGCGCGGTGGCTCATGCCTGTAATCCCAGCACTTTGGGAGGCTGAGGCGGGCAGATCACAAGGTCAGGAGATTGAGACCATCCTGGCCAACATGATGCAACCCCGTCTCTACTAAAATATAAAAAATTAGCTGGGCATGGTGGTGCGTGCCTGTAATCCCAGCTATGCAGGAGGCTGAGGCAGGAGAATCGCTTGAACCCAGGAGGTGGAGGTTGCAGTGAGCCAAGATTGTACCACTGCACTTCAGGCTGGTGACAGAGCAAGACTCCATCTCAAAAAACAAACAAACAAAAAATTATGAGTTTGATTTTGAATACTATGTATCTCCTTAATTGCATCTTAATAACTCCCTTATTCCCCATGAATTATTGAATTCTGTACAGTTTTAGCTGACCCTTCCAGCAGCCCGCCTTGCAAAGGCCACTATGTTAATGCTGTGGTTTTATCTGTGTACCCTTATTAGCATTCCAAATACTCATACTGAGATATTAGTATTTTGGGGGGTGGGTTCATGGATTAATTGGCTTCAGTCAGTCTGGTACATTTTAATTGTAAAGAAAAAAATAATTAGATTCAGTTATGTTAACTTTTCTCTTGGATTTGAATTTGATGTTCAAGCATGATGAAAGGAAAATATAGATGATAAAATATATGTAGGAAAATTATTATGACATCCATATTAAAAGTAATCATCAAGAAAGATTCTGAAATTATTTAATAAGCTTTTGGCAGTCTTTCCATTAGGCCTGTGAAAAGAGGTATTTATAAATGAATAATCATCAGTCTTCAATGGACTCCCAGCTCTGCCTGGAAGTCTTAATATAATTTTCTGGTCCACTCCCTTTCTTTCTCTATTGGACAACAGTTCTGAAACGTTCCTGCTTTCCTCAAACCTCTAATCCTTTTACCTCCCTTCTCATTCTTAGCTTCTTAGGGTAAAATGAAGCCATCAGCCAAGAACTCTCTCGATTTCTTTTAAATTAATGGCAAAAATCTCAATTACTTTTGCACCAACCTGGCACTTGCATCTAGTCTTTCTGTGCTTTCTGTTACATTAGGAGATATTCTTTCTTCCTGACCTGTGGGAGGTCTTCCTGACCACTTTTGCAATTATCTCTTCACTTGTCTGTGGCTTCAAACTATCCCTTTCAACTGATTCTTTCCATGGCATGCTCATGTCCCTTTCATCTTAAAGCCAACAAAACCAAAAACTATGCCATGATTTGCACTCCCTCCAGCAACCTCCACCTTTCTTTTCTCTCCTTTATAACTAAATGTAGTGAAAGCTGTGTATAGATTTATGATTTTTGTCTCCTCACTTCTCATTGTCCAATCCACTCCCATCACACCAATGTAGTTTATGTCAGATCTCCAGTGCTCTCAACATCATTCCATACTCACTTTACCTAATCTCTAAACAGCATTTAGCACATTATCAACTTATTTTCCTTCTTGAGACATTCATCCTTTGATAACTAAATATCAGGATTACCTAATGCTTTGTCCGAAGCTCTGTTCTCCTTCTATATTCTTTTTTTTTTTTTTTTTTTTTTTGAGACAAAGTCTCACTCTGTCACCCAGGCTGCAGTGCAGTGGCGCAATCTCAGCTCACTGCAATCTCCGCCTCCCGAGTTCAAGTGATTCTCATGCCTCAGCCTCCCGAGTAGTTGGGATTACAGGCGCCCGCCACCACGCAGGGCTAGTTTTTGTATTTTAGTAGAGATGGGGTTTCACCATGTTGGCCAAACTGGTCTCAAACTCCTGACCTCAGGTGTTCTACCCACCTCGGCCTCTGGAAGTGCTGGGATTACAGGCATGAGCCATCGTGCCCAGCCAATAGTCTTCTTGAGATTTCTAAGATCTCCATTCATCTCAGCTCTGCTGATAGCTTCAATCATTATCTATATGACAACTTCCAAATTAACATTGCTAGCCCAAACTTCTATTCTCAACTCCAGATCTTCTCCACTTTACTTCTCCATTTGGATGTCTCAGAAGCTTTTTGTAGCCAGGTGCAGGGGCTCATGCCTCTAATCCCAGCATTTGAGAGGCTGAGGTGAGCAGATCATTTGAGTCCAAGAGTTCAAGAGCAGCCTGGGCTACATAGCAAGACCCCATCTCTACAATAGATTTTTTTTTTTTTTTTTTTTTTTGAGATGGAGTCTTGCTCATTGCCCAGGCTGGAGTGCAGTGGCCCGATCTCGGCTCACTGCAAGCTCCGCCTCACGGGTTCACGCCATTCTCCTGTCTCAGCCTCCCTAGTAGCTGGGACTACAGGCGCCCACCGCCACGCCCAGCTAATTTTTTGTGTTTTTAGCAGAGACGGGGTTTCACCATGTTAGCCAGGATGGTCTTGATCTCCTGACCTCGTGATCCGCCCGCCTCCGCCTCCCGAAGTGCTGGGATTACAGGCGTGAGCCACCGTGCCCGGCCTACAATAGATATTTAATACAAAGATAAAGTTGCTCAAGCTCAACATGTTCAGGAATGAATTTGCTGTTGTCTACTAGCTAAAAACTTTTCCTCTTCAATGGTTCCCTATCTCAGGGAGTGGAACCACCATGCAGGTCACAAGCAGGACCCTCGGTGTTGTCTCCAGTTGTTGCCTGTCTTCACCTTCCACACTCAGTACAACGCAATTCTACTGCTTTAACCTCCTGAATAGGTCTTAAATTTTTCTTCACGGTCACACTCTAGTCTAAACAACTTCTAAGGATCTTCAGTGAAACCAGGTAGCCCTTAGATTTTTTGAGGTCCCCCTCCCTTCCACCCTCATATTGAACTAGTACCAGTGGCGATAGATTTCCATAGGATCTAATAATGAACCGTGGGATAACAATAAAATGATTGCCTAATACATTGTGAGCCAAATAAAAATTTGTAAACCTGCAGTATCTAAATTCTTACATTATTTGTGGTTAGTTTCTACTTAAATTGTATTCTGGATGAGGCTGACATTTGAAAAAAAATTCAGTGTGCAATTGACAACAATTATTTAATGGCAAGTGATGAGGATCGTAAAAGATTAAAATAGTCTAAAAATAGTACACAGAGCAGATATTTTAAAAGGGCATGCACGACAAAACAAAAGGTGATTGCAAAATCCTGTTTTACATAAATTCAATTTAAAGCTAAGCAAAAAATAAATACCAAATAAAAAACATTTCAAAGGAAAACCTCTCATTAAGCCAGGTCAAATGAGGAAATCTGTGTATTCAAAGGTTCCTCATTAAGCCACATGCTCACCATCTACAAGGAGCGCACACACACAGTCTTTTCATATCTCAAAGTGCTCTCTTGGAGAGAGACCACCAAATATATAGGAGGAGTTTCAACACCACAAAACTCCGTCTTCCAGAAGTACAGCCTGAGCTCTTCACTCTCACAAACAGCGGCCACTCATGAGTCTCCATGGCAACAGCCTCTGTAATGGCTAATGCATGCCTCTTAGAAAACGATGTCGCTCAAGGTCAAAGTCTGCATTTGTGAAAAAGTCTCACTGTGTTCCTCTGCACAGACTTGTCATTGAACGGTAGCCAAAACTTGAGGCTCCTTAACCTTGAGGCTGTCGGCCAAGTGGCCCTGCTAACTTCCCTCCCCTGAGTCCTGCCAGTACTTCCTGTTTCTGTTCCTTCTACCTTGGAACACCTGGGTTCCTCCCTTTCCTGGAAAGCGTGCTGCTGAGGCCAGAGTTGGGATGCTTAGCCAAGAAATTATTCCACTTAGTCTATACATCATTGAGCAAGCAGTGCTTTGGGTTCCTGCTGTAAGCCTCCGTTGTGAACAAAGTCTTGGGAGAGGCCCTGCTTCCCCGGGGTGGAAGCAAACCTACCAAGCAGAAGCTGAGGGGGAGCCGTCTCCCGGGCATTCTTCCAGGTCATCTGCTATGGCCGGGGTCTCTAAACGTGTTTGACTGCACATCCCTATCAGCACAAAATTTTAGTATGTACTCCCAATATATTTACTTTTACATATAATTATATGCTGAAATCTAGATATTACAGTTTTGTAAAGCTTAATACATTTTTCTTTTCGAGACAGGATCTCATTCTGTTGCCCGGGCTGGAGTGCAACAGCTCGATCACAGCTCACTGCAGCCTCGACCTCCCACGCTCAAGTGATCCTCCTGCCTCGGTCTCCCAAGTAGCTGGAACTACAGGCACCCACCACCACGCTGGGCTAATTTTTGTTTTTTTGCAGTAATGGGGTTTGGCCATGTTGCCCAGACTGATCTTGAGCTCTTGGGCTTAAGTAATCTGGCTACCTCGGCCTCCCAAAGTGCTGAGATTGCAGGCGTGCACCCAGCCAATACTTTTTTTTTTGGTAAAATGTGTATCTCATATAGTCTTCCCACCTTCAACAGCCTGCTTTGCACACTTCATGGGTTGCTCACATTGCACTTTGAGGATCTTTGCTATTTACCTTCACGAGGCTCAGTGTTTTAAAATAGTTCTAAAATACAGATCTCTCCCTGCTTAAAACTCTTCAGTGGCACTGCATTGCTCTCAGGATCAAGTTCAGACTCTTTAACATGAACTTCACTTGGGTTTACAATCAGTCTGGCTCTGATCTCACCACTTCACCAGCCCACAGCTTAGAACTCTAGTACTTGCCTTCTTTCTAGGTCATATGTTTTCTCCCATCCAAGACTCTGCACAGACTATAGAAATCCTTTCTTCCCATATAGTCTTTCCCCCAACTCTTATTTTTAGGAAATTCCCTGGAATTCTTCCTCCACCTCCTACCTCATTAGGATGAAAACCCCACCATGTTTCTCCAACACAGCAGCTTTATTCTTTATGCAATACGCATTATAGTCTATTGCAATTGTGAACTTAGTATTGAGCTTGCTAAAGGTTGGGATGGCTTTTTTAATTAAATGGCTTGGGTTTAGCAAGGTTAAAAAGGTGAAGAATTTCCTGATTTGAGATGGCACTCCACACCAGCCCAGAGCTTGTGTCTCTTTTCTTACCAAGGAGATACTGGCTCTGGTTCTGGGAACTGAGGGGAATGGGGTGTTCCTCTTCTCCTCCCTGTCTTCTTCCTTCCCGTGGTATCTAGGCCAGATCATGGTCTAGTGGCAGTGTTTTTTGGATTTGCTGGTATGATTTATGGTATGAAATTAATTTTATAACAGACTCAGTACACACATAGATATATACACGCAGGTGCACACAAACACACATACATACACACACATATGTTACATATATATTAGTGTGTTCTCACATTGCCACAAAGAGATGCCTGATACTGGGTAATTTATAAAGGAAAGAGGTTTAACTGGCTCATCATTCTACAGGCTGTACAGGAAGCAAAGCAGCTTCAGCTTTTGACAAAGCCTCAGGAAACTTATAATCATGGTGGAAGGCAAAGAGGGAGCAGGAACATCTTACATGGCCAGAGAAGGAGGAAGAGGGAGAGGGAGGAGGTACTACACACTTTTAAACAACCCGATCTCACAATAACTCACTCACTCACTATTGCCATGACAACATCAAGGGGGGTGGTGATAAGCCAGGAGAAGCCATCCCCATGATTCCATCACCTCCCACCTGGCCTCACCTATAACATTGGGGATTACAATTTGACATGAGATTTGGGTGGAGACACAGATCCAAACCATATCAACACATATGTATGTACACATCATATGTTTACTACTCTCTCAAGTATGCTTACCTATTTACCTTATTTACAGTTGCAACTCACCCCTACCACTCTTGAACCACCTTATATTGCCCTGTTTTTCCTTTCCCTGTCAAACCTTTGAGCATACTAAATTCTTGATTTTACTATGGTTATTTTTATGGTCTGGATCCTTCCACTAGACTGTCAGCTCCTGGAGAACAGGGGTCTTTGTTTTCTTCATTCATGTGTCAAGTGCCCCAAACAGTTTCTGGCACATCATAGGTCCCCAAAGACTATTTGTTGTGCAAATGAATGAATGAATTGAAATAAATGTTTTATGAAATCTATGCTTACTACACGGAATACATACACATATTTTTCTCATCTCATCTATTAAAAAAAAAAAAAAACTGGCCAAGATCTACCAGTGGGTGAAAACCTGCAGTTTAATAAGCCCTGGCTTGGGCTGTTTATTAAGACCTGTGTCCGGGGCCCTGATGTGGCTGGTGGGAAGATATCTCGTGGGCCAGGAGCCTTCCCAGTTGATGCTGCAGAACTTAGCAGTAGAGTCTGGGTGTGAGGGAGGTCAGGAGGAACTGCTGTAGAAAAGTATATCCAACAAATGTTGTGGCAGTTTTAAAAGATGCCCCTGAACTCTTTGAGTTGAAAATATGAGTTGAAAATATGCTCCTGCCTTCAAAAGGTGGAGCCTAATTTCCCTCCCCTTGAGTGGGGGCTGGTCTTAGTAACTCACTTCCAGTGAATAGAGTGTGGTGAAAGTGGGCATGTGTGGCTTCCAAGACTAGGGAAGAAAGGTGGTGTGATTTTCTCTCTGCTCTCTTTTGGATCACCTACTGTGGGGGAAGCCAGCTGCCATGCAGTGAGGACACTCAAGCAGCCCTGTGGAGAGGCCCATGTGGTAAAGAACTAAGGCCTCCTGCCAACAACCATGTCAGTGAGTCCTCTTGGAAGTGAATCTTCTCGTCCCAGTCAAGCCTTCAGATGACATTTTGTTTGTAACCAACCAAACCACTCCCAAATTTCTGATCCCAGAAGCTGTGAGGTAATAAATGTTTGTTATTTTAAGCCACTAAATTTTGGAGTAATTTGTTATACAGAAATGGGTAATGAATGCAAGTGTAAGCTATTTTATTTTATTATTATTATTTTTAAGATGGAGTCTCACTCTGTCACCCAGGTTGGAGTGCAGTGGCACAATCTTGGCTCACTGCAGCCTCTGCCTCCCAGGTTCAAGCGATGCTCCTGCCTCAGCCTCCTGAGTAGCTGGGATTGCAGGCACGCACCACTATGCCCGGCTAATTTTTGTATTTTTAGTAGAGACAGGGTTTCACCATGTTAGTGATTTTAAAAAGGGTTTATTCTTATATAATTTTAGGTTTAACTTAATTGGCACACTTACTTTCTTAACCTCAACTTGGAACTGCAGGGTCTTTTCATACTGTCAGGCAATGGTCTAGTGAGAGTTCCTGCAAGAGAGGTAGATGTCTCTTCCTGAATCACAGTGAGCAAATTTCCAGTCATGTGAGTACCATCTATAAAACATACGTGTAGGAGAATAGTGGTGTACACACAGTGGTGCTGAAGTGGTGGGTGGCGACAGTGGAAGGAGGGGGTTATGAATTTAATGTAACTAAAAGAGCGAGAATGAGCTGGTCCATGAGACAGGATATCTGAGCACTATCATTTCCCAGGCAGAGCTTGGTTCTCACCGAGAGTTTGGGCTCTGAAAATGCTATTAAATGGCAAAACGTGCAGAATAGCTTTGGTCTGGTTCTCTTAATAATTCCCTAGCTATTAGTAATTCTTTTTTCTCTTAGGACTTACAAATTACATATTCACCATGACCCACATTTCTAAGCCTGTATGAACAAGTTTCATCAGTCCAGTGAGCAGAAGGCTTAGCTCACATTGGGAGCTGATGCTGACCAGAGTTCCCCATTCCACCGCACCCTCTGCAAGGCAGAACTGAACATGTAAGATATTAGCACTGTGTATTTTCCCCAATAATAAAAATATTGACTTTATACTTGTATATTGCCGAAGGTTTTCTTGTCTACCCATTCCACCATCAATCATTTGGTACTGCACTGTCCTATACGGTAGCCAGGAGCCACATGTGACTGTTGGGCACCTGTAATGTGACCAGTCCAAGTTCACACGTGCTGAAAGTATGAAATACGCTCCAGATTTTGAAGACTTAGAATAAAGAAAGTAAAATATTTCATTAATAATGTTTATATTGATTGTATGTAGGAACACTACTATTTGGATATAATGGATTAAATAAAACTCATCACTAAAATTAATTTTACTTGATTTCTTTTTGCTTTTCCAAACATGGCTGTGAAAAGGTTTAACATTTCATGTGTGGCTCACATATTCCTGTTAGACAGCATGGACCTGGAAGTTGGCCTAGGGTCTTTTAGCACCAATTCCTTGCCCAGGTATTTTGGTGAGAACACTTGATCACATCCACAGCACTGTGAATTCCTCCATGTAGCTTCACAATCTTGCTGAAACGTCCAGGTGAGCAACTGTGTGTCTGTAGGATTAGAGCTGATAACTGGCTCCTGATCACAGCCTACCCTGGTGTGGGAAGGTGGCTGCAGAAGAGGTTACCGGACATGCTACAAGGCCTGCAGCTTCTCACTAGGGGAACGGAAATAAACTCCAGGGCCTGTGCCTGCAGAAGGCCAAGGACATTCATTCCACTCCACTGAAATTACAGCTCTAACCTTGAGCAAAAAATGTCATTGTCAGAAGAAACAAGATTAAGGGATCAACAGTGAAAAAAAACCAACTAAAAACTTTTTAATGTTAAGATTCCAGGGTTAAAATTCTATTTCCCCATCACTATTTGTCTACATAGCTGGTATTTCCTAGGCCCACACATGACAAGTCTCTTTTGTGGCTTGATCTCTGAAAGTTTTTACATATTTTGCCTTCTATTTGGTTAGAGGGGATTCTGTTTCACTTTAATCATTTGGTGACTTGTAGAGTCATGAGTTCCTGTCATAATTAAATTAGTGGATTAGCATTAAATTATCTCTTCAAAGCAACGCAAAACATAATGTACAGGCATGTGCCAAACAATGACATTTCAGTCAATGACAAACTGCATGGACAATGGTGGGCCCGTAACATTATAAAGGAGCTGAGGCCGGGCGCGGTGGCTCAAGCCTGTAATCCCAGCACTTTGGGAGGCCGAGACGGGCGGATCATGAGGTCAGGAGATCGAGACCATCCTGGCTAACACGGTGAAACCCCGTCTCTACTAAAAGCTACAAAAAACTAGCCAGGCGAGGTGGCGGGCGCCTGTAGTCCCAGCTACCCGGGAGGCTGAGGCAGGAGAATGGCGTAAACCCGGGAGGCGGAGCTTGCAGTGAGCCGAGATCCGGCCACTGCACTCCAGCCTGGGCGGCAGAGCGAGACTTCGTCTCAAAAAAAAAAAAAAAGGAGCTGAAAAATTCCTCTTGCCCAGTGACATCATAGCTACCATATTCATTGTCACATGGTAGTGTGATGCATTGCTCACGTTTTTGTTGTAAATACTGGGCTGCCAGTCATACAAAAGTATCACATATACAATTATGTACAGTACATAATACTTGATGATGGCAATAAATGACTATTTTACTGGTTTATGTATTTACTAAACTGTACTTTTTTTTTTTTTTCTTTTTTCTTTTTTTTGAGACGGGGTCTCGCTCTGTCGCCCAGGCTGGAGTACAGTGGCCGGATCTCGGCTCACTGCAAGCTCCGCCTCCCGGGTTTACGCCATTCCCCTGCCTCAGGCTCCTGAGCAGCTGGGACTACAGGCGCCCGCCACCTCGCCCGGCTAGTTTTTTGTATTTTTTAGTAGAGACGGGGTTTCAGCGTGTTAGCCAGGATGGTCTCGATCTCCTGACCTCGCGATCCGCCCGTCTCGGCCTCCCAAAGTGCTCGGATTACAGGCTTGAGCCACCGCGCCCGGCCTTAAACTGTACTTTTTATCATTATTTTAGAGTGTATTCTGTCTACTTATTAATGAAAGTTAAGTAAAACTCAGGCAGGTCCTTCAGGAGGTATCCGGAAGAAAGCATTGTTATCACCGGGGATGACAGCTGCGTGCCTGTTACTTCCCCTGAAGGCCTTCCAGTGGGACAAGATGTGAAGATGGAAGAAAGTGATACTGATGATCCTACCTGTGTAGGCCTCGGCTAATGTGTGTGTTCGTGTGTTTTTCACCAAAAAAAGTTTAAAAAGTAAAAAATAAATAAATAAAAGTTAAAAACAGAAAAGAACTTAGAGACTAAGGATATAAAGAAAGAAAATGTGTATATATAAGTCACTATACAATGTGTTTGTGTTTTAAGCTGTGTTATTACAAAAGAGTCAAAATACATTTTTTAAAAAGTTTACAAAGTAAGAAAGTTACAGTAAGCTAAGGTTAGTTTATTGTTGAAGAAAGACATTTTTAAAATAAATTTAGTGGCTGGGCACGGTGGCTCATGCCTGTAATCCCAGCTCTTTGGGAGGCCAAGGCGGGTGGATCACCTGAGGTGAGGAGTTTGAGACCAGCCTGACCAACATGGTGAAACCCCGTCTCTACTAAAAATACAAAAATTAGCTGGGAGTGGTGGCACACACCTGTAGTCCCACCTACTTGGAAGGCTGAGGCAGGAGAATTGCTTGAACCCAGGAGGCGGAGGTTGCAGTGAGCCGAGATCATGCCACTGCACTCAGGCCTGGGCAACAGGATGAGACTCTGTGTCAAGAAAAAAAAAAAATTAGTGTAGCCTAAAAGTGTTTATAAAGTCTAGAGTGGTGTACAGCAATATCCTAGGCCTTCACACTCACTCACCATTCACTCACTGACTTACCCAGAGCGACTTCCAGTTCTGCAAGCTTTATTCATAGTAAGTGCCCCATATATGTGTACCATTTTAAATATTTTATGCTGTACTTTTAATGTGCATTTTCTATGTTTAGATACACAAATACTTACCATTGTGTTACAACTGCCTACAATATTCAGTATAGTCACGTGCTGTACAGATTTGCAGCCTGGGAGCAATAGGCTTTACCATACAGCCTAGTATGTAGTGGACCATTTAGATTTGTTTAAGTACACTCTTCGATGTTTTCCCAACAACAAACTCACCTAATGACACGTTTCACCATTAGGTGATGTGTGACTGTATAGGGAAATGTTGTGTGTGGACGGTATGTTTATTTTTCCCCCAATTCATTTTGTCTCCAATGAACCATGTGTATTTAAATTACACTCTACCAAATAAGGTAGCCCTATTTCTATTTCTAATTTCTCCCCTTGTGATTTCACAATAAAGATTTAGTACTTGTCATTTGTGTTTTAATTAGGCCCTGTTCCTGGTCATGGCAGATCAGTTTTGCCTGGAGGTTTGATGCATTCCTTGACTGCGCTCTCTGTTTCTGGTACTCTGTCATTTTTATTTCCTCTTGTTCTGTCTGTCATGAAGGCATGTGATAGAGAGATAGTGTCCTCAAATGATAAAAAGATAAACGACTCTGATAGAACGATTTACCTACCATCCTGTTAAAGTTTCAGAGCTAGTCTTGAATGATTTGTATGTGCACTGAAAAATAATGTATATTTTGCTGTTGTTGGGTGGAATTTCAATGAGGTCCAGTTGGTTGATCATCTTGTTGAAATCTTGTGTCCGCTTACGGATTTGTTGTCTGTCTATTTTATCAATAACTAAGAGAGAGTGCTGAAATAGTTCAGTATAGGCCAGGCGCAGTGGCTCACGCCTGTAATCCCAGCACTTTGGGAGGCCGAGGCGGGCAGATCACCTGAGGTCGGGAGTTCAAGACCAGCCTGGCCAACATGGTGAAACCCCGTCTCTACTAAAAATACAAAAATTAGCTGGATATAGTGGCAGGCGCCTGTAGTCCCAGCTACTTGGGAGGCTGAAGCAGGAGAATTGCTTGAACCTGGGAGGCGGAGGTTGCAGTGAGCTGAGATCGCACCATTGCACTCCAGCCTGGGCGACAAAAGCAAAAAAAAACTGTCTCGAAAAACAAAAACAAAAATGAAATATTTCAGTATAATTGTGGAATTGCCTATTTCTCCTTTCAATTCTATCAGTTTTCCTTTATGCATTTTAAAGCTGTTATTATGTGCAAAAACATATAAGACTGCTATTTTTTTTATGACTTGACCTCTTTATCAATGTGAAATGACTCTGTTCATCTCTGATAATATTCCATGGTATGAAATCAACTTTGATATTTATGTAGTAATTCAGCTTTCTTTTGATTACTGTTATCATGGTGTATCTTTTTCCATCTTTTTACTTATAACCTTTTATTATTTTCATATTTAAAATGCATTTATTGTAAGCAGCATATAGTTGGGTCTTTTTTTTACCTTCAATTCTGATTCATGTCATTTAATGACTGGTAGTCCATTTACTTTTAATGCGATTATTAATATAGTTAGGTTTAACCTACCATCTTACTATTTGTTTTCTATTTATTGCATTCCCCATTTTGCCTTCTTATGAATTTGTTGAGTATTTTCTATGATTTCATTTATCTGTTTGTTGGTTTGTTAGCTATACCTCTCTTTTTTTAATGACTGATTTAGGGTTTATAGTATATATCAGGGGTTGGCAAAGTATAGACCCTGAGCCAAATCTGCTAGTTTTACCTGTTATTGTAAATAAAGTTTTATTGAAATACACCCACACCCATTAGTGTATTTATTGCCTCTGGCTGCTTGTACACTACAACAACAGTATTGAGGGTGGGTGCAGTAGCTCACGTCTGTAATCCCAGCCCTTTGGGAGGCTGAGGTGGGAGGATCACAGGAATTCAAGACCAGCCTGGGCCACATAGGGAGACACCATCTCTACCAAAAAAAAAAAAAAAAAAATTAGCTGGGTGTAGTGACACACACCTGTAGCCCCAGCTACTTGGGAGGCTGACATGGGAGGACTGCTTGAACTCAGGAGCTTAAGGCAGCAGTGGGCTGTGATCACGCCACTGAACTATAGCCTGAATAACACAGTGAAGCCCTGTCTCAAAAAAAAAAAAAAAAAAAAGTAAAAATAAAAATAAAATAGAATAAGAAAACAGTAGAATTGAGTAATTGTGACGGAGACTGTAAGGCCTTCAAAGACTAAAATATTTACTACCTGACCCTTTACAGAAAATGTTTGCCAACCCCTGATAAGCATTTTAACTTATCATAATCTACCATCAAGTAATGTCATGCTGTTTCACATATACTTGCAACAATAAATTGAAATCCTGGATTGGCCTTTGTGCTCTTGTCAAAAATTTTACTTTATTTATAAGGCCCACAATGCATTGTGGTTATTTTTGCTTTACAAAATTATGTTTCAAAGATTGTTTTTAAATACAAAAAAAGAGTCTTTTATATTAACCTCCCCTGCTCCCCCCCATGCCCCTTACAGAATGACCATTTCTGGTGTTCTTTATTCCTTTGTATAAAACCAGATTTCTTAAGGGACTTCTCTTAACATTTCTTATAGTGTAGGTCTACTGGTGACTAATTCTTTTGGTTTTGTATGTCTGAAAAAGTCTTTATTTTGATTTTGCTTTTGAAGACATTGTTACTGGATATAAAAATCTAAGTTGACAGTGTTTTTTGTTTTGTTTTGTCTTTTAGTACTATAAGGGTGCTTTGCCAATATCTTTTGGTTTATATTATTTCTAACAAGAAGTTTGCTGTCATTCTTATCTTTATTCCTCCACACCTGTATCTTCTTCCTGGTTGCTTTTTTTTTTTTTTCCTTTTTATTAGTAGATTTAACAACTTGATTTTGATATATTTTATCATAGTCTTCTTTACATGTCTTGTGTTGGGATTTGTTACATTTCTTAAACCTGTGGATTAATAGTTTGAATTAAATTTGGAAATGTTTTGGTTATTCTTTCTTCAAATTTTTTTTATGATCCTCTGCTTCCTCTTCCCACCAGACTTCCGTTACACAATTACACGTATGTTAGACTAACTGCAGTTGTCCCATAGTTCACTTATATTTTATTCTTTTCTTCAGTCTTTTTTTCTCTCTGTATGTTTTAGTTTGGACAGTTTGTACTGCTATATACTCACATTTACTAATCTTTTCTTCTGCACTTTCTAATCTGTTATTAATTTCATCCAATATATTTTTTATTTTGGACATTTAGTTTTATTTCTAAAAGTTTTAATTGGGTCTCTAAAAATATTTCCCATGTCTCTTTTTAACATGGGCATACTTTTCTCTACCATCTTGAACATACAGGATATAGGTATAGCTACTATCTTAAAGTCCTTGTCCACTTATTCTATTATTTGTCTCATTTCTGGGTCTGTTTATGTTAATTTTTCTACCAATTAATTTTCATCCATTTCCCCAACATAACTTTTTTTCTTGAGCTTTTTTTTTTTTTTTTTTGCCTGTTGCCCAGGCTGGAGTGCAATAGCACGATCACAGCTCACTGCAGCCTCAACATCTTGGGCTCAAGCAATTCTCCCACCTCAGCCTCTCAAGTTGCTGGGACTACAGGCACATATCACCACGCCCAGCTAATTTTTAAATTTTTTGTAGAATGAGGTCTTGCTATGTTGTCAGGGCTGGTCTCGAACTCCTGGACTCAACTGATTCCACCACACCCTCCCAAAGTGCTGGGACTGTAGGTGTGAGCCACAATGCACAGCCTTCTTGAGTATTTTGAAAGAAATCTCAGACAACATGTGTCTTGTAAATGCTTCAGTGTGCATGTCTAGGTGATAATTAGTAAAGATTTTTTTCACATTGGATGGGTAATGTGGTGCTGATGTAGTAACAAGATTTGAGGGAGGCTGATCTGCTGATCTCACACATTAACGTGAAAATGAAATAATCACACTTATGAACCACAAAAGGATAGTAAACCCTTTGCTATTTATCACTTAAGAAAACTAAAAACCATTCCTGAATGTAATCTAATATTCAGATCATACGTGAATTGCTCTACTTCATCTTAAAAATGCCTTTTTACAGACGATTTCTTTGAATCAGGATACAATGAGAATCACTAATTGGCTGCTATATCTCTAAGTCTCTTTTATTCTGGAAGTCTCTTTTCCACATGCTATAGTATGTTAAAGAAAATGAGTCATTTGTCTGCAGACACCCACAATCTACATTGGCTGATTGTTTCCTTGTGGTATCATTTGATTTGTGCTGCAAACCCTTGTATCCCCTGGAAATTGACAGTTGGACCTAGAGGTCTAAGTGATAGGCTCAGGCTGAATTTTACAGGCAAGAACCCTCCATATGAACCTTGTGCAATTTTTTGGCATCGTGTGGTACTTTGTCCCATTTTTAGAAAGGCCGAGATTGATAAGTATGTGCTGGATGTGCCCCACTGATGCCTCCACTGGGAACACCTACCAACATTTCATTCCATGTTTTGGCTTGCATCAGAGAAGAAAAATTTATTTTGTTTATTTTTGCTTTATTTATTTATTTATTTATTTATTTATTTATTTATTTATTGAGATGGAGTTTTGCTCTTGTTGCCCAGGATGGAGGGCAATGGCATAATCCTGGCTCACCACAATCTCTGCCTCCCGGGTTCAAGCTATTCTCCTGCCTCAGTCTCCCAAGTAGCTGGGATTACAGGCGTGCACCACCACGACCGGCTAATTTTTGTATTTTTAGTAGAGACAGGGTTTCTCCATGTTGGTCAGGGTGGTCTCGAACTCCTGACCTCAGGTGATCTGCCCATCTTGGCCTCCCAAAGTGCTGGTATTACAGGCGTGAGCCACCACGCCCGGCCAAAGAAAAAATTTTACTCTAATTATGAAGATAGGCAGGGCCAGTATTTTTAGGCACAGATCTGCTTGAAATAGAACCGAGGTGGCTAGGGGAACACTGTTGGTTCAGGCTCAGGCAGCATCCCTGTCTCCATGGCTTCTCTGTTCATTCACCCATTTGCCTGCCTATTGGGCTATACACTTATCAGAGAGGGTCAGTGGCCTGCTACGGTATCTGTAACATTATTCCAATGTAAGTCCTCACCAGAGGTTTTATGGGAAGCCACATGAGAAATTAGAATTTTCATACTGGAAATTAAGGACAGTTGGGGAGAGGGGTTGATGAAGTAGCCTTGAAAAAGACTCTTTAGCATGAAATAGTTACTCTATTCTTTTGAGGGTTAAATGTCCTTTCTTTGATGAAATCATGTTAATGTAGTTGGTAAATGGCCAAATACAAAGTTGGCAATTTTATTTTACTGATCTGTGAAATAAAAAAGTTTCAGAAACAAGTAAAGATAATCCTCAATCTAGGAAGTATATGAGAACCTCCAGGTAGCATGCACTTTTAATATTTTTTCAAGAGGACATGGCTTAGGAAAGAAAAAAGATTGGGAAACGCTGCTCTAAAAAACAATGGAATTAGCATGATGCACATCAATCTATCAGATGACAAAGGTAACTATAACTGGCAACGTCTTTTTTTTTTTTTTTTAAATCCATAAAGGTCCACTACCGGCCATAGGGGGTGGCTCACGCCTGTAACTCCAGCACTTTGGGAGGCTGAGGTAGGCAGATCACAGGGTCAAGAGATTGAGACCATCCTGGCCAACATGGTGAAACCCTGTCGCTACTAAAAATACAAAAATTAGCTAGGGGTGGTGGCGGGCGCCTGTAGTCCCAGCTACTCAGGAGGCTGAGGCAGGACAATCGCTTGAACCTGGGAGGCAGAGGTTGCGGTGAGCCGACATCATGCCACTGCACTCCAGCCTGGTGACAGAGCGAATTCCCGTCTCAAGAAAAAAAAAAAAAAAAAAAGGTTCACCGTCACTCAATATCACATTAAAAATAAATAGCCACGTTGAAGTACCACTTAACACCCATAAGGATGGCTATGATGAAAAAGAGATACAGTAACAAGTGTTGGTGAGGATGGATAAACTGAAACCTTCATACGCTGTGGGTGGGGACATAAATTGGTGTAGGCACCATGGAAAACAGTTTGGCAATTCCCCAAAGGGAGATACGGAGTTGCCATGTGACCAAGCAATTCCATTCTTAGTTCTATACTTAAGAGAACTTCAAGCCTATGTTCACACAAAACTTGCACACAAATGTTCATAGCAGCATTAACCACAATAGCTAAAAAGCTTTAACAGTCCAAATGTCCAGGAACTGAAGAATGGATAAATAAAATGTGGTCTATCCATACAATGGAATGTTATTCAGCAAGAAAAAGAAATGCAGTGTTGTTACATGCTACAACATGGATAAACCTTGAAAACATGATGCTCAGCGAAGGAAGCCAGTCACAAAGGACTACATGTTGTATAATTTCATTCACAGGAAATGTCCAGAGTAATCAAATCCAGGACAGGGCGCAGTGGCTCATGCCTGTAATCCCAGCACTTTGGGAGGCTGAGGCGGGAGGATCACGAGGTCAGGAGTTCAAGACCAGCCTGGCCAACATGATGAAACCCCTTCTCTACTAAAAATACAAAAAAATAGCCAGGCGTGGTGGCACATGCCTGTAGTCCCAGCTACTCGGGAGGCTGGGGCGGGAGAATTGCTTGAACCTGGCAGGTGGAGGTTGCAGTGAGCTGAGATCGTGCCACTGCACTCCAGCCTGGGGGACAGAGCGAGACTCCATCTCAAAAATATAATAATAATAAAATCAAATCCAGAGACACAAAGTAGATTGCGTTTCCTAGAGCGTGAGAGGCAAGGGAGAAGGGAGATGGGAAATGGCTCCCAGTGGGTATGGAGTTTCTTTGGGGATGAGAAAATGTTCAAAAATGATTTCAGGATGGTCGCACAACTCTGTGCATATATTAAACCCACTAAATTATATACTTTATACATTGTATGGTATGTAAAATACATCTTAATAAAGCTGTTATAAAATAAAAAACAGCCTTTTGAATAAATATCGCCTTAAAGACATGAAATGTTTCACTCATCTGCCACATAGAATCTCAAGGATTAGAGATTTACGAAGTTAGAATGGATTATTGGCCTTTTCATCCTCTTTCTCCATTTTTAAAATTTTAATTTAAATTAACAAGACTACCCATTTATTAAGTAACAATGAAAGACAACTCTACCAATGTAGCTGGTATGAATAAATCCAGTAGAAAGATAAAGTTAGAATGAATCTAATTTGTTAATTCATTTGTTTAATGAACAAAGATTTGGAATAAATGGTGTTACATAAACCCATTTCCTGAATTAAGAACAGGGAATATAAAATATCTTAAAGCCTACAGAGAATAGTGAGCTATCGTTTTAATTTTATGACAGTTTTACAAAAGAGGCAGATGAGAATGAGAGCTGTGGACATAAAGAGGCAGACAGAGGGAAAACTAGTGTTGTTAGAATCGGTGGCTCCAGTATAAATCGGACCAGAAAACACTCCTTAAGATAGAATCCTTCAGGGTGGGAGCAACATGAACCTGTGAAAAGCATCTCTCCGAAATTCCTAGTCAGAGATAATATATGAAGAAAGCATGCTGTCTACTAAAGAACTAGTGACTGATAGCATATGACCACAAGTGTTTTAAACTATGGACAGTGAGAGTTTGAAACGCACAGTATCAAATACTATGTTGTGAATTCAAAATGCAAAAGGATTGCATTAGTAAAAGTAGTCCTGAGGTCATTACTGAAAATTCCAGAAGGTTCAGAGGGAAAAATAAATAGGCAGAAATTTCTACGGCGGCCCTTTCTGATTCAGGCAGAGCTGGTAGACTTGTGACTCTTGCCTGTCATCCAGGGAGGCCAGGACCATGACAAGATTCAAAGCCACTCCAGAGCAGGGGTCCCCAACCGCTGGGCCACACCGAAGTTTCCTCTGTATTTACAGCTGCTCCCATCACTCGCATTACTGCCTGAGTTCCACCTCCTCAGATCAGGGGCACATTACATTCTCGAAGAAGCGAGAACCCTTTTGTGAACGGCGCATGTGAGGGATCTGGGTTGCATGCTCCTTAATGGAAATCTAATGCCTGATGATCTGTCACTGTCTCCCATCACCCCCAAATGGGACTGTAGTTGCAGGAAAGCAAGCTCAGGGTTCCCACTGATTCTACATTATGGTGAGTGTATAATTATTTCATTATGTATTATAATAGAAATAAAGTGCACAATAAATGTAATGCACTTGAATCATCCCGAAACCATCCCCCCAACCTCCAGCCCCATTCATGGAGAAATTGTCTTCCACAAAACCAGTGCCTGGTGCCAGAACAGTTGGCAATCACTGCTCTAGAGAGAGGATAGAAGACCCCAAAATCAGCCAAGAGCAACAACAACAAAAACAGGAAAGGTTGGCTTTCAACCAAGTTTGCTTTTTTCATTTATTTATTTTTATTTTTTAGACAGAAGTTCACTTTGTTGCCCAGGCTAGAGTGCAATGGTGCCATCTCAGCTCACTGCAACCTCCATCTCCTGGATTCAAGCAATTCTTCTGCCTTAGTCCCCTGAGTAGCTGAGACCACAGGCATGCACCACCACAACCGGCTAATTTTTGTATTTTTAGTGGAGACAGAATTTCACCATGTTGGCCGGGCTGGTCTTGAACTCCTGAGCTCAAGCGATTGGCCTGTCTCAGCCTCCCAAAGTGCTGGGATTATAGGCATGAGCCACCACGCCCAGTCCTTTAACCAATCTTGATGGCTTATCACATAGAGAGCTCATGCTCTACTGACCTGTAACTACGAGGCAAAATTTGCCCAGAAA
Organism: Rhinopithecus roxellana; assembly: GCF_007565055.1. Classification (NCBI taxonomy): domain Eukaryota; kingdom Metazoa; phylum Chordata; class Mammalia; order Primates; family Cercopithecidae; genus Rhinopithecus; species Rhinopithecus roxellana. The sequence goes on along the minus strand of NC_044550.1, from coordinate 110,270,000 downwards.
ATGGAGGTTCCTGAAAGATGGTTGGACCTCCAGGTATTTCAAGAAACAATTTCAACCTCTGCAACTTCCAGAAGAGACACACAAGAAACAAACAGAATGATAGAGAAAGACTTTCCTCAGGCAAAATTCTCAATCTGTGACCTTATAAAATACTGCTCAAAAGATTTTAAAGCCAGGTTGTGCTTTGATAAGTAAAGGCATACAGTTCCTTTGTACTTGTCCTAAAGGATTAAATGAAGTTAAATTTAATGCCCCCAAATCCGTAAGGCTTTATTATGGACTCCATGAACTGATTTTTTCAAATTGCTGTTTGTTTGGAGAGCCTGTTCTGTGTCTCCTGAAAGCTGGTCAAAGAACATTTGGTACTGGCTCCGAAAGGGCTCTGTCAAGTCACGGGAGACTCCATTTCAATTTAACACACGGCAATTAATTCTCGCAAAAGACTGTGTCTGACAGCTTAAACGGTGTTGTGTAAGAAGACAGAGTGCAATTTGGTGGTGTATCAATTTACAGTTGTGTTAGCATATTTTTACATGAGCCACAAATCTTGCAGATTCACCAACTCTCAGCTTAATTTACAAGCTTTCGTTTCTGGGAGCACATCCCACTGCACAGTCCCACCTCCTGGGTGTGGTAACAGCTTTCTTGAGATCTTCACTTCAGAAGTTGACAAGGTGTCCAAGATGAACTATAATCATGTTACAGAGCGGGAGGAACATACGAGCCAGACTATTTATAACTCTGCCCTTTTAATAGTCACGTTCAGCACTATGCGGCCTTAACCTAAAGTTATTGATCTAAATGACCTAGTTCTGAACTTGAGACTTTTCCATTTTTAGAGTTAAATTATAACTTGTAGTCATCCATTAATACTTTAAAACCCTCAAATTTTTAATCGTTGTATTGAGATGTAATTCATATATCATACAATCACTTATTGAAAGTGTACAATTTGACTGGGCGAGGTGCCTCATGCCTATAAGCCCAACACATTGGGAGGCCAAGGTGGGAAGATTGCTTAAGGCCAGGAGTTGGAGACTAGCCTGGGAAACATAGCAAGACTCTTTCTATATAAAATAAATAAATACATACATATATAACATAAAATAAAATCAAAAATTAATCAGGCACATCCCTGTAGTCCCAGCTATTCAGGAGGCTGCAGTGGGAGGATTGCTTGAGCCCAGGTTAAGGCTGCAGAGGGCTATGATCATGCCACTGCACTCCAGCCTGGGTTACAGAGCAAGACATTGTCTCTAAAAAAATTAAATGAAAATAAATAAGTAAAAATAAAGTGCACAGTTTGATACAGTTCGATGTTTTTCCATATTTTCACCAGATTGTGAACCAGCAATCACTTTCTATCTATATAGATTTACCTGTTCTGGACATCTCATAGACATGGAGCACACAATATGTAGTTTTTTGTGATTGGCTTATTTCACCTATCATAACGTTTTCAAGGTTCCTTTATATTGTGGCCCATATCGGTACTTCATTTCCTTCCACTGAATGCATATATCACAATTTGCTTATCCGTTCATCAGCTGACAGACAACACAAAAATGTTCTACAAGAAAAAATAGTGGCTCATATGTATCACGAAATATCTTGGCTGTCTGTTACATGTGCTCTGCAATAATTTTTAAACCTTGCTAAAGTATAGTTTGCCTGAAAGTCTGGGTATGAATTATGATACAAACATGAATTATAGATTGTGCAGTGTTTTATTCAGGCTTTTCTGGATTAGTAGAGACTTTCCTCTGACATTTGCATACATCACACTTCCAACAGACTTCTGGTTCTACTAACATAGCATGTTCTTAAAAGCCTGTCAGTGATGCTTCAGCTATGTCGATGCAATATTTATCCTGTGATGTTTCAACAAGGGACGTCTCAAATAGCCAGGAACTTCCAGATCGCCAAAAACGCAATCCACTCTCTAGATTCCAGGCTTTCCAATGACTGCCCAGCTCCAACCACGGTGAGGAGGTATTTGCAGGGAGTCTCAGGCTGCAGAGAGATGAAGGGTCTAAAAGGGGTCCCTCCAGAAGGATGACTCACTGCCTTTAAAGGACATCTGGGACTCATTTGCCAATGTAACCTCAATCAATTTTTGCAGAGATGTATAGCATATTTGCCAATAATCATTTTCATGACAGATGCTATTTCATTGCCTGAAGATGAACATTTATAACACTGGCTGTTATAAATGCAGCAGCAATAGAAGCCATTGAATAGCCAGCATTATAATCTGCAGGTGAACAGGACCAACTGTTGTTCAAAAAAATGGCAGCCTCAAAGCAGTTACAGGCTGATTTGAATAAGGGAAGGATTTAGAATAAAATGTTGTAGTGAGCCAGGTGTGGTGGTTCATGCCTGTAATCCCAGCACTTTGGGAGGCTGGGGCGGGTGGATTGCCTGAGGTCGGGAGTTCAAGACCAGCCTGGCCAACATAGTGAAATTCCTTCTGTACTAAATATACAAAAAAAAAATAGCTGGGCATGGTAGTGGGCGTCTGTAATCCCAGCTACTAAGGAGGCTGAGGCAGGAGAGCTGCTTGTACTCAGGAGGCAGAGGTTGCAGTGAACCGAGATCATATCATTGCACTCCAGCCTGGGCAACAAGATCAAAACTCCATCTCAAAAAACAAAACAAAAACAAAAACAAAACATTGTAGCATAAAATATAGAGGCAAGTGGGGCATGGATGGAGGGAACCAGCGGCTGTCAGATAGGCAGTGAATGGCCTGGAAACTCAAGTGCTATGTGTTCATGCTTGTTCTGCTAATCCAACACCAAGATATCATGTATATCTACTCCACTGTGAATGCAGATGTTGTATTGATTGTCAGAATAATGAACTGAAATAATGTATGAAGCAGTGCCTAAAACATGGCAGGTGTTCTGTAAATTATTAACTGAACCCGACAAGAGCTAAATGATTCCAATGTTGCTTATGTCAAATACTGATATAGAAATCTTTATTTTGCAAAATAATTTCCCAATCCCAATTATTGCAATAACTTTCAAACGATTATGTGTAGAACAGTACATTCAACTTAATCCAGTACTAGGGATATATAGTATACAGTACAGACACAGTTCCTGTTCTCAACAAGTCTATAATCTCATGGAGAAGGTTACAGTTACCCCTACCACCTGTGAGTTCTGGATAAATATTTTTGGCATATCCCTTGTCTATATTGAATTTTTACAATGTCTTTCAAAGTTCATGCACCCATATGAGATAAGGTGATTTATTGATGAAGATTTTGAACAGTGGCAAGAAAATAGAGACTAAAGTATTTTTCTGTTGTCCAATCAGTGCATGTAAAAATTCTTTTTTTTTTTTTTTTTTTGAGACGGAGTCTGGCTCTGTCGCCCAGGCTGGAGTGCAGTGGCCGGATCTCAGCTCACTGCAAGCCCCGCCTCCCGAGTTCACGCCATTCTCCTGCCTCAGCCTCCTGAGTAGCTGGGACTACAGGCGCCCGCCACCGTGCCCGGCTAGTTTTTTTTTGTATTTTTTAGTAGAGACGAGGTTTCACCGTGTTAGCCAGGATGGTCTCGATTTCCTGACCTCGTGATCTGCCTGTCTCGGCCTCCCAAAGTGCCAGGATTATAGGCTTGAGCCACCGCGCCCGGCCATAAAAATTCTTTTTAGTGTCCAAGCTCCATTGCTTTTTGTTCAGGTTCAGCAATCATCTCTTTGCGTTCTTTATCATCAGATGCTCTCTTTCTAACTGCTTCCACATCCCCCTTCCTGAGAAAAAGGTAGCAGGGCTGTTACTCAAATGCTATGGCTCTTCAGAAACTAAGTGGACTGAAAGGTTCTAGATCGTCTTGTCTCTGCAGTTCGCTAATACCACTCATCTGATTACATCATTCCTCATTACCCACTGGGCTTCCAATGACTCCCTCCAAGGTTGTTACTGGGTTTCATTAATGATGACCAGAAATGCAAGTCTTACCCAGAGTATGGAGAAGAATTTGAACAATGATTTGTTTTCTAATCAGGTTCACTTTTCTGTTTGGAATATTACCACTTAAACCTGGAACAACACATCATCCAAATGTGTACTCCTTAGACTATAACCCATTCATTGCTAGAATGTGATCTCTTTGATACTATCTGTAACTCGGCTTTCCAGACACCACCACCAGCAGGGAGGATAGGTGAGGGGTCCTGTGTGGACAGAGAAGAGTGGTCCCATTCCTGCGAGAATATCAGTCTTTTATCTAGCAAAACAGGCGGCTCAGTGATGGGAAGCAAGGGACGGTATTAATGGAAGGGCCTGTTGGATCAGAAGGGCCCATTGGCATTGGTGTTGTAGAGCAATAGTCTCAAAAGCTCCTCCATGGTGAAGACAGTCAGGGCGCCTCTCGAGGACTTCCTGACACATGCAGGAATCTATGGAGGAGGTGGAGTGACTGCCCTGATGACAGCAGTTGAGGGTGCACAGGGTAAAAGACCCCTGCCACCACCCCCAGTGCCCTCAGGTGCTATTGATGGGAGGTGGCCCCACAGTCGGGAAATGTGAGCAAAAGCCTGGGCTGGCTTCATGAGTGTGTGACTTTGGTTTCATATAAATGGAGTCATATTATATGTGGTCTTTTGTGACTGACTTCTTTTCCTTGGCATAATGTTTAGTTTAATGCTCTATTGTCATCATCTTAAAATTTCTAATTCAATTCAATTCAATTACTTTTATTTTTTTATTTTGAGATGGAGTTTCACTCTGTCACCCAGGCTGGAGTGCAGTGGTGCCATCTTAGTTCAATGCAACTTCCTCCTCCTAGGTTCAAGCAATTCTCATGCCTCAGCCTCCCATGTAGCTGGGACTACAGGTGCACGCACCACGCCCGGCTAATTTTTGTATTTTTTTAGTAGAGATGGGGTTTCACCATGTTGGCCAAGCTGGCCTCAAACGCTTGACCTCAAGTGATCTGCTTGCCTCAGCTTCCTAAAGTGCTGGGATTACAAGTGTGAGCCACTGCGCCCAGCCAAAATGTTTAATTTTATCTTTGCATATGTGTTTTGGAAGGGAAGTCTACCAGGGCAATGGAACTTGTGTATTTGCAGTGGAGATATGCCAAGTGTCCAGGCACTGAGCCGGGCAACAAGGGACACTGTGGAGTCCCTAGGTAGCCAGGTCAGGACCTGGGCCTTAATCACTGGTGACAACAGGTGCTGTAGCAGCAGTGGTGGTGGTGGCAGTGGTGGCAGCCACGAGAAAAAGGAGAGACGTCGTATGGGGGCAGCACCAGGACCAGGAGATGGGGAGCAGCCTGCCTTTCTGTCTCCAGAGCCCATCCCTGCAGCATCCGCACAAATGCTAACTCTCTGGCCTGAGCCCTGGGACAGGAACTGCAGGTGATGGGGCAGTCAACTTTGTCAGTAAATTATTGCGAAAGAAAATAATACGCATGGGCATTGCAATAAAGCATACCAGGAAGCTATTCGAATTTTCAGAGTGTGGACTCTATAGTTTTTTAAAATACTGGACCACTACAAAGCAAATATCCACAGGCTTAGAAATTAAATTTAAAAGTCATCGCATTAAATTATTTTCATAAGAAGCTTCAAATGAACCAATGATGAATGAGAAAGAAAATTTTTAAATTAAATTTTCACATAAAAATACAATTACAAAATGCATAAACAAGTGTTTAAATTATATGAAAATTATGAATACAATTTCAGATGACCTCTACAAGTTAGAGGAAATGTCAGAGAAAAACCTTAAAGTGCCAGTACATAAATTTACATTTATTTGTTTGCTTTGTGTTTTTGAGATGGGATCTTGCTGTGACACCCAGACTGCAGTGTAGTGGCACAATCACGGATCATTGCAGCCTCTACCTCCTAGTTTCAAGTGATCCATCTGCCTCAGCCTCCCAAGTATCTGGGACTATAGGAGTACATCACCATGCTCAGCTAATTTTTTAAATCTATTGTAGAGATGGGGGGGGGTCTCCCTATCTTGCCCAGGCTGGTCTTGAACTCCTGGCCTAAAGTAATCTTTCTGCTTCAGCCTCCCAAAGCACTGGGATTACAGACGTGAGCCACCGTGCCTGGCTTAAATTTACTTTTTTTTTTTTTTTTTTTTTTTTTTTTGAGATGGGTTCTCGCTCTGTCTCCAGGCTGGAGTGCAATGGCATGGTCTCGGCTCACTGCAACCTCCACCTCCCGGGTTCAAGTGATTCCTGCCTCAGCCTCCCGAGTAGCTGGGACTACAGGCACCCGCCACCACGCCCTGCCAATTTTGTATTTTTAGTAGAGACAGGGTTTCACCATGTTGGCCAGGATGGTCTCGCTCTCTTGACCTTGTGATCCACCGGCCTTGGCCTCCCAAAATGCTAGGAGTACAGGCGTGAGCCACGGAGCCCAGCCCCTAAATTTACATGTAAAATCACATTCAGATTTAAACAAAACTGATTTGTATGAAGAGGTTAATCTTTTTTAGAAAAATCATCTGTGAAAATCATCATCTCTAGATGTGCTAAAATGTGGATTTCAAAATAATTTACCAGAAATTTTTCCCAAAGCTGTCACAGCTCATAAATATTCTTAACCCCAGAAAGTTTTGTCCTTCTCAAAATAAAAGTTAAAGTATTACTCAAAAATTAGCCAAGCATGGTGGTACATGCCTCTAATCCCAGCTACTTGGGAGGCTGAGGCAGGAGAACAGCTTGAACACAGGAGGTGGAGGTTGCAGTGAGCTGAGATCATGCCACTGCACTCCAGCCTGGGTGACAGAGCGAGACCTTGTCTCAAAAAAAGAAAAAAAGTTAAAGGATTATTATTTATCATATTATAAATACAAAAAGGTATGACAGACAATGGAATATTATTCAGGATTAAAAAGAAATGAGCTATCAAGGCATGAAATGATGTGGAGGAAGCTTAAATGCATATTACGAAGTGAAAAAAGGCGATCTGAAAAGACACATACATACTGTAAACCTAAAACTGCTCTAAAAAATATAGCCTAATTAAAAGGGGGCAAAAATAAGCAAAAGACCCAAACAGACACATGACAAAAAAAAAAAAAAAAAAAAAAAAAAGATATACAGATGGCAAAATAAGCATATGAAAGGATGATCAACATCATATGTCACTGGAGAATTGCAAATTAAAACAACGAGATGCCACTACACACCTGGAGTGTGAGGCAAAAATCTAAAACACTGACAATACCAAATGCTGACAAGGGTGTGGAGCAACAGGAACTCTCATTCATTGCTGGTGGGAATGCAAAATGGTACAGCCACGTTGGAATACAGTTTGGCAGTTTCTTACAAAATGAAACATACTTTTACCATATGATTCAGCAATCATGCTCCTTGGAATTTACCTAAATGAGTTGAAGCTTATGTCCACACAAAAATCTACACATAGAGGCCAGGTACGGTGCCTCACGCCTGTAATCCCAGCACTTTGGGAGGCCACGATGGTGGATCACCTGAGGTCAGGAATTCGAGACCAGCCTGGCCAACACAGTGAAACCCTGTCTCTACTAAAAATACAAAAATTAGCCTGGTGTGGTGACGGGAGCCTGTAATCCCAGTGACTCGGGAGGCTAAGGCTTGAGAATTGCTTGAACCAGGGAGGTGGAGGTTGCAGTGAGTGGAGATCACACCACTGCACTCCAGCCAGGGCGACACAGCAAGACTCCATCTCAAAAATAATAATAATAATAATCTAAACATAGATGTTTATAACAACTTTATTCATAACTGCCCAAACTGGAAAGCAACCAAAATGTCCTTCAGTAGGTGAGTGGGTAAATAAACTGCAGCACACCCGTAGGTGAGTGGGTGGATAAGCTGTAGCACACCCGTAGGTGAGTGGATGGATAAGCTGTAGCACACCCATAGGTGAATGGATGGATAAGCGGCGGCACATCCGTAGGTGAGTGGATGGATAAGCTGCAGCAAACCCGTAGGTGAGTGGATGGATAAGCTGCAGCACACCCATAGGTGAGTGGATGGATAAGCGGCGGCACATCTGTAGGTGAGTGGATGGATAAGCTGCAGCACACCCGTAGGTGAGTGGATGGATAAGCGGCGGCACACCCGTAGGTGAGTGGATGGATAAGCTGCAGCACACCCATAGGTGAGTGGATGGATAAGCGGCGGCACATCTGTAGGTGAGTGGATGGATAAGCGGCGGCACATCTGTAGGTGAGTGGATGGATAAGCTGCAGCACACCCGTAGATGAGTGGATGGATGAGCGGCGGCACACCCGTAGGTGAGTGGATGGATAAGCGGCGGCACATCTGTAGGTGAGTGGATGGATGAGCGGCGGCACATCTGTAGGTGAGTGGATAGATAAGCGGCGGCACATCTGTAGGTGAGTGGATGGATAAGCGGCGGCACATCTGTAGGTGAGTGGATAGATAAGCGGCGGCACACCCGTAGGTGAGTGGATGGATAAGCTGCAGCACACCCGTAGGTGAGTGGATGGATGAGCGGCGGCACATCTGTAGGTGAGTGGATGGATAAGCTGCAGCACACCTGTAGGTGAGTGGATGGATAAGCGGCGGCACACCCGTAGGTGAGTGGATGGATAAGCTGCAGCACACCCGTAGGTGAGTGGATGGATGAGCGGCGGCACATCTGTAGGTGAGTGGATGGATGAGCGGCGGCACATCTGTAGGTGAGTGGATGGATAAGCGGCGGCACACCCGTAGGTGAGTGGATGGATGAGCGGCGGCACACCCGTAGGTGAGTGGATGGATAAGTGGCAGCACACCCGTAGGTGAGTGGATGGATAAGCTGCAGCACACCCGTAGATGAGTGGATGGATGAGCGGCGGCACACCCGTAGGTGAGTGGATGGATAAGCGGCGGCACATCTGTAGGTGAGTGGATGGATAAGCGGCGGCACACCCGTAGGTGAGTGGATGGATAAGCTGCAGCACACCCGTAGGTGAGTGGATGGATAAGCGGCGGCACATCTGTAGGTGAGTGGATGGATAAGCTGCAGCACACCCGTAGGTGAGTGGATGGATAAGCGGCGGCACATCTGTAGGTGAGTGGATGGATAAGCTGCAGCACACCCATAGGTGAGTGGATGGATAAGCGGCGGCACATCTGTAGATGAGTGGATGGATGAGCGGCGGCACACCCGTAGGTGAGTGGATGGATAAGCGGCGGCACATCTGTAGGTGAGTGGATGGATGAGCGGCGGCACATCTGTAGGTGAGTGGATGGATAAGCGGCGGCACACCCGTAGGTGAGTGGATGGATAAGCGGCGGCACATCTGTAGGTGAGTGGATGGATAAGCGGCGGCACACCCGTAGGTGAGTGGATGGATAAGCTGCAGCACACCCGTAGGTGAGTGGATGGATGAGCGGCGGCACATCTGTAGGTGAGTGGATGGATAAGCGGCGGCACATCTGTAGGTGAGTGGATGGATAAGCTGCAGCACACCCGTAGGTGAGTGGATGGATAAGCGGCGGCACATCTGTAGGTGAGTGGATGGATAAGCTGCAGCACACCCGTAGGTGAGTGGATGGATAAGCGGCGGCACATCTGTAGGTGAGTGGATGGATAAGCTGCAGCACACCCGTAGGTGAGTGGATGATGGGGCAATGTAGGGGATGGATAAGCTGCAGCACACCCGTAGGTGAGTGGATGGATAAGCTGCAGCACACCCGTAGGTGAGTGGATGGATAAGCTGCAGCACACCCGTAGGTGAGTGGATGGATAAGCTGCAGCACACCCGTAGGTGAGTGGATGGATAAGCTGCAGCACACCCGTAGGTGAGTGGATGGATGAGCGGCGGCACATCTGTAGGTGAGTGGATGGATAAGCTGCAGCACACCCGTAGGTGAGTGGATGGATAAGCTGCAGCACACCCGTAGGTGAGTGGATGGATAAGCTGCAGCACACCCGTAGGTGAGTGGATGGATAAGCTGCAGCACACCCGTAGGTGAGTGGATGGATGAGCGGCGGCACATCTGTAGGTGAGTGGATGGATAAGCTGCAGCACACCCGTAGGTGAGTGGATGGATAAGCTGCAGCACACCCGTAGGTGAGTGGATGGATGAGCGGCGGCACATCTGTAGGTGAGTGGATGGATAAGCTGCAGCACACCCGTAGGTGAGTGGATGGATAAGCTGCAGCACACCCGTAGGTGAGTGGATGGATAAGCTGCAGCACACCCGTAGGTGAGTGGATGGATAAGCTGCAGCACACCCGTAGGTGAGTGGATGCATGAGCGGCGGCACATCTGTAGGTGAGTGGATGGATAAGCTGCAGCACACCCGTAGGTGAGTGGATGGATAAGCGGCGGCACATCTGTAGGTGAGTGGATGGATAAGCTGCAGCACACCCATAGGTGAGTGGATGGATAAGCGGCGGCACACCCGTAGGTGAGTGGATGGATAAGCGGCGGCACATCTGTAGGTGAGTGGATGGATAAGCGGCGGCACATCTGTAGGTGAGTGGATGGATAAGCGGCAGCACATCTGTAGGTGAGTGGATGGATAAGCGGCGGCACACCCGTAGGTGAGTGGATGGATAAGCTGTAGCACACCCGTAGATGAGTGGATGGATGAGCGGCGGCACACCCGTAGGTGAGTGGATGGATAAGCGGCGGCACATCTGTAGGTGAGTGGATGGATAAGTGGCAGCACACCCGTAGGTGAGTGGATGGATAAGCTGTAGCACACCCGTAGGTGAGTGGATGGATAAGCGGCGGCACATCTGTAGGTGAGTGGATGGATAAGTGGCAGCACACCCGTAGGTGAGTGGATGGATAAGCTGTAGCACACCCGTAGGTGAGTGGATGGATGAGCGGCGGCACACCCGTAGGTGAGTGGATGGATAAGCTGCAGCACACCCGTAGGTGAGTGGATGGATAAGCGGCGGCACATCTGTAGGTGAGTGGATGGATAAGCGGCGGCACACCCGTAGGTGAGTGGATGGATAAGCGGCGGCACATCTGTAGGTGAGTGGATGGATAAGCGGCGGCACACCCGTAGGTGAGTGGATGGATAAGCTGCAGCACACCCGTAGGTGAGTGGATGGATAAGCGGCGGCACATCTGTAGGTGAGTGGATGGATAAGCGGCGGCACACCCGTAGGTGAGTGGATGGATAAGCGGCGGCACATCTGTAGGTGAGTGGATGGATGAGCGGCGGCACACCCGTAGGTGAGTGGATGGATAAGCGGCGGCACATCTGTAGGTGAGTGGATGGATAAGTGGCAGCACACCCGTAGGTGAGTGGATGGATAAGCTGTAGCACACCCGTAGGTGAGTGGATGGATAAGCGGCGGCACATCTGTAGGTGAGTGGATGGATAAGTGGCAGCACACCCGTAGGTGAGTGGATGGATAAGCTGTAGCACACCCGTAGGTGAGTGGATGGATGAGCGGCGGCACACCCGTAGGTGAGTGGATGGATAAGCTGCAGCACACCCGTAGGTGAGTGGATGGATAAGCGGCGGCACATCTGTAGGTGAGTGGATGGATAAGCGGCGGCACACCCGTAGGTGAGTGGATGGATAAGCGGCGGCACATCTGTAGGTGAGTGGATGGATAAGCGGCGGCACACCCGTAGGTGAGTGGATGGATAAGCTGCAGCACACCCGTAGGTGAGTGGATGGATAAGCGGCGGCACATCTGTAGGTGAGTGGATGGATAAGCGGCGGCACACCTGTAGGTGAGTGGATGGATAAGCGGCGGCACATCTGTAGGTGAGTGGATGGATAAGCTGCAGCACACCCGTAGGTGAGTGGATGGATAAGCGGCAGCACATCCGTAGGTGAGTGGATGGATAAGCGGCAGCACACCCATAGGTGAGTGGATGGATAAGCGGCGGCACATCTGTAGGTGAGTGGATGGATAAGCGGCAGCACACCCGTAGGTGAGTGGATGGATAAGTGGCAGCACACCCGTAGGTGAGTGGATGGATAAGCTGTAGCACACCCGTAGGTGAGTGGATGGATGAGCGGCGGCACACCCGTAGGTGAGTGGATGGATAAGCGGCAGCACACCCATAGGTGAGTGGATGGATAAGTGGCAGCACACCCGTAGGTGAGTGGATGGATAAGCTGTAGCACACCCGTAGATGAGTGGATGGATGAGCGGCGGCACACCCGTAGGTGAGTGGATGGATAAGCGGCGGCACATCTGTAGGTGAGTGGATGGATAAGCGGCGGCACATCTGTAGGTGAGTGGATGGATAAGCGGCAGCACATCTGTAGGTGAGTGGATGGATAAGCGGCGGCACACCCGTAGGTGAGTGGATGGATAAGCTGTAGCACACCCGTAGATGAGTGGATGGATGAGCGGCGGCACACCCGTAGGTGAGTGGATGGATAAGCGGCGGCACATCTGTAGGTGAGTGGATGGATAAGTGGCAGCACACCCGTAGGTGAGTGGATGGATAAGCTGTAGCACACCCGTAGGTGAGTGGATGGATAAGCGGCGGCACATCTGTAGGTGAGTGGATGGATAAGTGGCAGCACACCCGTAGGTGAGTGGATGGATAAGCTGTAGCACACCCGTAGGTGAGTGGATGGATGAGCGGCGGCACACCCGTAGGTGAGTGGATGGATAAGCTGCAGCACACCCGTAGGTGAGTGGATGGATAAGCGGCGGCACATCTGTAGGTGAGTGGATGGATAAGCGGCGGCACACCTGTAGGTGAGTGGATGGATAAGCGGCGGCACATCTGTAGGTGAGTGGATGGATAAGCTGCAGCACACCCGTAGGTGAGTGGATGGATAAGCGGCAGCACATCCGTAGGTGAGTGGATGGATAAGCGGCAGCACACCCATAGGTGAGTGGATGGATGAGCGGCGGCACATCTGTAGGTGAGTGGATGGATAAGCTGCAGCACACCCGTAGATGAGTGGATGGATGAGCGGCGGCACACCCGTAGGTGAGTGGATGGATAAGCGGCGGCACATCTGTAGGTGAGTGGATGGATAAGTGGCAGCACACCCGTAGGTGAGTGGATGGATAAGCTGTAGCACACCCGTAGGTGAGTGGATGGATAAGCGGCGGCACATCTGTAGGTGAGTGGATGGATAAGTGGCAGCACACCCGTAGGTGAGTGGATGGATAAGCTGTAGCACACCCGTAGGTGAGTGGATGGATGAGCGGCGGCACACCCGTAGGTGAGTGGATGGATAAGCTGCAGCACACCCGTAGGTGAGTGGATGGATAAGCGGCGGCACATCTGTAGGTGAGTGGATGGATAAGCGGCGGCACACCTGTAGGTGAGTGGATGGATAAGCGGCGGCACATCTGTAGGTGAGTGGATGGATAAGCTGCAGCACACCCGTAGGTGAGTGGATGGATAAGCGGCAGCACATCCGTAGGTGAGTGGATGGATAAGCGGCAGCACACCCATAGGTGAGTGGATGGATAAGCGGCGGCACATCTGTAGGTGAGTGGATGGATAAGCGGCAGCACACCCGTAGGTGAGTGGATGGATAAGTGGCAGCACACCCGTAGGTGAGTGGATGGATAAGCTGTAGCACACCCGTAGGTGAGTGGATGGATGAGCGGCGGCACACCCGTAGGTGAGTGGATGGATAAGCGGCAGCACACCCATAGGTGAGTGGATGGATAAGTGGCAGCACACCCGTAGGTGAGTGGATGGATAAGCTGTAGCACACCCGTAGATGAGTGGATGGATGAGCGGCGGCACACCCGTAGGTGAGTGGATGGATAAGCGGCGGCACATCTGTAGGTGAGTGGATGGATAAGCGGCGGCACATCTGTAGGTGAGTGGATGGATAAGCGGCAGCACATCTGTAGGTGAGTGGATGGATAAGCGGCGGCACACCCGTAGGTGAGTGGATGGATAAGCTGTAGCACACCCGTAGATGAGTGGATGGATGAGCGGCGGCACACCCGTAGGTGAGTGGATGGATAAGCGGCGGCACATCTGTAGGTGAGTGGATGGATAAGTGGCAGCACACCCGTAGGTGAGTGGATGGATAAGCTGTAGCACACCCGTAGGTGAGTGGATGGATAAGCGGCGGCACATCTGTAGGTGAGTGGATGGATAAGTGGCAGCACACCCGTAGGTGAGTGGATGGATAAGCTGTAGCACACCCGTAGGTGAGTGGATGGATGAGCGGCGGCACACCCGTAGGTGAGTGGATGGATAAGCTGCAGCACACCCGTAGGTGAGTGGATGGATAAGCGGCGGCACATCTGTAGGTGAGTGGATGGATAAGCGGCGGCACACCTGTAGGTGAGTGGATGGATAAGCGGCGGCACATCTGTAGGTGAGTGGATGGATAAGCTGCAGCACACCCGTAGGTGAGTGGATGGATAAGCGGCAGCACATCCGTAGGTGAGTGGATGGATAAGCGGCAGCACACCCATAGGTGAGTGGATGGATAAGCGGCGGCACATCTGTAGGTGAGTGGATGGATAAGCGGCAGCACACCCGTAGGTGAGTGGATGGATAAGTGGCAGCACACCCGTAGGTGAGTGGATGGATAAGCTGTAGCACACCCGTAGGTGAGTGGATGGATGAGCGGCGGCACACCCGTAGGTGAGTGGATGGATAAGCGGCAGCACACCCGTAGGTGAGTGGATGGATAAGTGGCAGCACACCCGTAGGTGAGTGGATGGATAAGCTGTAGCACACCCGTAGATGAGTGGATGGATGAGCGGCGGCACACCCGTAGGTGAGTGGATGGATAAGCGGCGGCACATCTGTAGGTGAGTGGATGGATAAGCGGCGGCACATCTGTAGGTGAGTGGATGGATAAGCGGCAGCACATCTGTAGGTGAGTGGATGGATAAGCGGCGGCACACCCGTAGGTGAGTGGATGGATAAGCTGTAGCACACCCGTAGATGAGTGGATGGATGAGCGGCGGCACACCCGTAGGTGAGTGGATGGATAAGCGGCGGCACATCTGTAGGTGAGTGGATGGATAAGTGGCAGCACACCCGTAGGTGAGTGGATGGATAAGCTGTAGCACACCCGTAGGTGAGTGGATGGATAAGCGGCGGCACATCTGTAGGTGAGTGGATGGATAAGTGGCAGCACACCCGTAGGTGAGTGGATGGATAAGCTGTAGCACACCCGTAGGTGAGTGGATGGATGAGCGGCGGCACACCCGTAGGTGAGTGGATGGATAAGCTGCAGCACACCCGTAGGTGAGTGGATGGATAAGCGGCGGCACATCTGTAGGTGAGTGGATGGATAAGCGGCGGCACACCTGTAGGTGAGTGGATGGATAAGCGGCGGCACATCTGTAGGTGAGTGGATGGATAAGCTGCAGCACACCCGTAGGTGAGTGGATGGATAAGCGGCAGCACATCCGTAGGTGAGTGGATGGATAAGCGGCAGCACACCCATAGGTGAGTGGATGGATAAGCGGCGGCACATCTGTAGGTGAGTGGATGGATAAGCGGCAGCACACCCGTAGGTGAGTGGATGGATAAGTGGCAGCACACCCGTAGGTGAGTGGATGGATAAGCTGTAGCACACCCGTAGGTGAGTGGATGGATGAGCGGCGGCACACCCATAGGTGAGTGGATGGATAAGTGGCAGCACACCCGTAGGTGAGTGGATGGATAAGCTGTAGCACACCCGTAGATGAGTGGATGGATGAGCGGCGGCACACCCGTAGGTGAGTGGATGGATAAGCGGCGGCACATCTGTAGGTGAGTGGATAGATAAGCGGCGGCACATCTGTAGGTGAGTGGATGGATAAGCGGCGGCACACCCGTAGGTGAGTGGATGGATAAGCGGCGGCACATCTGTAGGTGAGTGGATAGATAAGCGGCGGCACATCTGTAGGTGAGTGGATGGATAAGCGGCGGCACATCTGTAGGTGAGTGGATGGATAAGTGGCAGCACACCCGTAGGTGAGTGGATGGATAAGCTGTAGCACACCCGTAGGTGAGTGGATGGATGAGCGGCGGCACACCCGTAGGTGAGTGGATGGATAAGCGGCGGCACATCTGTAGGTGAGTGGATGGATAAGCGGCGGCACACCCGTAGGTGAGTGGATGGATAAGCGGCGGCACATCTGTAGGTGAGTGGATGGATAAGCGGCGGCACATCTGTAGGTGAGTGGATGGATAAGCTGCAGCACACCCGTAGGTGAGTGGATAGATAAGTGGCAGCACACCCGTAGGTGAGTGGATGGATAAGCTGTAGCACACCCGTAGGTGAGTGGATGGATAAGCTGCAGCACACCCGTAGGTGAGTGGATGGATAAGCGGCGGCACATCTGTAGGTGAGTGGATGGATAAGCTGCAGCACACCCGTAGGTGAGTGGATAGATAAGTGGCAGCACACCCGTAGGTGAGTGGATGGATAAGTTGTAGCACACCCGTAGGTGAGTGGATGGATGAGCGGCGGCACACCCGTAGGTGAGTGGATGGATAAGCTGTAGCACACCCGTAGGTGAGTAGATGGATGAGCGGCAGCACACCCATAGGTGAGTGGATAAATAAACTATAGCACACCCATACCATGGAATATCAGGTTTTCACAAAGGTGAAATTTTCTGTATGTAAATTTTAGATAAATACATCTAATTTTTAAAAAGTCTATATTTCCAAAAACATAACAAGTAAAAATAGTTTTAAAGAAGAAAATAATAAATCATAACTGCAAACATTTCATACTTCACTTCAGAAAGGTATAACGAGTACAGACCATCATGGAAAAAAACTATACTGTAAAGAAAGTTTTTTTTAAGACCAGATGCATTAAGCTCATTTTGAATTCTTTTTAAGGATTTGAAGTTGTATTGTTGTATCCCCCCAAAGAGCATCCTAAAACTCCCAAATGTTTTAAAATAAATAAATTTTAATGACTGTAATCCAAAACCGTGTAATATTTTAGGAGGGATGTTGATTCCTGCATGTTTGTATGGCCTCTAAAATCAAATGGATAAAGTGGAGGGTTGTGACAAGACCCCCAGAGTGAGTGCCTAAACTGCAGTCTCCAAGTGAGTTTACATCAGAATGAGCATGACTGAGAAAGGGCAGAGCAGGCCACACTTCCCACCTATTTTTATTAGAGTCACTCAGGTGACTCACGGCCCAGTGACCAAAGCCTTTGAGACTAGGGGATCTAGTACTAAGATCCCTAAGCTCCCTACTGATGAGGGTCATTGCTTCTAACAGGGACTGGTGTAGATGGAAAAGGAGCCCAAACAGAGGAGGAATAAATTTGTGCACAAGCTTAGGCAAGATCCAAGATGCCAGGTTGAAGATGAATGCGTCTGAGAACAGATTAGTTCCCACTGCTCAGCTTCCTTTGCACATCTTGGAGTCTTAGGAAAATGAGGCTGTAATCACTGCCACCACTGCCTTCATTTATAGTGTGTGCTTAATATGGGCTTGGCAGTGCACTAAGCTTTTACGTGTATTATCTCATTTCATTCTCATAACAATCATAAAATGCATGCGCAAATAAAACTGGAGACACAGAGAAATTAAATAGGCTGCCGGAGGAGGGATGCCCAGCCATTAAATTGTAGAAAAAGAATTCAAACATAGGCATTCTGACTCCAAAATATTTACTCGTAACAAGTACAAAAAGGAGTTAGTTACATAAGGATTTGAATTTTTACACAAACATTTTTATACAAAACTGCCAATAAAGGCAAGACAGCTTTAGAACCTCACCAGAGTAAAACACTAGAGGTGCAGAGACAGGAGGTTGTGTAGTCTGGGGAAGATTTATTCCAGGAGCGCTAGTGACAGAGGATCAAGAATGCCTTCATAAAACACCCATGTGAAAATACACTCTACAGCCTTCCTGAATCCAGAAATGTCCAACAATACAATGATACCTACAGCAAATCAGGGGCTACTGTTCTGATTCTGACACTGTGACTCCACTGTGCCCTCCAAGTTAGTGTGACCCAGGGAAACACATATTATATATGTGGTTTTCAAATTTGCCTGCATATGGGAAATACCTGGGAGGCTTTAAACATACCAACATCTGGGTCTCACCCCCAGAGGTTTTGATTTAATTGCTTATGGAAAATTAAGTTTGGTTTAAGGCTTCCAAGTATGTGCCATCAAGGTTGAAAACCGCTGTATTAGAGGGCATTACAGCTTATTTGATGAGTACCGAGAAACACTGTTTTAGCCAGTCTGCCAAACTCTTGAGTTTTAGTGAAGGGCTTAGTGCATTTACATTTAGTGTAATTATTGATAAAGTAATTATATTTATATCTACAATTTGCTATTTGTTTTCTATGTCTTTTTGTTTTTCTATGCTTCCATTACTGCTTTCTTCTGTGTTAGAGATTTTCTAGTGTATCTTTTTACTGATTTCTTTCCTGTATTTTTTTTAGTTATTTTCTTACTTGTTACCCTGAGGATTGCAATGAACATCTTAATTTACAAAAATCTAGTTTGAATTATATCAGCTTAATTGAAATTGTATACAAAACCTTTGCTCCTGTATAACTCCATTCACTCCTCTTTTTTGTACTATTATTATCGTACAGGTGATGTCTTATATAGGTTATACCCATCAACATAAATTTACAATTATTGTTATGTGCAGTTGTCTTTTAAATCATATAGGACTGACTGGGCATGGTGGCTCACATCTGTAATCGCAGCACTTTGGGAGGCTGAGGCCAGTGGATCACTTGAGGTCAGAAGTTGGAGACCGGCCTGGCCAACACGGCGAAACCTTGTCAGTTCTAAAAATGCAAAAAAATTAGCTAGGTGTGATGGTGTGCACCTGTAATACTAGCCACTCAGGAGGCTGAAGCAGGAGAATCCATTGAACCCGGGAGGCAGAGGTTGCAGTGAGCTGAGATTGCAGTGAGCTGAATTCACATCACTGCACTCCAGCCTCCTGGACAACAGAGCAAGACTCTGTCTCACATAAATAAATAAATAAATAAATAAACGAAAAAAGAAGCAAAGGTAAAACAAAAAATCATATAGAAGAAAAAAGAGTTACATGCGAAAACATAATTATACTGTTATTTACATTTCCCTGTGTAGTTACCTCTACTGGTGCGCCTTTCTTCTTTATATAGATTTGAATTACTGTCTAGGGTGCTGTAATTTAAGCCTGAAGAACTCCCTTCAGTATTTCCTGTAGGGTAGATTGCTAGCAATACATTCTCTCTATTTTTAAAATCTGGGAATATTTTATTTCTCCTTCATTTTTGAAGGACAATTTTGCTGAATTCCTGGCTTCTGAAGGAGTTTTGTTAGATAAATTCTTAGATGACAGTCTTTCTCTTTCAGCACTTTGAATATAACATCCTACTCTCTCTACTATCCATATATTTTGATGATAAATCAGCTCTTAATTTTATTGAGAAATTATTGAATGTCATGAGTTGCTTCTTTCTTATTTTTAAGATTCTCTATCTTCAGTTTTGATGTTTGTCAGGTGTCTAAGTGTGCATCCCTTTGAGTTTATCCTTCTTAGGGTTCATTAAGCTTTCTAAATACATAAATAAATGTTTTTCACCAGATTTGGGAAGTTTTCAGCCATATGCCTTCAAACAATTATTCTTCCCCTTTCTCTCTCTCCTTACCTTCTGGGATTCCTATTATGTATATGTCAGTAGGCTTGATGGTGTTTACATAGTACTAAAACTCTTTTCATTTTTCTTCATTTTTCTTTCTTTCTGTTTCTTAGACTGGATAATCTCAATTAACCAATCTTGTTGATGAATCAACCAAGTTTGACGATTCTTCCTTCTGTCTCAAATTTGCTGTTGAGACAATCTAATGACTTTTTCATTTTTGTTATTGTAAATTTTAACTCCAGAATTTCTATTTGCTGCTTTTAAAAAGTAATTTATATCTATTGATATTCTCTATTTAGTGAGACATCACTTATACTTTCCTTTAGTTCTTTAGACACGGTTTCCTTTAGTTTTTGAGGACATATTTTAAATAGCTGACTTAACATGTTTTTAGTAATTTAAACATCTGGGCTTACTGTGGGATAGTTTCACTGATTGCTTCCTTTCTGCACATGGGTCATATTTTCTTGTTTCTTGGCATGCGCTATGGTTTGAATGTGTCCCCCACAATTTATGTGTTGGAAACAATCTCCAATGCAACAGTGTCAAGAGGTGGGAACTTTAAGAAGTGATTAGGTCAGATGGACTTTGCCCTCATGAATGGATTAACATCATGTAATGGGAGTGGGTCAGTTATTATGAGAGTGGGTTTGTTATAAAAGTGAGTTTGGCCCCCTCTTGTTCTCTTATTCTCACTCTCCCTTGCCCTTCTGCCTTCTGCCATGGGATGACACAGTATAAAGTCTCTAACCAGATGCTAGCACCATGCTCTTGGACTTCCCAGCCTCTAAAACCATTAGCCAAATACATTTCTGTTCATTATTAGTCACCTAGTCTCAAATATTCTGTTATAGCAGCAAACAATGACAACATGGACTAAGACAGCATGTCTCACAATGTTTGTTGAAAACTACATTTCAAACAATACAATATGGCAATTCTGGAAATCAGATTCTCTCCACTCCCCAGAGTTTGTTATTACTGCTTTTGTGTGTATTTTTGTTGTTTGTTTGTTCAGTGACTTCTCTGAATGAATTCTTTGTGTTCTTTGTTGTGTGTAGCCACTGAAATTCCTGCTCAGTAGTCAGCTTGGTAGTCAGCTAATGGTTACAGAGAGATTTCCTTAAACACCTGGCACCAATACGCCTCTTGGTCTTTGCCAGTGGGTCATCTGTGTACGTTGGGCACACCTTTAGGACTCAGTCAGGCAGCTGACAACTCTCTCTTAGCCTTCACTTCCTCACCGTGCAGAGGTTCAAGGTCAGCAGAAGTCAGAGCTCAGGACCTTCTCAGGTCTTTCTTGAGCATGCAGACAATGCTGGGCATGTACACAGCCCACTGTGGCCTTGTAGATTCCCAGGAATATGCAGTAGCTTTTCAAAGCCCCATGGACATGTCACTCTCTAGCTTTTTCTTTTAAATTTTTTGGCTAGCCTATTATTTGCCCCAACCATTATCCACTGTTTTGGGAGGCTACAAAGTTAAACAATGCCTTTTAAGTGTTTTTGACAAATGTCCCCAGGGAAAGGCTTTGGTACCAGGTGAGCTCAGAGTCAGGTCAAACAAAGACAGTCTTGTTAGTAGGGTCTCTCAGGGAACCACCCAACAGGTGAAAAAATGACAATTCTCAAGGAATAAGGCCTTGAAGAACCCTAGCCCACTTCGTCCCCTCCGGTGGCTGCCAAGTTGCTGGTTTTCACTGTGATTGGGAGGCTGTTTTCAAGGCTAATACAAAGTCAGAGAAAATGGAATGGGGATGGGGCTAGTGAAAATGCCATAAAGCTAGTTGTTCTTACCAAGATTCAGCCATTTTTCTTGAATAAATGCTCCCTGGATTGTGACAAGACCTTAATTTTCAGAATTCTGAGAAAAGTTGATTCTGACCATTTTTGCCATTTTCTTTCTATGGAAGAAAGAATTTTCAGAGGTCCTCACTTTACTATTTTTGCTGACATCAACTCCCAGTAAGGTGGACAGGTGTGGTAGCTCTTGCCTGTAATCCCAGCCCCTTGGGAGGCTAAGGCGGGTGGATCACTTGAGGTCAGGAGTTCAAGATCAGCCTGACCAACATGGTGAAACCCTGTCTCTACTAAAATACAAAAAATTAGCCGGGCATGGTGGCTCGTGCCTATAGTGCTAGATACTTCAGAGGCTGAGGCAGGAGAATCACTTGAACCAGGGAGGCAGAGATTGCAGTGAGCTGAGATTGCACCACTGCACTCCAGCCTGGGCAACAGAGTGAGACTCTGTGTCAAAAATCAAAAACTCCCAGTAAGGAAATACTAGTCTAGTGAATGAATATCATTATATTCACCCCTATAATGTTCATTTCAATTATTTTAACACTTTGTATTAAGACAGCTCTGTTTCTCTGGAGGTCCTGCTGAGACTTCCAGCTGTGTGCCACTGGTAATGAAATCCAACACATTTACCATACATACTTGTGAGCACATTCTTCAGATATCCTTCTGAATTATAATTGTAGTTGTTGTAAGTCATTTTGGGACAGTCTGCCCTCAAGGAACCAAAACAAATAAATAGAAAGATTATCTTTCAATAGCTTTAATTAATTTTGTTCCATTAGTTTTGCACTTTCATACTCCTATCACATAATTATTTGTAAATTGTATTCATAACTGTTTCTTAATTTGTAGTAATTTTATCACTCAGAGGATAATTGTTAATTATTTTCCCTATAATTATCATGGAAGAAAAACAGGGCTCTTTAAAATTGTGAAATTAAATTGGAAAGGAATTTCAAACAACCACACTTCCCTTTGCCCTGGCATCCCAGATGGTGTCTATGGTTTGTGTTCATAGTTATGCAAAATGACAGATGTCAGGAAGCAAATATTTTCAGCATATTAATAAGAGTGAATGCACTACCACCTTCTGCACTGCAGCCATGCACTGACACAGAATGCTGGTAACTCTCAGATGGAGCAGACGAAAAGGCTCAGGTACGCTCCTGGGTTGTTTAGTGTCTGAAACAGTCAATGGACAATCAAAATACTGAAGATCTAGCACCTACTCCACCAGAGACTCACGGTGTGACTTTGGTCATGCTCCTTTTAGGAGACAGGGATGTGAACTAGTAAGTAGAGAAGTAAGACTAATAAGCAGAGAGCAGCATCTCATTGATTCAGCAGCATCATCAGAGATGAGACAGTGCACACACCACAATTCTCCAAATAGCTGAAGCTTAAGCTCTGACATGTTAATTTTTATCAATTTTGAAGGAAATCCCTCTAAAACATACCATACAGTCATATTGTTTCTTAAAGTGAATGACATGAAGCATAATTTCAACCTCCTCTTTAAATAACACAAAAATATATAACAGGCGGGGTGTGGTGGCTCACATCTGTAATCCTAGCACTTTGGGAGGCTGAGGTGGATCACCTGAGGTCAGGAGTTCAAAACTATCCTGGCCAACACAGCAAAACCCCATTTCTACTGAAAATACAAAAAATTAGCCAGGCATGGTGGCGACTCGGCAGGCTGAGGCAGGAGAATTGCTTGAACCCAGGAAGCAGAGGTTGCAGTGAGCCAAGATCATGCCACTGCATGCCAGCCTGGGCGACAAAGCAAGACTCTGTCTCAAAAATAATAATAATAATAATAAATAAAACAGATGGGACAAATAGGTAAATTTGCTCCCAAATATATCAATAATTACATGACATGTAAATGGACTATATGTTGCAGTTAAAAGAGATCTGCTGTAGTCAAAGAACTCTCTTCCCAACTTGACCACTTCCAAAAAGGCCTGCATCTGCTGGAGGTGACATGTCACTCTACAGAGGCCTCTGGGCCTGACTTCTCTCCCAGATGGCTGAGATGTAGTATGTGGATTTGCAGGCCTAGTAGTCAGAGTCGCTGATTCTTCCGGCCTCCTCTGGAATGTGTTCTTGGACGACTTAGGCTTTCTCAACATGTGAACACAGTGTTTCAGGTCTATTCCCTAATCTTAAGCACCATGACTCTCTTACCTTCTAGGTGAGGGGTGCCCTCCTACTCTCTGTTCAAACCATGTTTCAGGTGGAATGGAGAGGCGATGTGTCTGGTTTTCAAATCCTTGTGCCTTGGAAACATTGCTGATGACGGCAGCAACCGCAGCTCATTAATTTTAGCTCCCTCTGCTGTTTCAGCAACATAGATTATTAAAACAAAAAACTACAATAGAAAACCAAACCCACAACAAAAAAATCCCTAAGAACTCTTAAGGAGGGGAAGCGGAAAGAAACTGATTTGGGGCTGGAAAGTTTTATAAAAGCAGCAATCTTCATATGAAAAACTAAAGAGGCTATGGAATACACTTTTCTAAAACAGCTACTTTTTCTTTCACGGCATCTTTTCATCATTGTTAAAAATTATGTTCGCACTAATAAATACTACCAATCTGATCATAATAATTCATGGCTTGGAGTTATTTATTTATTCTTCAACAAATATTTATGATCCCATTATGTGCAAAGTGCATGGGGCTGGGTGCTGTGGATACACAGGGGAGGAAGAGGGTTGTCTTAATAATGCTCTTTAGCTGGGCACAGTGGTTCATGCCTGTAATCCCAGCACTTTGGCAGGCCGAGGCAGGTCACTTGACGTCAGGAGTTCGAGACCAGCTTGGTCAACGTGGCAAAACCCCATCTTTACTAAAAATACAAAAATGACCTGAGTGTGGTGGCACACACCTGTAATCCCAGTTACTCAGGAGGCTGAGGCACAAGAAACACTTGAAACCGGGAAGCAGAGGTTTCAGTGAGCCGAGATTACGCCACTGCACTCCACTCTGGGCAACAGAGTGAGACCTTGTCTCAAAAAAGAAAAAATAATACAAAAAGTAGCCGGGCACAGTGGTGCATGCCTGCAATCCCAGCTACATGGGAGTCTGAGGCAGGAGAATCACTTGAACCCAGAGGTGGAGATTGCAGAGAGCTGAGATCACTCCACTGTACTCCAGCCTGGGTAACAGAGACCCTGTCTCAAAAAATTAAAAAAAAAACTCTTTGATCTTATAAATCTGCATGGGTTTATTCCTAACTGTTTTCATTGTCATAACCATTCCTTGGATAATAGATGAAATCATTAATGAAGATTAATGCAATTACTATAGATTTACTTTAAAAAATAAAACCCTTTAGAAGTTTTGTCTCTGATCTTCAAACCTACCATTAAAGACAGTAATATGAACCTTGAAAACAAACTTGGGCATGTGACCTAAACTTTCTGTGCCTTAGTTTCCTTAGTATAAATGGGATGTTGGTGGTAATAACACGACTTCATGTAGGATTGTTGGAAATAATAAATGAGTTAAATCACTTTAAGTGCTTAGGCTAACACCTGACACCCAGAAAGCACAAATAAATGTTAGTTATCTTCATTCATTTGTGAATTCACTGAGCACCTACTATGTCTTTCCTATTCATATGAAAAAACATACAAAGACTTTACGCTTTGCTAATTGTTTCCATCGTTTCCAGCAAAATTTCTAAAAGACAAGTCTTCCATAATTGCCATCTCTGCTTCCCTACTGCTGGTTCTCACTTAAATCCTCTATACTCTGAATCCTGACTTTGGTCCCCTTCAGGACCTGTATTCCTGAAAGTCCTTAAAGATCCCCAAAGTCCCAGCTGGGCTCGGTGGCTCACGCCTGTAATCCCAGCACTTTGGGAGGCCTAGGTGGGCAGATCACAAGGTCAGATCAAGACCATCCTGGCCAACATGGTGAAACCCCATCTCTACCAAAATACAAAAAATTAGATGGGCATGGTGGTGCGTGCCTGGAGTCCTAGCTACTTGGGAGGCTGAGGCAGGGGAATTGCTTGAACCCAGGAGGCAGAAACTGCGGTGAACTGAGATCACGCCACTGCACTCCAGCCTGGCGACACAGTGAGACTCCATGTAAAAAAAAAAAGATCCTCAAAGTCCAGTAAGACATTCACGTGGACCTTCTTTGTCTTGAAGTCTGTCTGGAAAGCATCTGATGTCTGACATGTATCATTCTTGTGGTTTCTGTGACGCAGTGGTGGCAGTTTTTTTTTTTTGTTTTTTTTTTTTTGAGATGGGGTTTTGCTCTCGTTGCCCAGGCTGGAGTGCAATGTCTTGATCTCGGTTCACCGTAACCTCCGCCTCCCAGGCTCAAGCGATTCTCCTGCCTCAGCCTCTCTAGTAGCTGGCACTACAGGCATGCGCCACCATGCCCAGCTAATTTTGTATCTTTAGTAGAGATGGGGTTTCTCCATGTTGGTCAGGCTGGTCTCGAACTCCCAACCTCAGGTGATCCGCCCGCCTTGACCTCCCAAAATGCTGGGATTATGGGCGTGAGCCACCGCTCCCAGCCTAAAGTTCTTTTATCTCCGATTCTTTTTCTGTTTCCTTTGATCTTACTTTTCTCCCAATGAGGCAGGGAACTTAAGGAGTTCCTACAACTAAATCAAATGAAACACTTCAGCTATGACAGGAAATGTCCTCTTCATTTTCATTTACATAGAGCGTACATGGAAGAAAAACAAAGTGGTATTGGAGTGTTATAGGGTTATGGAGAATACCTTCAATTATCAATTACAGGTTTTTAATTTACCTTGGCTTTTAAAGGAATAGGGTACACTGTTTTTTTCTTAACTAGTCGTATCTCTCTCTTTTTTTTCTTTCTTTTTCTCTTTGACTTTGTCTCTCTTTGACTTTCCTTTTGCCTCTGTCTCTTCCTCTCTGTCTCTGTCTCTCTCTCCATCTCTCTCTCTGTCTCTCCTTGACTCCCTCTTTGTCTCTGTCTCTTCCTCTCTCTCTGCCTCTTTTCCTCTCTGTCTCTTTTTTCTCTCTCTCTGCTGGTCTTTCCTTGCCTCTCCCAGCCACTTATGCTGCTGTTCTCTCGGCCAACATACCTTTAATGGCCAACATACCTTTAATGCTGGCCAGTCTATCTTACACAAAGTTTCAAGTTTTTCTGGTGTCGTAGTAGTCCATAGTCTCCCTTAAATCCTTTCTTGAAAATTTTCAACATAATTCCTAGTGGGGTGGGCTTACTTTGTGCCTCAACCATGTTTCCTCGAGACAAAATAACACGCTCACACCACATGCACACCACAAAAGAAAGAACGGGTAAAAAGGGCACACACACACTTTTACAGTTTATGCCAAACCAGAATCAAAACCAAAATCAGAGTATCAAGAAATCCAAGCCAGGTCAAAATCAAAACCAAAGTATCAAGCAATCCAAGTCAAGTCAAAAACAAAAACCAAAGTGCCGGTACAGGCACACCGTGGGTGATCAGGCCACGCGTCCCCTCAAATGGAGTAGGCAAGTTCCCAAGACCAGTCCTGTCAAGCAATTCAAACCAAGTCAAA